>NC_086154.1:11124272-11434666 GCF_035149785.1 Candoia aspera | reverse complement strand
AGGGCCTGAACATGCCCTGGCAATCTCATTTTTCTAGTGTGTCTGTGTGTGTATATATACATATGAAAAAGAATTTTACACAAGATTAAAAAACTGCAGAAACTGAAGCAGAAAAATAGAAAAAGGAAAAAATATATATAAAAGAACACAAGAAAAAGTGATGGACAGCAAGGACAAAGAAACAAGAAAGAAAAGATATCTAAAGAAGTGACTTCCGAACTTCTTTGCAGCAGTTACAGATTTAATAGTTACCATCTCCACCCTCCCAAATTATATAACTTGGTTCCCTTCTTCTCATAAACAACCCATTTTAATCAGTGAATCCTGAAATCGCCAATTCAGTCTTACTCATTTTTAGCAAAAAGTCCATAAAGGGTTTCCAATCTTTTATAAAAGTAATTGTTGTTCCCTTGCTTCTAAAAGCTCACATGACATTGCTTTTATCTCATCCCCATCCCAAACCTGAGGTAGCTTAAAGTCATCCTTAGCTGTTCTGGTGTTTTACCCTTCAAGCAGGTAACAAAACACAGCAGTTTTTCCAGGAGTCCAAACTCTTCAGCAATCCTTTGCTCATGTGGCAGTCAGATGACTCCTAGAAGGTGAGGTCCATCTGGCACCGATTCCCCACTTTCAGCTGGTGCAGGCACACCCCCTCCTCTCCAATCCCTAGGCACTCTTTTCCAGAGCTACCCTGCTTCATTCAAACCCAGATCTCTCCATGTACTTGCTGGAATTCTGAACCGAACCCTGGCTCAGAGACCTGGCTCAGCCTGAAGATCAGTTGGTGGCAGAGGCTGTGAGATGCAGAGTGAAACCGGAGGGAGAGGAAGATGAGGCTTCATCTCTGTGGCTTCGCAGCCAAATCTCCCTGCTGGTTTTGAACGTGGGTTTAGCACTTTTCTGGAATATCGCTAAACCTGTGTCAAAAAGGAGCTGGACTGTTTGCTGATATTGACTAATCGTTGGGCTCCCTTTGAATACACACCTGAAAAACCCTTGTGCCAAACCAGAGCAAGTTTTGAACCTGATGGCTAATCATCTGTCAAAACTCACCACCTCCTAAGCCCCCGTCTCATCCCACAAAAGGAGAGTGATCGGTGGATGTTTTCTCACCACTTGGGGACAGTGGTGGGAGGGCAGGGAAACAAAGCCAGGAGATGTCACCAATCCCTGTCTTAATGTGCTGTGTATGCCATAAATAAGAACAGCACCGTTTGGTAGCATTGTATCTGTGGCAGGCAGGGGTTGTCAGCGGAAGCTACAGATTTTATAGTGATATAGTTTTCTGCCAGTGCAGGGACTGGTAGTTAGCAGAGCATTTTAATGCGGCCAGGAGGAATAGCCCCCTGTCTATGTTTGGGAACAGAACCAGGATGCAGCTATCCCAGAACATACCGTATTTTTTCACCTCAAACTCTGTGGTTGTGTTGTAACCCACTGCATGGGAAAATTGGGCCGTGATGGTCCAAATGCCAGGCCTGAATAGGAGAGAAACAAAAACAGAGGGAAACCTTAGCCGGTGCAGAGAAATTCAGGGTCTAGAAAACCACGCTCCTACGCTCCCACGCTGCACAGCAGAAGACCTGAGGGCGGGAACAGATTTGCAAAGTCTGCTGGTGCTGCTGGCCAGAAATCTAGTATCCAAAGCCCCAAAGCCCCCTCAAATAACACAAACACTCCATTCAGGTGGAAAGTCCCCCAGTCCGGGCAATCTTGCTATGCTGAACTGAGTCTGTTCCTCCCCAGCCAGGCCCCAACAGTCTCCCGGCATAATAACTACAATGCCAAATTAAATAGTAGTCTTGGTGAAATACATCTGAAATAATTGCATGGTTAGGACTGCCATTTTTCTGCAGATCAGAGTACAGGTAGTCTTCAACTTACAACCACAATTGGGACCAGAACTTTCGTTGCTAAGCAAGGTGGTCATTAAATGAGTCACACCTGATTTTACAACCTTTTTGCTGTGGTTGTTAAATGAATCACTGTGGTTGTTAAGTGAATCCAGCTTCCCCCATTAACTTAGCTTGTTGGAAGCCAGCTGGGAAGGTCGCAAATGGTGATCACATGACCCTGGGACGCTGCAACCGTTGTAAGTGTGAGGACTGCTCATAAGTCACTTTTATCAGCGCCATCATAACTTCAAAAGGTCACTAAAGGAATGGTTATAAATCAAGTACTACCTATAGAAATCCCAGCTTCAACCTGCATTTGTGTTTTTCAACTTTGGGAAAAGCTGGAAGTAGCAATGGTCAGTGAAACTTACTCAGCAACATCCGGAATTGACAGATGGTCTTCTATGATAAAGTTTATTGCGATGCGTGTGACTTTCTTGACCTGAAGTCCCCGTGGATTCTGATGGAGGCAATGAAACAGGAACACAGTGAGTGATTTTTTTTAAAAAAAAAATGCAGTTAAAAGTAGCAAGTTCCCCATGTATAAAGCTCCAATTAATATATATATTTTTAAAGTTGTTTTATCAGGCTCTACTTCCTTGCACTTTAATTGAGCAGCTCCTCATTACCTTTACGGTGATGACAACGGAATTCTTGCTTGGCCGTAACTTGTGATCCAGAGGAAAGATTCGGAAATGCACTAGAATAAATGAAGGAAAGTGGGGTGTAAGAGAAGGAAGAGAGGAAGGTACTGAGGCAAATCCAAAAACCCACCTTACAGGTTGTTATAATGGGGAAAAAGAGTCCCCCTTTTGTGGGGAGATGGGCGGTGATAGAAATTTGAAAATAAATAAATAAATGAATAAAAATAGGAAGTATTGTATGTATACCGCCTTGAGCTGACCTAGACATTTACTAATGTCTTACTGAATAATAATTGCAAAACCTCAGTGAGTATATGTTTATCCACAGATAACATTTTTAAAAAATATACCCTTGTTTTCAATAAAATAAAAGGATTATAATAAGACTAAATAATAGTAGTAATAAAACAAGCACAGAGTGCTGCAGATGTACTTCTTAAAAGAGGAAAAAGAATGTATATCTCTATATTTGTATATCTGGAGATGCTGTACCACTGTTAAATAAAGTTATTTTTTATGGGATAAAAGAAAAGAACAGAGCAAGGTCTGTGTGAGGAAGGGGTAGAAGCTGGGCTCACTGGTTTGCCGTGGGGTGTAAATGGGCTTGTCGGTCTGCAGCAAGAGGTACCCCTCTCGGGCACTCCAACGCAGGTTGAGGGTTTGAATGCCCCTGGGGATGTTGAGCTGAGGACTTTGGGCCACAAGTTGGATGTAGTGGTTTTGCCGCTGGTGTTTCAAACCACATCTGATAAAATCCTCCTTGGTCACCTGCAAGAATGAAAACCGGTTAAAACTGAGAGTGAACTATGCCTTCTAGAAGCAAGAGAAAAGATAGCGTAGAAATTCTGATATCAAAATGGGGCCTTTCCCCATTTTCCCTTCGCATGTGCAGTGCCTGTAGGTAAAGGTAAAGGTTTCCCTTGACATTAAGTCCAGTTGGGTCTGACTCTAGGGGGCGGTGCTCATCTCCGTTTCAAAGCCGAAGAGCCGGCGTTTGTCCGTAGACACTTCCGTGGTCATGTGGCCGGCATGACTACACGGTCGCCGTTACCTGCCCGCCAAAGCGGTACCTATTAATCTGCTCACATTTGCATGTTTTCGAACTGCTAGGTTGGCAGGAGCTGGGACTAGCAATGGGAGCTCACCCCGTCACGCGGATTCGAACCGCCGACCTTCTGATCGGCAAGCTCAGCAGCTCAGCGGTTTAACCCACAGTGCCTGATAAGCAAAAAAAAAAATATGGTGGATTCTTCTGGCTTTGCTCTCTCCCACTTCTGAAGTCGCTGGATGGCAGGAAGAACACCCCCACTACTCATGGCTTGCACATGGGTGTCTGCAGGGTGTGGTCATAAAAGTCAAGATGGCAGCCACAACGGTGTGATCGAACCCCACTCTTTTTTTATGGGCATTGCTGTTTGGTCACCACCTTGACTTTTTTGACCACACCATGCAGATACCTCTGGGCTGCAGCAGGCATGGGGAAGGTCAGATCGCAGGATAATGTCTAACATCTCTAGGCACCTTCCTGGGTGCCTCCTTGTTATACCTTATAAACTCGAGTTGAATAAAGTTTATTATTATTTTAACCGACTGGAGTCATGAAGGAGCTGAGTTGCAAGATATAGAAGGAAGGAGGAAGAGCGAGTACCAGAGCAACAGTCAGATAAGAGGAGCTTGAGTCCAGGCCAAGAAAGTAATCTGAGAAAGTGTCTCAGACAAGCCCCTCCCTTGTTCACACGGAGATGAAGGGAGGGAGAGGGAAGCACATTCAGACTTGCAGGATCCTGTTACTGTAAAAGTAGTCCTGGCCTATCTGGCATTGGTTCCTTAGTCTGGTCTGCCTTGTAGGGCTGATGCAAGCAGCACTTCAGCTTAGAGTTCCTCTTCCCTTCCTTCCCTTTCTTTATGCCGTAAATGCCGACATCCAGAACCTCAGTCAAGAACCATTATATTATCTCAGCCTTTCCCTCAACTGGTAAGAGCCAAAGTGTTAAAGCATTTACAGTACTACCAGCTGAGCAGACTAATGCCATTGTGTAATTCCGATACGCCGGCGCCACAGTACTGCAGGGATCTCCTTTTAGGAAGGCGACAGTACCAGAAATTAGGATGTCCCTGACCCTGTTGGCCTTTCGTAAGGCCGTAAAGGCCTGGCTTTGTGCCCGGGCCTGGGGCCTCGAGTGTGTGGATGGTCCCTTCTCTTGGCTGTCTTAATATCTATGCATTGCTCACTTGGCAGCCATGTATATTTATTTTGTATTTATTTTATATTTTAACTGCTGTAATTATAATTGTTTTAATTGTTTTATGGTTTTATTGTTGTAAGCCGCCCAGAGTCACTTGCTGAGATGGGCGGCTATAGAAATCAATCAATCAATCAATCAAATAAATAAATAAGTGGTGGCCGATGAAGGTGACCAGGCGTCCCACTTAGATCTCATTTGCTACTGGTCACTTGACTTTTCCTCCATTCAAATGGATGGCAAAATGTATCAGACTTTTTTTTTACTTGTACATTTTATTTAAGGGACGCAGTGGCGCTGTGGGTTAAACCGCTGAGCTGCCGATCGGAAGGTCGGCGGTTCGAAACCACGTGGCGGGGTGAGCTCCTGTTGCTCGTCCCAGCTCCTGCTCACCTAGCAGTTCGAAAACATGCAAATGTGAGTAGATCAATAGGTACCGCTTCGGCGGGAAGGTAACGGTGTTCCGAGTCGTCATGCTGGCCACCTGACCCGGAAGTGTCTATGACAACGCCGGCTCCAAGGCTTAGAAACGGAGATGAGCACCGCCCCCTAGAGTCGGACACGACTGGACTTTACGTCGAGGGAAACCTTTACCTTTACCTTACATTTTATTTAACCAATAAATAAAAAGACAGGTTAAAAAACCCCACATTTTTCAATAATTTTTTTAGATCACATCCTTTTCAACAAGAACAATGTTTTAGAAATGTCCTCATTGCATTTATGTTGTTGGAGATGCAGTGAAGCTAGTGCTATATTTTAATATATTGTTCCATTTTGGTAAGAGGCAATTATATGTATTAACTCAACCTTGGGAGACGTTTATATTTAATCTCAGTCACATAGGAGTTGATTTTTGGACACAGAAAATGAATGCATAATATAAAAGACTTATTGCTCAGTGTTGGAAACACAAACATATGGCTCCAACTCTTCAGGGGTTTAAAGAATGAATACAGATCAGTGTTTTTCACATTTGGCAACTTGAAGATGGGCGGACTTCAACTCCCAGAATTCCCCACCCAGCATCCTTAAGATATGTGGACGTGCTGGCTGGGGAATCCTGGGAGCTGAAGTCCACACATCTTCAAGTTGCCAAATGTGAAAAACACTGATATAGGTCAACCATGGATGACTGTAATGAGTCATGGCTTCAGTTGATCGATATATATATTTCTGTAAATATATGATTTGTTATGTTTTTGTTTCTTGCTGTTTCAGGGTTTTTTTTCTTCTTTTATAATTTTTTTGGCACTCACGAATTAGTATATCCTGCAGTTGAATATCCAGCTAGTGCCCCTGCAAACCCACAGTCTGTTTTGTGTGGTGTACACAAAATTTCAGTGTGTGCTTTCAAGAAGGGTTTCTTGCAAAGCTGCCAAGGCATCTGTTTTGATGACACCCAGGATACAAGACTGACAGCTGTTTCTCAGACAAGGAAAATATATCTTCTCCATCTTAAACAGAACTACATTGGCTTGAGGCAGGCATCAGACAAGAACCCCTTTGCTTTCTGATAGTTACAGGAAGTTTTTCTTCTTTTAAAATCTGGCAGATGTTGCTGGATGAGAGTCTGGAAACACATGGGGTTTCACAGCAACTCTCAGCCTCAGATTTAAGCTGATATTTGCAGAAATAAGGAAGTTTTGGGTAACAAATTGGCACAGAGGTAACATCTGTCCCAACAGAACTGCTTTAGAGGAACAGAAAAAAGTTGGTAAACAATTGCACTAAGTTTATTTTATTTTCTGTAACTGCTAGTTAATACTTGATTGTTTCTGGTATTTATGCTCTCTGTACAAGTTCAGTAAATTTTGCTTTTTTAAATACAACACGGCACTCTTTATATCAAAGTAATAGCAGGAGACGGGGGGGAAGGGGGAGAATTGTACTTTCAGACTTGCAAGATTCTGCCGTTGGCCTCCGGGGCAAACCAGACAGGAAACACGACCAGATGAGCTAATTCTACTTTATTGTAAAGCTGCATTGACCGAACCTTGCAAGTGTGAAAATACAATTCTGCCCCCCGCCCCGTCTCTTGTACAGCCTGAGAAGCTAGGGAGGTCCCTTCTGAGCCTCTTGCCCTGCCCACTATCCAGCTGTGGGCTGTGCCCTCTCTAATCTGACTGTTCCCTTGGCAGCTTCTCTTTGTCCCATCTCCCAAGGCCTTTCCCACATACCATTACAGTTAACTATCAAAGAGCTACACCAAGACAGCAAGAAGAGACCAGAGTCTGTAGACCAGAGGCCCTTCAACCTAAGGACTCAGCTCTGCCACTACAACACCTTATTGCCAAAATGCCATTTCTTCACCCAGCATATTAAAACAGTGGAGAAATTCATGGCACTTAACTCCTCCAGGGGGCAAGGTGGAGAGGCCAGGCGCTAAGGCACAGCCACAACTGGGGGGGGAGGGGGCAAGTGGGGCATGTGCCCTGGGCACCACGCTGGGGAGGTGCCAAAATGAGTGCTGGGTGGGCACCAAAATGGGCACGGAATCCGTGTTTGCCCCGGGTGACAAAGAACCTAGTTGTGGGCCTGTGCTAAGGGATAGGCCGAGACCAAGTTCTCACCAATGGGATAGCAGCCCATCCCTAACTCCTCTGAGCTCCAGTATTTTTACTAGAAAACCGGACTGAACATATTACCCCTTGAACTGCAGATCAGCCAGAAAAAAATGGGCCCTTCTGCTGAAAGGAGAAGATATTGTGGGATCCAATGGCTGGGCAGCTGACCTGGGAGCTGTGCAGATCCTGGGTGGGGAGGTTCCCCAAATCTTTTTTAAAATGGGATGCTCCAAGCTTGTCTGAGCCTTTGTCAACAGAAGAAACATCTTTAAGATCTCTTCCCCAGCTGCTGCTAATAGGAGATCACGAGTTGCAACTGAGTACATTATACACCATCAGTGTTCAAAGCTAAGGGTCTCCGTTTCTGAATTTTTAAAAGTTTAGACATCCATCTGAACAGTGAATAAAGTTTTAGGCTCAGAGTGAGGAGAGCCCAATTCCTGCTTAGCAGCAAAACCTGTTTGGTTCACCCTAAAGGACCTCACAGATGTTTTTGCCAGAATTCAGTGGGAAAATCCCTTTACAGATCCTCCTAGCGTCCCGGGAAGAGAGGTAAACGGCCGTGTAATCATCCTCATCTACTGCATACAGATAATGTTAGACAATAAAAGCGTTCAGAGAGATGCATGGTATCTCTGTAAATGGTTGTTAGCATTTGCGTGGAAAGCAGAACTTCTTCTTTATCACCGAACCGTGATCGTTATGTCCATTTTTATTACCCATTTACTGGCACTTCAAGCTATTTCAGGGCAGCATTTCCCTTTTTCATGCTCCCCAGCTTTCTCCCCACATGCACAATATCCTTGATTCCCATCAACTTCCCCCTTCAGGTTCTGTTTGGCAACTCAGGCTGGTACTGATATTTTGACCTGTCAGCATCAGATCCGGAAAACAACAGCAGATCACGGTCCCATTCCTCATTGGTGACTTGCAGGCATAAGCCCATTATTTCACAGGCCTTCTTAAGAGCACTGGCTTAACTCTTATCAAGCCAGTGTTTTTAGAAGTCCAGGAAGGTCCTCACTTCAAGATGCGGAGACTCCGCTGCTAATTTTTAATCCTGGCTTGAGGAAAACTGTGGCTCGCAAACATCAAGCAAGCTGTAGTTTATCCCAAACCAGGAAGTGAAGAGGAAAGAAATGGGGCATGTGAACTTGAGGATTCGATGGGTTCATATATCAAACTAAGCCATGTCTTGTCTTAGCCTGGTTTTGTTAAATAAGCCACAAAAGCAGAATTCAGACATTGCACTAAGCTATACCTTCAGGCCACAGGCAGACTCTCAGACCTTTGTGGTCCCAGAGGCCCCCCCCCCCCAGCTGTACATCCAGAAATAGGAAGCAAAATACATGCATTATGCCTCTGATTGGAGAGATCAATATATTCCTTAACTGTTTCCCTCGAAGTACCAAAAAATCAGAGAAGAAAACAGATCAAACATTGCATTTTCACTTGTTTCAGTGATGTCATTCCACCAACCTACAGCCCTTAAGAGACCAGCTGTCGCACCCTGAACAGCAGAGTAAAACGCAGAAAGAAAGATTCCCAAAGTCTCATTAGTTCGGTTCAGTGTCAAGAACATAAGTTCATATGCAGAACCTTGGAGCCTCAAGAAGCCCAAATTCTAGCATTAATTTATTAGTGCATTAATTAAGGCACCGCCTCCGAAGGCTGTTTGAACCTCTTTTCCCCAGAACGTGGGGGCTAACTTTTCCCAAACAACTCTGGAATATCCATTCGCTCCTGTTTCCTTCCCAGCCCCAGAGATCTCCCTTACATCAGTAGTCTTTAAGTAAAAAGTAGAAATTCTTCACCGAAATCTTGCCTTTACAAGACGAGACAGATCTGGGTTCACCAAACATGTTGGGTCAGCTTTCCCCAGCCCAAGTGCCCTCCAGATGTGTGGACTTTAACTTCTAGAACAGTGTTTCTCAACCTTGGCAACTTGAAGACGTGTGGACTTCAGTTCCCAGAATTCTCTAGCCAGCTGGGGGATTCTGGGAGTTGAAGTCCACATGTCTTCAAGTTGCCAGGTTGAGAAACACTGTTCTAGAATTTGCAGCAAGGTCATTCAGAAAAGCTCTAGGAGTCAAAGCTCACACATCCTGAGGAGGGCACCCAGGCTGAGGAAAGTTACACCAAGCCACCACCAAACACATCCAGTAAAGGCCTAGCAGGATGAGTGAATCCATTCCTTTTATCTCCTAGGGGTGGATGTGCAACTTCCCAGTTTTCACTCTTACCTTCAAGGTCACGTCTTGCACAAAATGCTTGGACTCAGAAGACTGAAGGCTGAATGGTACTTCAGAAGAACATTTCATCCCATTTAGTTCATTCCGGAAGAAGACAAAGCCATGGAGCCCCAGTGGAGCACCTTCAACCTGAAGCACAATCCGCACATCTGCTCCCACTGTCACCACGCTGGGGGAAACCATCAGCAACCTGAAGAATGAGGAAAAGCAGGAAGATCTCTCATAGTGAGGGCCGCCACCACCTTCAAGGCTTAGCTTTTGCAAGCTCAGCAAAAGACAAAAAAAACAACACCTGGATATTGGAAAACAAGACCACAGAAGCCAAATCTCAGATAGTCCTCAATTTACAGCCATTCATTTAACAACAGTTCAAAGTTACAACGGCCTCAGAAAGTGCTTTGCAACCTATATTTGCACTTATGACTGTTGCACCAACCCCAGTCACATGACTGCAATTCGGGTGCTTGGCCACCAGCTTGCATTTATGACCAGTTGCAGTGTCCTATGGTCATGTGATTGTAATTTGCTACCTTTTCCGCCAGTTGGGGAAGCTGGCTTTGCTTAATGACCACTGTAAAAATGGTCGTAAAATTGGATCCAGTCACACGGTGACTCAACTCATGACCTCAATGACTTATGATTGAAATTCCAATCCTGACTGTGGTCGTAAGTTGAGGACTACCTGTAAACTACATTATGGCTTAGCACAAAGTGTGGACTCTGTCTGTAACCCACAAACATGTAGCTGACATTCACACTGGGCAGGCGTATGGCGGGTAACTTGGTGAGCATCCTGGATACCTCCTGGGAGTGGTTGAGAACCCGGAGTTCCCTTAGGGCAGATGTGTGTGGGGGGCAACCTTTCAGTGCCACTGAGGGCCACACTTAACATTTCTGGAGAACGGGTGGGTGCCGTGGGCACTGCAATGATGCCAAGTGATTTTGACCAGGATTGACCAAGCTTCTCCTGGATTTGGGATAGTATTTGCATGCTTTTTGTCCCTTTACTTTTTAAAGGGCATCAAATTCTTACGCAGTGGCTTTTGTGTACAGGTGAGCTCTTTACCATTGCATCTGGGTTTTATCCAGAATAATTATAATTATTCAGTGTGATAAGCATCATCTTATCCTTAAGTCAAGAACATTTATTAAGGCACCAGTCCCAAAACAGTTCTTCAAGAAACCCCACTTCTTACTTTGCTCTACTGAGAAACTTGCCCATTAATTCCTACCCTTTATGTTTTCTTTTGCTTACAAGAAAGCAGTTCATAAACTGGGGATGGCTAGTGCCTTAAAGCGGTTGCCATGTATTCATGAATCTGAATCAGAACTTCTAATTGCCATCTTGGGTGCTATTTTATACTTTATATTTATACTTCTGTAATATCTTGTTTTTACTGTAATCTTTTTTTAGCTTTATTGTAAACCACCCAGAGTCCCACTCTGGGGGGAGATGGGCGGTGACAAAATTTGATAAATAAATCAAATAAATAAAAATGCTGCAATGTTTACCAACAACCTTTGATAAAGAAGTTAGTCTAAGGCAGTCTTTCTCAATCTTGGCAACTTCAAGATGTGTGGACTAGCAAGGCTGGCTGGGTACTTCTGGGAGCTAAAGTACACACATCTTAAAGTTGTCAAGGTTGAGAAACACTGGTCTAAGGCTTTTTGAAAGGGTGAAGGGTCACTAACTTGTTTATACTTGTGATGAAAGTTGGAAGTCACTTCTTTAAATATTTATTTTCTCTTTATTATATTCTTTTTCTTTCTTCTCTTTTTTCCTTGCACTTTTTATCATTTCTTTCTCTTCTCTTTCTTTAGTTTGTATTAGATTTTACTATTACACTCAAAATTCTTAATAAAATTTTATATATATGGATTTTTTTAGCAAGTTTTTAGTTTTTTTCCTCTAGGCTTAGTTTTTTCTTTGATTATCATTTCTAGCTACCATTTCTGGCTGGCATTTCCAAAATCTTCCCTAAATCTTTTTTTAATAATTGGCGGTCCTTTGCAATCCTCTGACCCTGGATTTGAGGGACAAGCTCCATATTTTTGCTAGCCAGTCAGCAATTTGACATCTGCCAAAACTTTTGGGTAGATGCCTCAGAACACAGTCTCTCTAAAAAATCATAGAATTATCACTGTCTGGTCATCCATTACATTCTCCAGCATTTGTCCTGTTATTACCCCCTGATTATGGAAGTCTCTTCTCCCCGCCCCCTGCCCCCCATTCTCTTATAGCTATAGGGCTGTGATTTTTACATGATAAGAAATATATTATGGTGCATACTAAGCTGGTTGCTTTCGCATAATTTTTATTTGTTAATATTGAGTGTGGTTGGACTGTGTTCCAACAGGATGTCAGATTAAGTTTTTTTTTATTTGATTGATCTCTGCTTGGCCTAACAGGGGAAGATGGGAGTTGTAATCCAACACAGCTGTAGAGTACAGTTTGGGGAGGGCTGAGGTAGACATTTAATCTGATCTAGCAGGGCACAAAGTATATATGTACGTATGTATGTACGTAAAATCAGGTGGGTTCCCCCCACCCCCCAGGATAGGGTTGCAATCTACCAAATGCTGTGTGTTGGTTGAATTTATGGACTTTCCATTCTCAAAAAACAAGAAAAAGATTTCAGGGGTGGGAAAGTGTGATTTCCACGATTTCACAATATTGATGTTGGCTGAAATGTACAGTTTCTGATTTTTTTTTCCCCCTAACTTCAAAGTCCTTTGGGCCAATAGCCATTCTGGACTTTTCAAAATTGCTTGAACTCTACTTTATACATTGGATTAGATAAGGATTAAACCATATATCCATAAAATTCCCATATCAAAGCCCAATTTAAGGCCTTGCTGATCGCTTTTGAAGATTTTCAGACTTTAAGGATCTACTTTTTGAACTTTAGGGCCCAGATCCTTGCTACTTGGGGACTCCAAGTAGAATCTGTCCACCCAAAGTGTGCCCGCCAAGAAGGAATGCTGTGAGTAAAGGGGAAGGAAAACACAGGCCTTGTCAGTTGCAGACCCCCTCCCCGAAAAGGAGTGAAGGCTTCTGGTTTTCCACAAACCCTGTGCTGCCTTAGATGGATTGCATCTTGGGCTGTGGGAACTAGCCAAGATGTTGTTGCTTACTGTGGTTTTATTTATGTTTTTTAAAAATCTTCTATGACATTAAACAAGGTCCTGGGTCTTCCTACTCCTGTCCCAACACATTCCTCTCCATCTCACCCTGGTTCTGGGGCTGACAGGGTGGGATGGACCCAGGATCCCTCATGGAGCTTCTGTGGCTGAAGGGGGACAAGATGGTCTCCCACTTGTAGTCCAGCACCCTCCTCACCAGACCCACCCTGGCTATGTATATCTATCTTCCTGCCTACGTGACTTAATTAATAGTAAGCGGCAGCTCTTCCAGCACAGCCCTTATTTATCACGAGCCTCATTTATGCAATCCCATAAACCAATGTTTCTGAACCTTGGTGTCTTTAAGATATGTACCCTGGGTACTCAGAATATAATTCAGCCAGAGATCACGGCTGACAAAGCACACTGGCTGATTCATAAGCCAAACAAACCAGCCCCATTATGGTATAGTGCAGTATGTGAACCCAGTCCTTGGCAAAGTTTGTGTAACAGGTGAGGTGGGGTTTGTTTAACCTTCATTTACTGAAAAGGTGACAACTGGCGGGGTTCACATGTTGAACCATAAATGGTGGTTTGCACTGGTGGTGTGTGCAATGCGATGGTGACTACATTAACCCACTAGAGTAAACCAGGAGAATAAAAGTACATGGCGCTGCACAAATCCCATCAGCAGCTAGAGGGACCAAAACGTTGAGCCCTCAGGCATCAGAGGTGTTTGAAGGAGCAAAAGTGTTCTTTTTAAGCTTCCATTTTACTTTTTAAGCTCTAAAATTCTCCTTCACAAACAGGTCCTGCTCCCTGTTGGAGCACAGCAGTCAGAAAGCAATCTGGTGTAGCTTCCACACCAACAGAAGTCACACATTCTTGGGTTCAGCTGGGGTATCTGTGGGGAGGGGGTCAAAGAAGTCCAGATGGCAGCTACAACCAAAGGTCACAAAGCATGTACCGAGGGGGTGGGACTTCAGTCACCTCTTTGTGGCCACTATCTTGACCCAGTGCTGCAATCACCACTCAGCTCAGTCATAAACTATGCAAACCATGGTGACTGAGCCAACATCAAACCATAATGACTGCATTCATACAACATGACTTCTTCATGTAACCCACTTGGAGGAGGGTTGCACCACACACCAAATTATAAATCAGGCTGGAGGCATACAACATCCTGGGCTACAAATTAATACATTTTAGCCTGGCATATACTGCGGACCACCTCCGTAGATGGGGGAGCAAATCACACGGTCATGACATCATGACACGCATGACATCACCGTGGCTTGTACTGACCGGGCTGTCCTGCTATTGGCCTTGAGTACTATACGTAGATAATCATGGTTTCTAAGCTATGGCTCAAGGTTTACTATATTGTGGAGACACAACTGCTTTGATGCAAGCAAGCAATCATATTATGGTTTGTATGTTGATGTCTCATCCTATTCCGTCAGTAATGTACTGCACATCCAACAAGTAGGGCCGAAAGTGGTATCCAAAAAACTATCTCCAAAACATAGTCTGGCACCACAATTCCAGGACACATGGCTTGGAAATACATCATTCAAGGTACAATGCAATTTACCTTTTTATAAAAGGGCATTAAGTGTTCAGTTTAAAAAAAAATTAGCTACATTGAGATCCTACCCAGATTTAATTCAGCGTGAATTCCTTTGAATTGAAAGAGGTTTATTTCTACATCGAATTAAATTGAACAAAATGTACAGTACAGTGTTCCACATCCCCTACTGAATCTAACTAGAAATACAAATAGTAAACATATTAAAGTGAGTAGTACCAACAAAGTTTTTTTTTTAAGGAATTGTTTATTTCATTTTCAATATCTAAACATACACAGCAACATTCTAATGCTTTTTTCATTGTTTTAATTCTAAAAGTCTAATATAGCTGCCCACATTGTGACAACAACACATCACCATGCTTCCTGCCATGCAAAAAATACGGCAGAAGCCATGAACATTGGTGCATAAAATAATAATAATAATAATAATAATAATAATAAGGCAATAAAATTCAGTTAAATGTTGAAACTGTATTTTAAAGGGAGGACAAAACACCTTTATTTCAGGTAGTTAGGACTTGCTTTCTAAGGGCAGTCCCCCCCCACAAAATCAAACACAATAAAGTGAAAACAGAAAGCAGCAGCTGAATGTGTTAACTCACAGCACCCAGGTAGCTTTAAATAAAAGAAGGGTTGCCCTTCTTTTTACTGCTGTGCCCCTGAGAATTTAACCCAGAAATCCAACAGGTAAAGGATTACTCAACAAGATTGTGCAAAGACACTAAGGGCTTCATGTGCTTGAATAGTCTTCCCTGTGCTAAAACAGCAACTTGCTGATGAGAGTTATAATTTAGGAAGATAAATTGGTAGCTCTGCGGGACTACCCACCTTGGTTCTTGATGGCTCACTGCTATCAGAACCCCCATCCATGATAGCCAAAGAAGGAGTCGGTTTCCAGAGGACATCTCTGGACCACGTCTGTCCTGCCTGGTGCTTGCTTCAGCTCTGACCAAGGCTGCAAGAGATTTTGCAATTAATCTCAGGGACAACACTAGTGGGGAGCCACTGTGTGAGTCAGATAATCTTGGAAGATTTCCAGCTAAAGAGAAAGCAACATTTAGCTTCCTGGCCACCCAGTGAATTCTTCTGATGGAATTGTATAAAGCTCCCACTATCCCAGGTGTCAGGGCCAGCCTCGCTTCGCAATAAGACACAGACTCACTTAATGGGTATTAAGGATTTCTGGTTTATTGGAATGATAGCTGACAGAACGAAAAACGGGAACGGGGTAGGTAGTGTGGGGGTGCCCCTTTTATACCCTCCTGTGTTGCCCCGGGCTTCCCCACCCCTCAATGCCTCGATCCCTCTTGATGGGACCCTTGATGGCTGCCTGGGCGTTTTCCCCGGTGTCTTCTTTGTCTCCCTGCGACGGTTGTGTCCTCCGGGGCACCATGTGCATCTTATCTTCATTCCTCTGACGTCTTTCTTTTCAGTTGCTTATGGGTCCATGGGTGTGGGTGCCTTTGGGTGCTTGTGTTAATCCCTGGTTTGATTATCTCCTTCCTCTTTTCCTTAATGATCATGATCCACGTTGTGAGGCTCTTTGTGCCTTGCAACGAGGTCATGACATGCTGCCCCCCCAAAGATGTTCTTATGGTGCTGGTTTCTCCGGGTATGCCTCATGGAACTGTCTTGTTAGTTGTCTAGCCATGACGTGTCATGCCTGGACCCACTCTGGGTGTGAGAAATGTTTCCATTTCATGAGGTATTGTAGTGTTCCTCTTTGCTTTCTTGAGTCCAGTATTTCTTTTACTTCAAAATGTTGTTGGTTGTCTATCATTATGGGTGGGGGTGGAGGTTCTTCCGTATGCCATTTGGATGTGCTCGTTGGCTTCAGTAGTGCACAGTGAAACACTGGGTGGACCCGTCTCAAATTGTAAGGCAGTTCCAGTTTGAAAGTAACTGGGTTGATTACCTGTATGATTTTAAAAGGTCCAATGAATTTCGGTGCCAATTTCTTTGAGGGTTGCGAGGTCTTTATGAACTTAGTGGAGAGGTAGACCCTATCTCCCACTTTGTAGTTCGGTGCCTCCGCCCTGTGGTTGTCCGCATATTTTTTGTACGTGGTTTGTGCGTCTGCTAGGGCCGTTTGGATGATTGGCCAGGTTGTTGCCAGCTGTGCCGCCCAATCGTCTGGTGAGCAGGGCAGGGTTTCAGGTTGCGGCAATTCTGGTATCGGTACAAAGTCCCTTCCGTAGACCACCTTAAATGGGGTGTGGCCAGTGCTCTGGTGTACCGCGTTATTATAGGCCACCTCTGCAAAAGGTAGTAGGTCTACCCAGTTGTCCTGTTGATAATTTATGAATGCCCTCAGAAACTGCTCAAGTGTTGAGTTTAGGATCTCTGTGGATCCGTCCGTGTGTGGATGCCACGCAGTGGACAGTGCTTGCTTGGTTCCGATTAGTTTTAAAAATTCCCGCCAAAACTTTGACGTGAATTGTGTTCCTCTGTCGGTCACCAACCTGTAGGGGTCGCCGTGGATCCTGTATATGTGTGTTAGGAACAAACGTGCCAGCTGTTGTGCGGAGGGGATAGTTGCGCACGGGATGAAGTGTGCCTGTTTCGAGAAATAGTCTTTTACCACCCATATCACAGTTTTTCTTTGGCTGGGTGGGAGGTCCACAATGAAATCCATGGAAATTTCTTCCCATGGGCGGGAGGGGCTGGCTACCGGCTGTAGCAGCCTGTGGGGTTTCCCTCCTTTCCATTTGGTGGTGGCACATATGGGGCAGTTGGCCACGTAGTCTTTTACGTCCTTTCTGAGGTTTGGCCACCAAAATTGCCTCCTTGTTAGGTGGAGGGTTTTTACAAACCCAAAATGCCCTGCAGATTTGTCATCGTGCGCTCTATGTAAGATCTCCCCCCGCAGTGATTCGGGCACGTACAAGGCTTTCTCTTTCCAGGCGATGTTGTCTTTGAAAGATACATGTTGTTGGTTATTTTGCAACCATGTATCTTGCTGTAGTGCTTGTGTGAGTCTTTGTTGCCAGTTCGGTGAAATTGAGCGCCGGCTCCGATCGCTCCCCGCCGTTCGTGCTGGCGTGCGCTGATTCCTTGTCTGGCTACGCGTGACAGCTGGGCAGCCGAGCTGTTTCTCGGTCCATACTGTCCCCACGATGTCGGAGGCTTGCATGTCGTCCTGTGGTCGTCGGGAAAGGGCGTCTGCCAAGAAGTTTTTCTTGCCCGGTATGAATTTCAGCGTGAAATTGAACCGGCTGAAAAACTGAGCCCATCGCACCTGCTTCGGGCTGAGCCGTTTTGGCGTGCTGAGTGCCTCCAGGTTCTTGTGGTTCATCCAGACCTCGAAGGGGCAGGAGGCCCCCTCCAGCAGGTGCCGCCATGTTTCTAAGGCTGTCTTTACTGCAAACGCCTCCTTTTCCCATACATGCCATCTCCGCTCCGTTTCGGAGAATTTGTGGGAAAGGTAGGCGCAGGGCTTTAGGTTGTTGTCAGAGTCCTTTTGAAGCAGGATGGCTCCGATGGAAAAGTCGGAGGCATCTGCCTGCACCACAAAAGGCTTGGTGGGGTCGGGGTGTTGTAGCACTGGCTCAGCTGTGAAGAGGGTTTTCAGTCTCTCGAATGCCGTTTGACAGTCAGCTGTCCAATTCAGTAGCGCCCCCGGGTTTCTCGATTTGCGCGTGTCCCCCAAGCCCTTAGTCTTTAGCAGGTTAGTTAGGGGCAAAATAGTCTCTGCCATCCGGGGCGTGAACCCCCTGTAGAAATTAGTGAATCCAAGGAGGCTTTGCAGTTGTCTCCTCGTGCGTGGGCGTTCCCACGCCAGGATGGCTTGGACCTTGCTGGGGTCCATTTCTATCCCTTTTGCTGAAATCCTATACCCTAGGTAGTCAATTTGTTTTTTATGAAACTCGCACTTGGAGAGCTTAACGAACAGCTCTGCCTTGCGAAGTTTCTTGAGCACTTCTTTTACCAAGCGTTCGTGCTCACATTCTGTTTCTGTGTAGATCAATACATCATCGAGGTAAACCAAAACCCCCTTAAAAAGGTGGTCACGCAGGACCTCATTAGTTAACTGCATGAATACCCCCGGTGCTCCTGCCAGTCCGAATGGGAGTACTTTATATTGAAACACCCCCAATGGGCAGTTGAAAGCAGTCTTCCACTCATCCCCCTCCCGTATCCGTATGCGGTAGTAGGCTTCCCTTATGTCCAGTTTGGAGAATACCTTACCCTTTACCAGGTGGGACAAAATGTCCTTTATTAAGGGTAAGGGGTATTTATTTGAAATGCTCGCTGCGTTTAATCCGCGGTAGTCTGTACAGAGCCGCAATGACCCGTCCTTTTTCTCGCGAAAGAGGACTGGCGCTCCCACTGGAGAGTTTGCTGGCTCGATAAAACCTCTCGCCAAGTTTTTATCTATGAAGTCCCTTAATGCTGCTAGCTCTCGCTGGGTCATAGCATATATTTTTGGTTTGGGTAGGGGTACCCCCGGGACCAGTTCAATGGTGCAGTCCGTCTTTCTGTGGGGGGGGAGTTTGTCCGCCTCTTTCTCGCTGAAAACGGCGAAATCCCGTATTTGGTTGGCAGTCCCTCTGGCAGTGCTGTCTCTCTGTGTTCCCCAGTCGTCGTCGCCCCCCCCATGGCTGCTCGGGGAACCCTGTTCCCTGAAGGTGCTTGGTAACGCCCGTCAGCAAACTTAATCTCTCTGGTTCTCCAGTTGATGACTGGGTTTTGCTGCACGAGCCATGGGATCCCCAGTATGAGTCGGGGTTGCCCCACCGGTGCCACGATGAAAGCCAATTTTTCCTCGTGGCTGCCGAGCCGTAGCGCGGTTTCTCCGGTGTATTGGGTGACCGGGCCCCCTCCCGCTGCAGATCCATCGAGCTGCGAGAACACCAGGTGGTGCTGAAGTGGATAGCAGCGGAGGTTGAGTGCGGCTGCCAGGTCAGGGTGCATCAGGCTTTTGGAGCAACCCGAATCAATGAGTGCCCAGACCTTTTCGGTTTTATTTCGATGGGTGAGGGTAATGCGGACGTAGAGGGTGGGGCATTCCTCACTCACCCCTTTGTCGTAGCGCCTGTCAGTGTCCTCCACCTGTCCTTCGGCGCCCCTTAGGCCAGGTGGTTGTCGTTTCCCGTTGGCTCATCGGGGTTGCTTTCCTCCTCCTCTGAACTGTAGGGGACGTGTCTGCATCGGTACTCCCCCTTCGCCGCTGGTCGCTTTCTTGGCGCTGGGGTTGGTGCTGTTTGTGCCTTCCTCGGGCTCTCTCTGGGTGTCGTTTTGGGGCATGCGGCTGCTTTGTGATCTTCCCTGCCGCACGTGAAGCATTGCCCTTTTGCAAAGCGTCTGTCCCGTTCCTCCTTCCAGGGTTGGGGTCTCGCCCTCACCTGCCTTGCGCTGGTGCGTGGGGATCTCGCTGTCTCCATCTGCTGCGTTTCCCTCCTTGCATGGAGGAACGTGTCGTGAGCGTTCTCCGCTTCTGCTGCCAGCTGGATCCAACCCGTGAGGGAGCTGGGGTTGTCGCGGCCGAGTGCCCACTGGAGGATGTTTAAGTTGAGTCCATGTTTGAGCTTCTCAATCAGTGTCGATTGAGACCAAGTGTCCACTTTTCCGGCTAGGGCTTGGAACTCCATGGCATACTCTGCCACGGAGCGCGGACTTTGTCTGAGTGTCTCTAGCGCCCTTTTTGCCTTTTCTTGCTCCAGGGGGTCCCTGAAGTGCCGTTCCAGCACCTGCAGGAATTCTGTGCTGTCCCGCAGCGCCCGGGCACCTGATTGGCACAATTGGACGTACCAATCGGCGGCCCGCCCTTTTAGTTTTATGGCCAGGGCATTGATTTTGCCCCATTCAGTTCTGAAGCAGGGACCCCATTCTTCGAGGTAGTACCTCACGTTAGTCAAAAAAAAGGAGAGTTCAGAGGGGTCCCCGTCAAACTTTATGCCAAAGTCCTTGGCAGGTGTCCTGGTCTGGCTCCTGGCGCCCTCTACTTCGTGCCTCGGGCTCTGCGGGAGCTGCTGCGGGTCGGGTTGTCTCCAGTTCTCTTGCGGCATTGATGCCTCTCTCTGGGTCTCCTCGCAAGGTCGTCGTCCCGTCGCTCGGGGGGGAGGGCGGGGTGTCCTCCCTCGGTCGGGCTCCTGGATCCAGGCTCCGCCGTCGCCGCCCGCCGGGTCATCCCTCCACCTCTCAGCCTGGCGCGTCTCCCGTCGTGGGGTGGGTTCCTGGGACCGGGCGCCGCCGCCGCCGAGGTTGTCCCGCTGTCTCACGTCCGGGCGTGCTTCCGATCGGTGGGTGGCCTCCTGGGGTCGGGTTCCGCCGTAGTCGCCGCCGTCCACTGGGTCTCCGCCCCGTCTCTCGTCCCGGTGCGCCTCCGATCATCGGGTGGGCTCCTTGGGCCGGGTTCCGCCATCACCGCCGCCCCGCTCGCCCCGCCGCCGTTCGTCCGGGGGTGCCTCTGCGCCGCCTCCGCTGTGGAGTCCCTGCGCCGCCGTCAGCTGTTGGAGCATCAGCCGCACCGCCTGCATCCCTTCCTCCAGCGCGTCGAGCCTCTCCGCCGTCCCCGGCTTCCCGCCGAGGTGTTCGCCGCTCCGCTCACCCTCGCCGTTGGCTGTGGTGGAGGACGGATCGTCCCTCGTTCCCTCCGCGGTGCCAGGCGCGCCCTCGCCTTCGGGCGCCCAGGGTGGCGGTTCGCCTCGCGCTTCCACCGGGGTTGCCTGCGGGCCTGGAGAGGGTCCCCTCGTCTCGCCCCCGGTGCCTCGCGGGCTCCGGGGCACCGGGGTGGGTCCCTCCCCCACCGCTTCCCCCCAGCTGGGTCCCATACTTACCGGGGCGTTGCATCGCCCGGACCTCAGCTGCATCCCGCCCTGCGAGAGCGGGGCTTCGTCGCCGGGCGCCGAAGGGTTGCGCCTCCTCGGTTCCTGGTTCTCCATGCCTGGCTGGGTCCCTCACAAGCTTGTTGGATAGGTACCAGGTGGAAAAAAATTTTTTGGGGTTCCCGTTTTTATGTCAGGGCCAGCCTCGCTTCGCAATAAGACACAGACTCACTTAATGGGTATTAAGGATTTCTGGTTTATTGGAATGATAGCTGACAGAACAAAAAACGGGAACGGGGTAGGTAGTGTGGGGGTGCCCCTTTTATACCCTCCTGTGTTGCCCCGGGCTTCCCCACCCCTCAATGCCTCGATCCCTCTTGATGGGACCCTTGATGGCTGCCTGGGCATTTTCCCCGGTGTCTTCTTTGTCTCCCTGTGACGGTTGTGTCCTCCGGGGCACCATGTGCATCTTATCTTCATTCCTCTGACGTCTTTCTTTTCAGTTGCTTATGGGTCCATGGGTGTGGGTGCCTTTGGGTGCTTGTGTTAATCCCTGGTTTGATTATCTCCTTCCCCTTTTCCTTAATGATCATGATCCACGTTGTGAGGCTCTTTGTGCCTTGCAACGAGGTCATGACACCAGGTGGCTGCAGATGATGGGAGCCGTAGTCCAACTCAAAGGTGCCAGCTTCTGCTGCACACCAAGGCCAGCTGAGCACATTTTCCTCAAATGTGACTTGTTTAATTGTGGTTCATTGAACAAACCATCACTGGATTGGTTGGCTCAGCACATAAAGCCATAAACCATAGTTTCAAAATCCCTCCAGTAAGGTATGTTCTGTCATGGTTTCTGTTCCAATGTTCCTGTGAACATCGTAACCAGTCCCCATGCCATGCTGGTGCTGACACGTGTTACTGTTCGAGAGGGGGCTGCTCTTGTTTTTTGTACCAGGCACTGATGTAGAGGCTTTGGAATGTCGGTTTGGGTTATCTTGCCTGTTCAAGGACACTTTCCCGAAGACTGGCAGGAACCGTTAGGAACACCTGCAGGCTGCAGGGAGTGGACTCTTTCTGACTCTGGGGGGAGGGACTTTAAATGTCTGAAAGACCCACGCTTTTGCCATTCTCAGCTTTGCTCTTGAACTTGCACGCTGTCCAGTAATGAATCAGATATCCATAAGCTTCTTGTGTGAGTCTGCTTGGAAACTTGGGTAGGCATTCATCACATGTTCAAGTTTAATTCAAACCACAGTTTGACTTATTCCAGTTGATGGTGTATGGCTTAGTGTGACATATGAAGAGAGTCAGTTCTGGCTTATTTAACAAATAGTTATTTAAAAGCTGGCTTGGTGCTATGTTGGGGTGTAGGATGTGCTAAGCTTAAATGAAGTTGGTTAGTTTGCAACTCAGTGTGTCATATGAAGCCTGACTATGGTTTGTTGATGATCTGTTGCCATGAAAACTCAAGTCCTCTTAACATTTTTAGCAGTCTTTTTCAAACTTGGCAACTTTAAGATGTATGGACTTCAACTCCCAGAATTCCCTCAGCCAGCTGGCTGAGGGAATTCTGGGAGTTGAAGTCCACACATCTGAAAGCTGCCAAGTTTGAAAAACACTGTTTTAGCATGATGTGTGAACCAGGCCATCAAGTCAAACCAAACCTTTTACTTCTCCCCACACCACCTTTCTTTCATTCACGCTGGGGATCAATATGGACTAGTGGCTTGGAACTGTGGCTTGCAAGGATTTAAGCTTGGGTCAACAAGATGTTCAATTGACTGCAGAGTGGAGAAACAACATCCAAGCAGCAATCAAGATAGTGAGACCAAGCAAGCAAGATAGTAGAGTGGTGGCAGAGGATCAGAGGAATTCCTGCAAATAAAAGAGGAGTTGAGTCATTCCAGCAGATTAGCCAAGGCCTGGCTGTTGCTCTGCCAGTCATGAGAAATGAACAAAGTCTGATGGTTAGGTAAAATACGAATTGCTAAGCAAAATAACCTTTCTTCTACTTGCTCCTAAACACAACCCCAGTGGTGTTTGCAAGGCATGGTTGAAGAAATCAAGATGACAGTCGCAGCAGTGTGATTGAAGCTCTGCCTGCACACATTAAAAAAAAATCAGGTGGAGCATTGATCATACTGCTGTGGCCATCTTGACTTTTTTTTAACCATACCCTGCGGAACTCCCTTCCACAGCACAAACGTGCCTGGGTGACTTCTTTCTATCATGTTACCCTCTTCAGGTTAGTTTCTTCTCATCCCCAGCCCCTGAATGAGATAGATTAAAGCAGTGTTTCTCAACTTCAACAACTTGATGAAGTGTGGACTTCGATGCTGGCTGGGGAATTCTGGGAGTCGAAGTCCACACGTCATGAAGTTGATGAAGTTGAGAAACACTGCTTTAGAGGAGATAGAAGATTCAGAAAGACTTGAGCAGTTGGCTGAAATGAATCAGCTGAACAAGGAGAAAAGTCCATCTGGATAGAAAAATGAAAAGCACAAGGGTAGGATGGGGAAACCTGGCTTGGCAGCAGTATCCCCTGCCAAGGGTCTGGGTATCCTTGTCAGCCACAAGTTAAACACGAGCTGGCAGTGTGATACAGCTGCTAAGAAGGCACATGCTATCCTGGGATGCATTAACAGGGACATAGAGTTACGGGAAGTATTTTTTCCACTCTACCCTGTCCTGCTCAGATTTCCCAACCCCCCACCTTGAAATATGGGGTCCTGATCTGGGCACACAGTTGAAACTGTAATGTTAAATTAGAGCAAGTGCAGAAGGTCACTCACATGGTAAGGGGTCAATGGATTTGTCATTTCAGGGTCAGTATTGATAGGACATCCTGTTGCAATAGAGAACACAATTCCTGAAACTCTACCAAACTCCCTTAAGGACACTGTGGCACAGGTAACTTGCAGGCAGGAATCTCCTCTTCGGCACATCTGTTGAAGGCAGAAATCTCCTCTTCGGCACATCTGTTGAAGGCAGAAATCTCCTCTTCGGCACATCTGTTGAAGGCTGGGGTGCTCCGTTGTCCTTCTCCTTGAGAGTGGTCCTTTGCCAGGCAGAAGTTCAAGGGAGGCAGCTTCTCTAAGCCGAGTGATAGGAAAGCCGGACTTGAACCCAGCCTTCTCCAACCCAAAGCCCCAAAATATGTGGAGACTGAGGAGGTCAAGAGCTCCATAACCCATCTTGTGTTAAGCAGATGTCCTTCAAAGGAGAAGCTGATCCTACCACTGCAGAACAGCAAGCCCACCCTTTCTCCCCCTCCTCTTGTTATCAAAGACTTTCCCCCACCCAGCCAGGTCTCCATCCCCCCTCCATTGCACACTCCAGAACAGCATTGGACATTGACCTGTTAAGTTATTGACTGTCTGTCCAACGTTGCCTCCCTCTGCTGGGAACCAGCCCACGTGATTACTGGGAAATTCCTTCCCCTGCAGAAACAAAAAGTTACTCCTGGTTGGGAAAATTCTGTGCCTGGCAGGGTGCATGGAAATAGATCTGGAAGTGTTTAGCAGGGTGGAGGGGGGGGGGCATGAGCAGCTCCATCTCTTTGGGGTGGAGTGATCTAGCAGGTGAGGAAAGGATGAATTAATCCTTCTCCTTCCACGGTTAATTAGCAGCTCATTACGCCTGCGGTTGGAGATGATATTAATTAGCACTGATTGGGAGAGAGGAGTGGAACCCCTAATAAATCCCCCCCTTCCTGTCTCTCTCCGGTTTTAATTAAGCAAAACAGCCTAGTAATTAGGGGACTAATTAGTGGAAGAAAAATGAGTCAGCCAGCGTGTCTTAGATTCTCATTGCTAAGCTGCGGTTGGACACGCTCTGTCATTCAATCTATTTCACCACCACCACCTTTCCTTCCATTTTATGTTCTCTACGGTATTTAGCTTTGAAAGTTGGCTTCCTATCACAAATATAATAGAGGGGTTTCTGAGCATCAATGAAGTGCACAGAGTGAGCCTTTATCCTCCCTGATCTATACTGTATGATTCAGACAGTCCCAAAAGGTATGGAAAATAAGGTGCAATGGTGCAGGGCGGGGGGCTTTCAGATGATGCTATAGCTCCCAAACACCCATGTTTCTGGCCCTCCTGGCAGACGGGCTGCTTAGAGTTTGGGATCATTCCCTACCCCAGTGATCTACAGAGTCTTCAGAGCATCACCCAGCTATTGCTTAAACCACTGTTTCTCAACCTTGGCAACTTGAAGATGGGTGGACTTCAACTCCCAGAATTCCCCAGCCAGCCATGCTGGCTGGAGAATTCTGGGAGTTGAAGTCCACCCATCTTCAAGTTACCAAGGTTGAGAAACATCAGTCTAGAAGGCATAGTGGGACCTGTGGCCACAGCTACGCTGGACAAGTCATCAGGAGCCCCATCCATTCTTTCCAGGGGCCAAGAAACAGGTCGAAGATTTTTCTGGCCATGATGGCAGGGTCAGCCAGGCTGTGCAAGGTTGCCAAGACAGAGGAGCTATACCTAAGAGGGATGTGTCTATCTGTACATTTGGTCGGCTCAGGGTTTTCTTTGCTTTGCTTTGCTTTTTACTGAGTGGAGGAAACAGCAAGACAAAAAGCTAAACATGCAGAATTAAAAAAGGAAGGTAAATGAAGAACTTAAACCAGAGCCAGAATAAAAGGGAAGAAATGAAAGTATAAATAGATGTTACGCAAGAAACATTCTTGTAGGTATTAGATTTATATCCCTACTTCTCTCCAGGGAGTCAAGGCAGCATCAGTAGCACTTCTTCCAGTTTTCCCTGCAACAACAACCCTGTGAGGTTGGACTTGGCTGAGAAAGAAGGATCAGTCCAAAGTTTCCTTGTGAGCTTCTATGACTAGGGTGGATTTGAATCTGAATCTCAACAAATAAACAGTATTTCTCAACCTCAGCAACTCTGATGTGGGGACTTCAAATCCCAGAATTCCCTAGCCAGCTGTTTCAATGGCAACTTCGTCTTAGTAAGATTCAATTCCAGCCTGTTTTCTCCCATACAGGCATCTAATATACAGGTAGTCCTTGCTTAACAACTAGAATTGGGACCAGAATTTCGGTTGCTAAGCGAAGCGATCATTAAGCAAATCTGACCTGATTTTACGATCTTTTTTGCAGCGGTCGTTAAGTGAATTGCCACAGGCATTAAGCGAATCGTGTGGTCGTTAAGCGAATCACGCAGTTCCCCATTGATTTTACTTGCCAGAAGTCGGCCGGGAAGGTCGAAAATGGTGATCGTGGAAACAAGGGACACTGCAATGGTCATAAATACAAACTGGTTGCCAGGTGCTCAAATCGTGATCACATGACTGCGGGGACGCTGTGATAGTTGTGAGGACCAGTCGTAAGTCAGTTTTTTCAGCACTGTCGTAAGTCCAAACTGTCACTAAACAAATGGCTGTTAAGCAAGGATTACCTGTATTTGGAGGGCAAATATATTTTGTCTTCGAATATTCTCAGCTACAGCAGTCTGTGGGGCAAATACCAAGATTTACTCCATCAAATGTAGCACGCTCTAAATGTGATGTTCAAACAAATTAACCCTAGCTGGTTTAACATCATGATCTGGTTCACGCAGCCAGAAACTCATCAAATGCATTTTAGCTAGTCTAGCCTGCTGAGGGAAGCACTCCCAATGCTAAAATATCTTTCCATCTGAATATACCTGAAGATAAGTCAGCAGGGATCTGAGGCAGGGTGGTAGTTGAGCCCCTGCAAGATTGCTTTTTGTTTTGCATGGTGTTTCTTTTTTCTGGGTGCACATCTCTTTGCTCTTTCATTTGAACAAAGCTTTTCACAGCCTAAAGTGCCCAGAGTTGCTGGGAGTTGGGCGTTTTTGAAAAATCCAGGGAAGTAAACAAATAAAATTCCCAGGCATGGCGAACGATGGACGTTGTTGTCCGTTATCTTGAAAATGTTGGGGAGACCTAGCCAAAAAGGAGCTTTTCAGCCTGGCGGGCAGACGGAGAGAAAACGCCAAATAACCCTTTCAAGACTTCATAGAAAAGGGATTGTCAGTTAGCAAGGCAAGGATACGCAACTTTGCAGTGGTCTAGACCAGTTTTTCTCAGAGTCCCCCCGTTCGGGGGGAGATGGGTGGTGATAGAAATTTGAATAATAAATAAACCTCAGCAGCTTGAAGACGTGTGGACTTCAACTCCCAGAATTCCCCCAGCCAGCATGTCCCCACTCCTCTTCCTTGTGGCCCTCGGTTATGTCATGCTGCAAGCTGGAGCACGCACCGGGACAGGCATCTACTGGACTGAGCAAAGTCACCTTGGAGACTTGGATTTTGCCGATGACATCGCCTTGCTTGAGGAAGATGAGTCCTTGACTGTCTTGGATGGCAAGGCAAACGAAGTCAGCCTCAGGATAAGCGCCGAGAAATCGAAGATCATGCACATGAGCTCCACGGCCCCAGGACGAGGAATTGTACTCGGACTTCAGCAGTTAGAGAGAGTAGAGAGGTTCACCTATCTAGGTAGTGTGATTGCCTGGAATGGAGACGCAGAGGCGGATGCTAAGTGCCGCGTTGGGAAGGCGATAGCCGTTTTTCGGAGGATGAACAAGTTCTGGTCCTCGCCGTCCAGGCTGCTGAAGATTAAACTCCATCTGTTCACTTCTATTGTGATCCCAACAGCTACTTATGCCAGCAAGACTTGGAAGCCATCAGCAAGTATCAACAAGAGGCTTGATGACTTCCAACAGAGATGCCTCCACCGAATCTTAAAGATCCGATATTTCGACCACATGACCAACGAGGAGGTGCTCCAAAGGAGTGGCTTGTGTAAACTTTATAACATCGTCACACGTAGAAGACTCCAGCTCTCCTCACCTTTCGCATGGAGAACAACCGGATCCCTAAAGCGGTAATGAGTTGGACCCCCCTGATGCTAAACGACGAGGATGCCCTTGAATAACATGGCGAAAAACACTGATACAAGACCTGAAGACATTAAATATCACGTGGAAGGATGCTGAAGCACTTGCCCAAGACCGCAAGAGTTGGAGAACACTTACTGCCTAATATGCCATGTGGCATTGATCCAAGACGAGAGAGGAAGAGAGAGAGAGCATGCATTCATAACTCTGGCATCCTAGTCTGATCTACCTTGAAAGGCTTACACAATTTTGTGTGTTTCTCATGGCAAAGTGGCAGGAAACAGGGCTACTGCTTTTCAGCAAATCTGATCAAAGATGAGTCAAACAAAAGCACGCACACACGAAGGCCATAGATCCCATGGATCCCAATTACCCAGTACCATGGATGCCAATTACCCATTTTTTTTATTATGTTCCATCAAATCAGTGTCAATTCTTAGCAACCACATAGATAGAATTTCCCCAGGAGGATCTTTCCCCAGACTGGTCCTTCAAGGTCTCCCAATGTACCCACCACCCCTGTAATCAAGTCTTTCCACCTTCCTGCTGGTTGTCCTCTTCTTCTCTTTCCTTCCATCTTTCCCAGCATTATAGACTTCTCTGAAGACCTAGGTCTTCATCTAATGTATTCACACTATGATAATTTGAGCTTGGCCATTTGTGCCTCTGGATGGATTTGTTCTATGATCCGTATGTTTGTTTTCTTGGCCCTCCATGGCCTTCTCAAGGTTCTTCTCCAATCCCAAAGTTCAAAAATATCAATAGTCTTTCTATCCTACTTCTTCAAAGTCCAACTTTTGCTTCCATAGACTGTCACACTCCTGCTAAGTGGACAACAGAACCACCACTTTTTTGTGGAGGGAGGGGTTCTCCTAAGCTTTGGGGAATCATAGGCCTGAGGAGGTGGTGGCACCTGGCTGACTTCTCTGAGCACAGAAGCAAAGCAGAATCAGGCCTAGTTGGAACCTAGATGGGCAGCCTCCTGTACATCAAATGGCAAAGATTGGAAAGTGAAAAGCAAGCAAACAAAACCCATGAAGAAGGGACTGGCAAACCAGTTCCGTACTTTTGCCTGGAAAACTGCATGGACATGTCTGTAAAATCATCAGGAGTTCATAATTTTAAAACATTAACCCTATTCTGAAACACGATGCATTAAAATAACCATCAAAACTGCTGAACACCACAGCACAAATTCCTAGCGATCTGCCACCAGATTTCAACAACACAACTGGGTTGAAAAAAAGATAGTTGTTAATCTACCATACAACCTGCATTCTTCCTTGTGTCCGACAGTCACAATATGAGGGGCGACTTTACATTTTTTTCTCTAAATCACCCATTTCAGTTCTCCATGTGCTACTGTTTACGTAACCAGGAAGAAGATATCAACAAGCTGGGAAAGCCCCGTGGTTAGCAGGTGTGCACATTTTTTAAAAAGAAAAATGAAGGGTGGGCCCTCTAACAGCGCTTGAGTGGTTGAGTGTGCTTAGTAAGTATGGTATGCATGAGGGAGTGGAAATCTAAACGGTGGTGAAGGAAGAATGGGATAGGAGCAGCTCCCGCCCAACACCATTTTGTTGCAGATCGCCTTATAATTAGTGCCACTGGGTTCACACATTGTAATAAGCCCTTGCTGAGTTCACCCTGGTTTCACAAATAAAACCTAATTGGGTGGAGTCACAAGGATTGTCACTCAGCCTCTTCAAATTCTTTGTGACCCGATGGACACCATTTGTTTGTTGGTAATTGCGTCTCTGACTTCTTGCGAGCAGCCTCTTGTGTCATCCGTGATAGTTATCTCACCACCTTCTCTTCGGTTTCCCTCTTTTTCTTTTTCTTTGCCTTTGATTTTTCCAAACATCAGGGTCTTCTCCAGTTACTCTTGCCTGTGCATTATGTGTTCAAAATATTTAAACTTTAGAGTCCTTCACTGTGTTTCCAGGTATGAACTTAATATTGAATGATTTGTTCTTCTTGTGGTCTCTCAACAGGGTGTTCTCAAAAGTTTTCCACAGCATTGCAATTCCAGGTTATCTGTTTTCCTTCATCCAAACTTTCTTATAGTCCAGCTTTCACATTATGATTGGGAAGACCATGCCCTTCACAATATAGGCCTGTGTGGTCAGTGTGATGTCTCTGCAGTTTCATGCTGTCTAGATCTGTCATAATCTTTCTCACAGGTAGCATATTTATTTATTTATTTATTCATTCATTCATTCATTCATTCATTCATTCATTCATTCATTCATGCATTCTTCAAATTTCTATCACCGCCCATCTCTCCCAAAAAGGGGACTTATCACCATCCCTGTGAATGTTCAGCTTAGGAGATAAAATGTGTTAGTGCTTCAATATTTTCTTCATTTATTAGCATTGGTGTGTCATTGTGTTATGAGTACGGATGGTGAGCAGGAGGGGGCCCCTATCCAGGGGGGAAAACGCCTGCGTAGTTTAGAGGCTTCGAACTGTCATTCAAAGAAAGCCAGAATAGATCTGCCTTAGGTTTGGGGGTATATCTGGGTTTTCCCACGCTCCTTCAGTTTGGCAGGATTTTCTGTCTACTATAGCAGTTTCATAAACACTAGAGACAATCTCCTCATCTCAGCGTGGTCTTTGCTTAAGCCAGGACACATTGTCTCTCCATGTAATCTTAGGGATGTTTTCAATGAGGAGCAGACCAGGGTTTTTACTCTGTTCTTCCACTGTCAACCAGAGATTCTTTAAGCCTTCCTCACTTGCAGCCATCTAGGTAGCATCATCCACCCAGCGGAGGATGTTGACATTTCCCTCAACAATTTCAATTCCAATTTGAATTTCTTCTAATCGAGCATTTCTCATTGTTGTAGAAAGCATGGTGCGTTCTCCAAGAACATTAAATCAATAAGGGGACAGTATACAACCTCGGGGTGCTTTGTTTCCACTTCTAAATCACCGACTTGCCCCACATTCCATTCTAATCATTGCTTCCAAGCCATACACGAGAGCTGCACAGCTATTTTTCAAACCTAAAAGCTGTGTTTGATCTTTGTGCAGGATGCTGGGTGACAAACTCCAAAAACTAGATTGGGCTTGGGCAGAAACTAAATTTGATTGGCTACATCTAAATGTACTTAAAGTTAAATTAATTAATTATAGTTAATATAACTTCCATGTATTTAGTAAGTTTCTTACCTCATGTTAAATATTACAGTTGGCCCGCAAATTTTGGAAGGCATCTTTGGAGTTCATCTAAGGCTTGTGAAGGCTGCTGGGGCCTCAGGCAGTACACCCTACCTTGACCCATGGTTTATAGACCACAGTAGCTCATAACATCTCCAAAGTAGAGGTAGAAATGTTCTCCTTGATCATATTGTGTTGGTCCTTCTACCTGTGCATGCAGAATTGAAGTGCCTACATGCAACATATACTGTATGAATAAAATATTGGTGAAATCATATGGGTAGGATTGGAGACAAGGGTAAAGTAGTAGAGGCTGGAGCAGGGAAGTAGGGAAGAAAGGATCTGTATATTTATTTATTTATTTATTTATTTATTTGATTGATTGATTGATTGATTGATTGATTGATTGATTTCTATAGCCGCCCATCTCAATGAGTATATGATTGTCCCAGTTTGATTTGGTCCTCTAAACGTCTTAGAACATTGAAGGACCATAATCTAGGACAAGCATCAACCGAACTGTGGTCAGAAGAAGACTCTTCCGATTGCATGCATTGTATGAAATAATTTTTCAGGCTGGTTTAATGTATTATTTTTTCTACCACAGTTCCTCCTGCTGGTATGGTTTCATACTGGTTATTCTTTGTTGCTGTTTTTAAAAACTGAAATCTTGCATTTGTTTCTCTCAAAGGCAGCTGCCTGAATGGAAGGTGATTCACAGAAGATACACATACTGTGTTGTTGTTGTTGTTTATTCGTTCAGTCGCTTCCGACTCTTTGTGACTTCATGGACCAGCCCACGCCAGAGCTTCCTGTCGGTCGTCAACACCCCCAGCTCCCCCAGGGACGAGTCCGTCACCTCTAGAATATCATCCATCCACCTTGCCCTTGGTCGGCCCCTCTTCCTTTTGCCATCCACTCTCCCTAGCATCAGCATCTTCTCCAGGGCGTCCTGTCTTCTCATTATGTGGCCAAAGTATTTCAGTTTTGCCTTTAATATCATTCCCTCCAGTGAGCAGTCTGGCTTGATTTCCTGGAGGATGGACTGGTTTGATCTTCTGGCAGTCCAAGGCACTCTCAGAATTTTCCCCCAACACCACAGTTCCAAAGCATCGATCTTCCTTCTCTCAGCCTTCCTTATGGTCCAGCTCTCGCAGCCATATGTTACTACGGGGAACACCATTGCTTTAACTATGCTGACCTTTGTTGTCAGTGTGATGTGTCTGCTCTTAACTATTTTATCGAGATTTGTCATTGCTCTTCTCCCAAGGATTAAACGTCTTCTGATTTCCTGACTTCAGTCAGCATCTGCAGTAATCTTTGCACCTAGAAATACAAAGTCCTTCACTGCCTCTACATTTTCTCCCTCTATTTGCCAGTTATCAATCAAGATATCATTGAGGTGCTCAAGCTCCAGCACCACGACAAGGTAACGATCCTTTGCTGAAGATACATACTGTATATAAACTAAAAGATGGCCTATGATTTGGAAAAAAAGTAATTTTTTTTTTACTTTTACTCCCATTGGGGGAGATGGGCGGTGATATAAATTTAACAAACAAACAAATAAATAAATATTACGGTATTGCAAAGGAGTAACACAATAAAAACACCACAAAATGAACGTGGAGTAGGGGACTGCAGTGAGCTGTGAAAATAGCTTGGAAGGTAAAATTTTGAATTAAAAATATTATTAGTGAAGTATAACAAAGGAATAATTAAAGTAATAAGATATTGATATTACAGTTTAAAAAACTCCATACATTTCAGCAATTAAAATAAATTAAAGAGGGGAAGAGAAGCTAAGAAAAAAAATCCATATAATATTAATGTAAAATTAAATGAATCCTTAAACATACTCAAACAGGAGTAAAGTTTTTTCTCATTTTTAAGACATTTCAAAAACTGATACACATATCCTGCCTCCATTCTTTAAGATCAGGGTATAACTTTCTTTCCATCAATATAAAATAGTTCCAGACTTGGTAAAGGCAGAGTTCTTCGTAACATGTCAAATTCCATACTTGGGGAATAAAATTCAATATCACGTCAACATCTTCACCAACTATATTTTTCCCCAAGATTACATTAGAGAGTCAGTTTGGTGTAGTGGCTAAGGCCCCAGGCTAGAAACTGGGGGACTGTGAGTTCTAGTCCTGACTTAGGCACAAAGCTAGCTGGGTGACCTTGGGCCAGTCACCCTCTCTCAGCCCTAGGAAGCAGGCAAGGGCAAACCACTTCCAAAATCTTGCCAAGAAAACTGCAGGGACTTGTCCAGGCAGTTGCCAGTCTACACTGACTTGAAGGCACACACATGCAAAAAACAAAGAAAAAAAAAGACTCCTTTATTTATTTATTTATCCATCTCAGCAAGTGACTCTGGGCGGCTTACAACAATAAAACTATAAACGTTAAAACAATTACAATTAAAACAATTCAAATACAAAATGAATATACATGGCTACCAAGTAAGCAATGTATGGATGTTAATACAGCCAAGAAATGGGACCATTCACACGCTCAAGGCCCCAGGCCCGGGCACAAAGCCAGGTCTTCATGGCCTTACGAAAGGCCAACAGGGTCGGGGACATCCTAATTTCTGGAGGTAGAATGTTCCAGAGGGCAGGCGCTACGGAAGAGAAGGCACGCCTTCTAGTTCCCGCCAACCGACACTCCCTGGCTGATGGGACCCATAGCATAGCCAACCTGCCAGATGGAATTGGACTAACATATGTTTCAACTTGAAAGCAACTTGGACATGCCAAAATCACATGAGTAAAACAGCCCTCAAATATCTTAAAATACCAGCACGAGATACCTGATACCAAACTTTTTCAGACATGTTCTGAAGAGCCTAGTAAGCAAAACTTTCTTTTTCTGACGACTTAACGTCATTCTCCCATGATACTGGCTGGGAATTTTGAAATCCAACAGATTTGGAGAGTACCAGGTTGAGGAAAGTTAGAATACACTATCACTGTGTTGCTGCAACATAGCACCAGAAGAATAGGTGACACACATTTTGGTAAATAAATAAAATGAACCTGCTAACTTGTGGTTTGACTAACTATGGTATACTGAACAAATGATAAATAGCTACGTTTGAACAATGCATGAAACCATGAACCACCTAAACCACAACAGCTGAAGTCATACTATGCATTCTGCCAAAATTGACCTAGCTGATGTTCAGAAGAGCCACTACTGAGCTCTAACAAACAGTGGTTTTTCTTAGTGTAAGGCAGCTTCCTGTGTGCCTGTTATTTCTCTGAATACACATACTTCTTCTAGAACAGTGTTGCTCAACCTTAGCAACTTTAAGGTGTGTGACTTCAACTCCCAGAATTCCCCAGCCAGCCATACTGGCTGGGGAATTCTGGGAGTTGAAGTCCACACACCTTAAAGTTGCTAAGGTTGAGAAACACTGCTCTAAAAGAAGGGGGGTGGTGATACTCACCTGATCCAAGACTGGGCAGAGCCCCATGGAGTCTAGTTACCCTTCTGTTAGTCTTCCTGAAAAAGTTCTGGGCTTCTCCAATATTAGCAGTCTAGAAAATCTGCAGGTTCAACAAGTCTCCTGTAGACTAGCCTTTGGGTTACTTTGTGTTTCAGTGCAAATCCAGAGAATGAATAATTCAATAAGCAGATGAAGATTCTTCTGTCAACATAATCATGAGACCCCAGAAAACTGGGTTGGAGAAACCAATTCTTCATGGCTAAGTGAAGACAATATAGGCTCCTGAAGCCTGTATAGGTAGTTCTTGCTTAACAACCACAATTGAGAGTGGCATTTCAGTTGCTAAGTGAAGTGGTCATTAAATGAATCCAACCCAATTTTACAACCTTTATGCAGTGGTCATTAAGCAAATAACTGTGGTTGTTAAGCGAACCACATGGTCGTTAAGTGAGTCACACGATTCCCCCATTGACTTTGCTTGCTAGAAGCTGGCCAGGAAGGTCGATCACATGACTGCCGGGATGGGAAATTCTGAGCCAGTCTGCGACTGTCCTAAGTCTGAGCACCAGTTCTAAGTTGGTTTTTCAGCACTGTTTTAAGTCTGAACAGTCACTAAACAAATGGTCATTAAGTGAGGGCTACCTATAATGCAACACAGCGAGGCTGACTTCACACAAGACACCTTCTAAAAATGGGGGAGGTGGGAATTTGTGGTTTTAACCAGTGCATGTGATCCATGATTTATACCATTAGTGCTATGTGGACCCACTCAGTTGTAATGTATCAAGTAAACCACAATTAAGCTAACTGCGGTATAGTGCAATGCACAACCGCATAGCCCCTGGGCTGGCACATCCCATACAGCCACAAGGTCTTTAATTTGGATTTGCACATACATGGCGTAAAGATCTCTGTGCCCAGTGACTGTAGTTGTTAAACCACGGCCTACTTCTTAGTTTTATTTATTTATTTATTATTAAAGGATTTATATGGCCACCCATCCCACTGATCGTGATTCTGGGTGGCATACAACCAACAACGAAAACAATGTCACAACTGTTAAAACACTTTAAAAATAAATAAAAGTGAAACTGTGGGAGAAGAGTATCTATCTAAACCAGTGTTTCTCAACCTTGGCGGCTTGAAGATGTGTGGACTTCAACGCCCAGAATTCCCCAGCCAGCTGGTTGGGGAATTCTGGGCGTTGAAGTCCACACATCTTCAAGCCGCCAAGGTTGAGAAACACTGATACTGTACACCCGTCGCGCAGGCTCCCCATTTTGCACGCGCGCACACGCACACACACACACACAGCCAAGCGTGGCTTTGATTTAGCAACGCAGTTAAACAAACCACAGCGAGCGCGTCAAGCGGACCGAGCCACGGTCGGGTGGGTGAAGGAAAACGTTCGGGCAACACGGAGGCGCGGCACCGGCCCCTCCCCGCCAAAGGCAGGGCAGAGCGACTCCTTCGCCAACTCCACTTGCGGGGGGGCGGCGGCGGCCTGTGTCAAGCGTCGGGCTCTGGCAGGCGACCCCGAGAGACCCCAGCCCGGATCCCCGTCCCAGCGGGCGAGGCGAGCAGCCTCCGGGGCGTCCGGCCGCCGCGCCCCACCAGGGCGCAGATGGCCCCGCGGCTCCCCCGCCCTTCCGTCCGTGCGCTGGTCCGCCGCCAGGAGGAAGCGGCTCGGGCTCGGCTCGCGGGGAGCGCGGCTTCCCCCTCGGCTCCCGGCGCTTTTCTCCTCCCAATCCAGCTGAGGGCAGCAAACGGAGGAAGGAGCGGCGCGCAGTTGGGCCTCTCGGCCTGGGCGCACCGAGAGTCGGGGAGGAGGAGGAGGCGCCGCCGCCGAAGGAGGAGGAGGAGGAGGAGAAAGGGGGCGAAAGCGGGGAGGCCGCCTCTCCTCCTTTTTCCTTCTCTTCTCTTCCCTCCCCCTTCCCAGCTCCTCCTCCTCCTCCCCCTCCCTCCCTCCTCCTCCTCCTCCTCCTCCAGCCCTTGTGCGGGACTCCATTTTCCAGTCCCAAAGTCTCCAAGGAAGGGGCTGTGGGGACGCTCCGCCAAGATGGACTAGCGCCCCAGCCTTTCTTCCCAGCGTCGCCCTTGTGTCGCGGGCGGCGGCAGCCGGAGTGCCCTCCTCTCGCCGGGGCTCGCCCGCCCGCCTGCTCGCTGGCCGGCCGGCCGGCTGGCTCGCTCGCGGCTGGGGGCGCGCGCGCGCGCGCGGGGTCGCTTCGCCGAGCATGGAGGATCCAGGCAGGCTGATCCAAGCGAGGGGGGCGGTGGGGCTCGCGGGGCACCCCCCCGTCCAGGGGGTCCAGGCGATGACCCCCCACTCTCTCCACGAGCCCCCTTCGGATAACGGCGAGCCGAGGAAGCAAGACATCGGCGACATCCTCCAGCAGATCATGACCATAACCGACCAGAGCTTGGACGAAGCGCAAGCAAAGTTGGTTCGCCTTCCCTGGTCTTGGATGGCCTGGGCTGGGGCGGCGGGGCTGGAAAGTTGGGCCGGACGGGCTCCCTGCGTGTGTGCGTGCGGTAGAGGGGTGCAAACTCTTGGCAAAGCCTCGCCGAGTTGTCGGAACCGGAATACAGAAGGCCCTGGGGTGGAGTTGCTGGGCTTTGCCCCGGCGCTCGCCGCCGCTGCGAGCTTTTTGCCACGAGGGGCTGGTCGGAACGGAGCGCTTGATGGAGACTTGGAAATCGAGGGGGGCGGACGGGGTTCCCGACCCAGGAACTTTCATGGGTGCTCTGAAAAACCTTGACTTGGCAGCTCCTGGCATCCAAATTCGGCTTTGGGGCAGAAAGTAGAAAGGGGAGGGGGTGTTCTTTGAAAAGGGGAAAGGAAGGTGGGCTTCGCGAAGAAAGGAATCGCTTTCCGGGAACTTTGTGGTGGAGTCTCGTTGGGATAGCCAGAGGCCTGGAGATGCGGAGCAAGTTTGATTTTTATTTCTTGAGTGCATTGTTGGGAAGAGGTGAGGGGTTTGTGCTAGGAAGGCATAAAAGGACTGATTAAGAAGCAAGCGGGCACTGTGTGGGGCCTGCTCGATCTGGCATTTAGGATTAAAAAAAAAAAAACTGGGTAGCTGTGGAGGGACTGGTCAGGAGATGCTTTGCAATCTACTTGGGCAAACTGATTTGCAGTAGAAAACAGGGACCCAAAAGGGTCTGTTGGCTTGGAGAAGTGTGAGATAGGATTAGATAGAGATGTGTTAATACGGTCTGAAGCAGCATGAGAAATAAAGAGGGATTGAATCCTTAGCAGTTACGATCTAAGAACTGATTAGAGAAAAATTATGGGGTTCAGTCCCCAAATTAACAACCCCCCCCCTCCAATTCACTCACACTTCTCTTCAAGAGCAGGTTTTGAATTTTCACTCACTGTCCAGATTTTCTTTCTAAATCATCTCATGCCTATATCCTGTTCTCCCTTTCGGATGGAGAATTATAGCCTCTCTGTTACACTTTGGTACCAATGATTGTATACAGTAATTTTTTACATGTGTTCATTCTGATCCGGAGTCTCCCGTGCTGCTTCCTCCCAAGGGGGAGGAATGCTGGCCTGGTATTAAGGCTGCAACTTCTGGATGCTTCACTTTGGATGTGCTTGGATTGCTGTTTTCTTTAAAGCTAGTTTATTTCCTGGCAGTCTTTAAAGAGCCATTGTTTTGCAGTGGGTTGGCTTCTGAGATGTGTTTTGAAGCTCAGCTGTGTGCCAGGAGCCGTGCAGTACTGTAGCTTGTTTCAGAAGGTGGGTTTCAGTTCGTGGAAGGTGTTTTACAATTAGGATTGTTGCTGTGGGTGGGACAGTGCACGGGCTGTGTTACTTAACCCTTGTGAGGTGGCAGCCAAAAAGGAGGAGCGGGGTATATTTGGATAGTTCCTCAAGGGTGCATTTTACTAAGACGTGTGGCTGTGTGTCTATTAAATGAATATACTTCTAGTAGGCTGAATAGCAGGCTCTGCACATGAAGAGTTTTTGTCTTGAATTGCTAGATGGTAACGCTTGCAAGACACTAAAGCAGTGTTTCCTCAACCTTAGCAACTTTAAGGTGCGTGGACTTCAACTCCCAGAATTCCCCAGCCAGCCATACTGGCTGGGGAATTCTGGGAGTTGAAGTCCACGCACCTTAAAGTTGCTAAGGTTGAGAAACGCTGCTCTAACCAGAAAAGAGGTTCTTGGTCTAGATTTTAGTTTGGATTGCAAAAGTTGGTGTTTTAGTGTGGAAGGTTCATGATTTCAAGGGTGATTACTCCATTTTGGGGGCAGTAAGAGATTAACCATTTGCGGGCTTGCTTAAAGATGTATTTATGTGCATCCAGCCTTGTCTAAGATTCAGGTCTTTTCTCGGTTTTAATTTGCAAAAAAACGACTGCAGTATTTTGTGAATTGGGTTATCGTTTAGAAGTGGGCTGAAATGTGTATCCAAAATGGAGAAACCTATTCCAGTGAGAGCCCTTTTGTGTCAGAAAGCAGAAAGTGTTTTACGGCTGGATTAAATCGGGTGAAAAACTGATAAAAGCAGCATCAAAGCCGCAATCTCGGTTTTACTGCTCATCCGTGGTGTTCTCGCAATAGCTGCATATACGGTTCGTTATTCTGAGGCTATCAAAAAGTTCTTGACGAGAGAAAAAGTTTTCCCATTTAACTGCCCGTGTTACACACACCGTCATTTGGATAAACCATTCCATAATGGAAGGAAATGTACATTTTTATTGCTGGGGGAATCCGGATGCTGGAATTACATTGGGAATTGCTGCGGGGGTGGGGGCTCTGCTAGAGGTGGAAACGGACTAATCCAGCAGGGCGAGGCTTATGAGCGATTGTGGACACCAACGTATATTCTTCCTACATTTTCTTGAAATCGTATCCTCTTTCCAAGAACAACAACAAAAAAGGAACAAAACGGCAACGTCGGCTTTATCTGCTCTCTCTCCCACTGTTTCAACTGCAGGAAGCACACGCTGAATTGTCACCGCATGAAGCCGGCGCTTTTCACCGTCCTCTGCGAAATCAAAGAAAAAACAGGTATTGTTTGGGTCCGGGGTCTCGAGCGGGGTGGGGTGGGGGGCCTGATCGCTTCTTTTCTAAGGAACCCACAGAGCAGTGTTTCGACCTGCTAGGAAAAAGCTTTTTTTTTTCCCCTCAGGAATTTAAAGAGGTTGCATTTGAGGTTTGAGAGAGTTTGGGCGTGCAAGAGAGAAAGTAGAGTGGGTGTTTTCCCTCCAGAGGCCTGCTGTTTCTGCGCCATCTTGACGCTGGCGTGTCTGGAATTTCTTTGCTGCCTGCCTGGTTTTCTTTCTTGCTTCTTCCTCCCTCTGTCTTCCTCCTCCGCTCTCTTCCTTAAACCCTGTTTGGGGGGTGGGCTGGACAGGAAGGGGCGCCTGTGTCTTTTTGTGTTCATCAGCCTTGCTTGGGAAGACCACGAGAGGCCTCTGAGAACACCTGGATCTTTTGTCTGCTGGAACCGCCAACCTTTCTCTCTTCCCGGTGGGCTGGAAATGTCCATCTCCACTACTTGAACGTCAGCGTTGACCCTGATTTGGGACATTTGCACGACTGGGTGCTTGGAGAGTAGGCTCTGAGTTGCTTAAGGATATAGGTATGGGGTGGGTGGGTGTGCAAACGAGAGAGGAGGAAATGGAGCTTCTGCAGCTGTTTGAATTTGCACTTTCCTTAGATTGAAAAGTGAAAGAGCGATGGCAGACTCAGGGATTAGGGAAAGGAAAGAGATCGTCTGTCCAAGTTGTCATGGCAAGTTCCATCCAAGCCACTCAGATCTGGCCCTCTCATAGAAATGAGGCAGCCAGAATAGGAAAACGGGTCTGAGTCATGCCGTGTATAGTCTATGAATGGTGTTGCGTACATGTGCGTACACGATCGTTCTTCAGCTGATGGGTCAGGATCCGTAAGCAAGTCGCACCTCATTCTTAGCGGACTCGTATCATCAGGGCTGCACTGCTGAGTGTTTTGATTTTGGGGGGCGTGGGTGGGGGACATTCCTATTTCTGGAAGTTGTTTTGTAAGGGGAGGTGGAAGAGAGAGACACACACACACGTGTGTGTGTGTGTCACAGTGAATCCCGGTCTGCAGTTTGAGTTTAAGTGGGATCTGGGTCAGAATGTTTGAAAGAGTTCAGTGTTAATGCTCCATGTAAGTGATCATTCCCTCTTTGAAGGTTGTATTCACTACTATGGGCTTGCTATGTTGATTTCTTGCAAACAAGACTTGGTTAGAAAGAGTAAGGGGTACCATATCTGGGCTGCAGAATTCCAGATGTTGACTAGATGGCAGACAAGAGAAACTGGGAACTCATCCAGATTCTTACAGCCCAAATATGACGCCACTGGAAAAAGTTTGTATTATTATTATTAATATTACTATAAATATTACTGGTATTTCTATTGAAAGGGTGAAAAGTAGGGGGGATTTCTTTAGAAATCTGATTTCCTTGTGTGCATTCTTTTATCCCATTGATTCTTAGTTTATATTGCACAGTTTTATCCTCTTTCTACTTTTTCTTAATGCACAATTTATTGAGCTCTATTCAGTTAGAATACTCCTTTAACGCATGTGATAAAGCTGCTGATAACTTACATCGCAATAATAGATCAGTCCTATGAAGTTAACTCAAAGGTGCCGCTTAGGTGAACGGGCTTACTTTCTTTCCAATAAACATGAACGTGACATTTGCTTTTTAAGTTTATGGACGTTTTCCTGGGCGTTCACCAAACTGGATGCAGCGGAAACACCAAATGATCCTGATTTGGGCTGTTCGTTAGTTACTTTTTTCACATGCCGTGGGAAGCGTTGTGGTTGTCATTACTATGTTTTATGGAAGCTATAGAAACAACATGGAAGTCATATATGGAACCTAGAGATTTAAGTTTCTGATTAAGAAAGACTATGCAGTCTAGGCTGCAGAACGACAACTTTACGTTTATGTCTGTATATCGTCCTACCTGTGTCTGTAACTGCTTATATATCACAATTGGGCATGTGGTATTTTGGTTGTATTTTTATCCAGTATAAAAATACCGAGGTGACCTTGAATTGCTAGTACAGCTCATACCACTTAAAGACATGCTACCCTCTAGACAAGAAGCCAGTTTGGTATAGGGGTTAAAGGCACTGAACTAGAAGCTGGGCAACTCCTAAATTCTAATCCTGCCTTAGGCACAAAAGCAGCTGGGTGACTTTGGGCCAGTCCCTCTTTCTCAGCCCTAGAAAGAAAGAGGCAAAGGTAAACCATTTTTGAAGACGTTGCCAAGAAAACTGCAGGGACTTGTACTTGTAGGCACTAGGAGTTAAGACTGATTTGAAGGCACCCCCCCAACCCCCCCCCCCTGCAGATAGGTCTGCCTGAGAATTCTGGGGATACTGACCAGATCATCTGGACCACTGTTTCTCAAACTTGGCAACTTTGAGATGTGTGGACTTCAACTCCCAGAATTCCCCAGCCAGCACCTCTTAAAGTTGCCGAGTTTGAGAAACACTAATCCCGGGCAGTGCTAAGCTAGAGATGATTACTTTATACAAAATTTAGAATAAGGGTGCCAACTGTTTCCAGGGCAGGCGTATATTTCTCCAAAATGGGTGGGATTAGGACAAATCTAAATGAATAGCACTCTAGATCAAATATATCTTAATTTTAAAAGTTGTGTCTTCCTTGAATCAAGCTTAACTCCTAGTGATTATGTGGAAGTGTCCAATTTAATGCCATTACTCCCCATATATTTTATTCTTTTCACTTTCAGTTTTTTTACACATTTAAATTTAACACTATACTTAGGGCTTTGGGAAACCACAGGCTCTGTGTGTCTCTGATTTCAAGCTGTTTAGTTTAGACCGAAGTTTGCAACAAGTAAAAAAGCTAAGGTTTATAAAAGTTTTGGGAACACGTGTTCACCTCCTTTTGGGTTTTCTGAACTTTTGCAAAATTAAGCTCTGATATATAAAGGGAATCTGAACTAATAGCACTAAAGTGTAGCCCTTGTCTTCAATAATTTTCATAAACCAGATCTTTCCACATGCATTGTTCCAGTGTGAAAAAGTCATCCTATCCCCAGTTCAAACAATTCTTATTCTAACTTTTCTGTATTTTGTATTTTAACTTTTCTTTGAAACTTTAATCAAGTTCTTCTTAAAAAAAAACTCCGACTAACCTTCCCTTTAAACTTCAAATGAACCAATTCTAAAAATGGCTAGTCTCATGTGAATTTTGTGAGGCAGCTGCCTAACCCTTGCAAGACTGGAAATACTCTTTTTTATTGATCTTTGGGGCATCCAAGCCCCTGCATCATCATCATCATCATCATCATCATCATCTACATGTATATTTTGCCTTTCCCAAGAAGGGTCTATTAAAATCACTCTACAAGTGCAACATACAATCATCTGGGGAATCATAGAGAAATCCAGAACAACATCCAGGGATCTGCCAGTTTCTTATACCTTGAATCAGTTAGACCTCATGACTTTGCCATCAGAAAAAACATTGGGTAAAAATGGAATTAATGAGGCAGTAGCCAAGCGAAGGCCATGCTCACTGAGGAGAACAGAAATTTGAATCAATAAATATTGATGCTTGTCTCTGGTTTGCCAAAGAAACACCTGGATGATTTTCTAGACTCCTGGAGGAAAGTTCTATGGACAGATGAGTTCTGCCTGGCAGAAATCAAACCACAATAAAAACTTAATGCCATCTGGCAAGCAAGGAGGTAGTATTGTCATGATTTGTGGATGTTTTCCTGCCTCACGACCTGGAAGATTTGCCATAGTTGAAGAAAGCATGAATTCTACCTCGTCTCAGAGAATTCCACGGGAGAACTTCTGAAGTACGTGATGAAGTGGAAGTGCAAGTGGGTCAGTTGAAGATGATGATCCCTAGCATACAAGCAAGTCCAGAAGAAGAACATTATTTGGTGCTTTGGGATGGCCAAGTCAAAATCCTTATAAGTCTGGTGGGACCAAAAACAAACAATTCATGCTAGAAAACTAAAATGTTACTGAGTTGAAGCAGATCGCTATGGAGAAACAGCCCAAAAGCTGTACAATGAGATGTGAGATCAATGATTACAGGAACCATTTGATTGTACTTAATACAAATAAAGGTGGTTCACCAATCACTAAATCGAAGGGAACAATTTTTCACACTGGCACTTTACGTATTGGATGACTTTGTTTATGAAATAAATAAAACAAGCACCAGATGATGGTATTATTTGTTCACTTAGACTCAGTAGGACCTGTACGATGCTCTGATAACATTCAGGGGCAAAGATAGGCTAACATTCAGAACATCTGAAAGATAGCAGTATGTCTGGAAGATCAGGGGCGGAAGAAAAAGATGGCTTTTTCAGACAACGTAAGGTTAAAATATAGGGCTGTGTAGCACTTCAGATCATAAACGAAAGATGCTCTGAGAGTATGTGATGCAAAGATAGCATTTGTTTGCAGTTCCTAACCCCAAATAGACTTTTTCCTGGGATTGTGCACTTTTGCAGAAGGCAGTTGTGCAGTCCTGAGAAAAGATGTAGCTGCTTTAAAGAGTTGGGGACTGGTACTAGGTCTGTGTTCCCACATGCTCTGAAAGAACTAAAAAGTCCTGGTCCAGCTGAGCGTTGATGCCTTGTTCCATTAAACCTGGGGTGGTAGAGCTGTTCTAGATGTATTCCTCCCACTCCTCCTGCACTTGGACTGCTTTGGATTCTTTTGCCACTTGGACTTCTTTATTTTTATCCTTATTGATATTGTTTATTATTGTAATTTTATATTGTGGATTTTATGATTGTTGTTTTAATTGATTACTGTAAACCACCCAGAGTCCCCGGATGGGTGGAGATGGGCGGGGACAAATTAGATAGGTAGGTAGGTAGGTAGGTAGGTAGATTTGAATTTACAACTGGCTGATTTCTGCTTTCTGAACTGGGTAGGCTCTGGCTGGGAACACCAACCTGTTCTAAAACTAGTTGGGTTTTTTAGATTAATTTCAATCTGGTTTCCAGCCACCGCTCTTGCTTCCTTACTGCATAGCTTGGTTCCTTCATGATACCGTATTTCTTAATAATGTGTTGGCTGTGGGAAAACCTTGAAAATGTCCAGGCTCTTCTGTGATCTGGAATGTGTTTAGTTTGATCATTATCAAAGGCCATCAAGGGCAGAAACAATGTCCTATCTATCTATCTATCTATCTATCTATCTATCTATCTATCTATCTATCTATCTAAGAGTTTCACTGGTTCCTCGGCAAAATCAAGGTCCATCTCTTAACTTTTACATTTCTAGAGACACTTGGACATTTGAGAGCCCATATAAGGAATGCTCTTTCTTGGAAATTAAGTATTGAAGGTAATTGAGAATCTCACCTGTAAATAATAGCTTAGTTTTCTTACTTGGTGATTCCTCACCTGGGCCCTTCACTCACCTTTTATTTTTAGGGCTAATTTAGATGCCATGTATCCATTAACAATTCTGTTGATGGATTTTAAACGTAACTAGCAGGCACTCTTCTCTCACTTCCGCGTCCCAATCTGGATTGGGGCTCTAAAATGGAGAAGAAGGTGGCTTTGTCTCCTGTGGTGGTTCTGATCCAGCTCCACCTCAGCCAGTTTGCTTTGTGGGGAACCTTCACTGGCATAGATGAGCATTTTTCTTCCAAGGCAAATGGGGTAGAACAGGGTTTCTCAACCTTGGCAACTTGAAGATGTGGGGACTTCAACTCCCAGAGTTCCCCAGCCAGCCATGAGCCATGAGCACAGCAGGAAGAAAAGGGTTAAAATCATCCTGGCTCTCTGTTAAAGTCCTGATGCAGATCAACTTCTGCGCCTGGACTAGAGATGATGGTTCCTTCCAGCAATGGCATCTCATGTGGTTTGGCCCCTGAAAGGCCAGTAAAAACTCATCTGTAAATTGTGTCTTTTTTGCTCTTGGGCCTGCTGCTGTGGCATTACATTGTCCTGATCGGCTGCTTGTCTTTTATATATTTTACGATCGCGAAGTTGTTGTGGAAGTTGGTCCAATTCTGTTTTGCTGTAGGCTACCGTGAAGTCAAGTAGCGGCATGCAAATTAAAATGATTATCTCAAGCGCACAAATCAACTGTATTTCTGGGTTTGTTGGGAGTACGTGCCAAGTCAGGATGCGTATTATTTCCTCCCCGCTTTGTTTACGACTTTAATTGCGCATACTTTTATTTATTAGTTTGAATTTTTGCCCTGCCCTTTTGGGTGCCCTCTGGGCAGTCTACAGCTTGGCCCCACCCTTGCCATACCCATGGGATGAAGTGTACTCTTGTGCTAAGCCTCCCTGGCAAAAATCATCCTTCTGCCAAGGAGAAGTGGGAAAAAATGCTGGTAATTTTGCATAACCACACTGGATTTGATTCCTCAAGACAAAGAGGGAAAACACATGGATGTGTTTGCAACACATGGATGTTCTTCCCCGACGTCTGGGCACTTTCTGAGTTATTACCCCACATTGTCTGTATTGTTGCCTTGCTTTGAAGGAGTAGCCTGGTTGTTGTTGTTGTTGTTTATTCGTTTAGTCGCTTCCGACTCTTCGTGACTTCATGGACCAGCCCACGCCAGAGCTTCCTGTCAGTCGTCAACACCCCCAGCTCCCCCAGGGACGAGTCCGTCACCTCTAGAATATCATCCATCCACCTTGCCCTTGGGCGGCCCCTCTTCCTTTTGCCCTCCACTCTCCCTAGCGTCAGCATCTTCTCCAGGGTGTCCTGTCTTCTCATTATGTGGCCAAAGTATTTCAGTTTTGCCTTTAATATCGTTCCCTCCAGTGAGCAGTCTGGCTTAATTTCCTGGAGGATGGACTGGTTTGATCTTCTTGCAGTCCAAGGCACTCTCAGAATTTTCCTGTACTGATCCATTTAGTTTTTATGGCAAGAATACTGGGGTGGGTTGCCATTACCTTCCCCAGGGATCGCATTTAGTCTGACCTCTCTGTCATGACCTTCCCGTCTTGGGTGGCCCTTCACCGTTTAGCTCATGGCATCATTGAGGTGCTCAAGCTCCAGCACCACAACAAGGTAACGATCCTTTGCTGAAGCCTGGTAGCCAAAGGCAATCTAGCATTGCCCGTGGACAAGCGAGCCGGCTGGCGAAGGGGGTATGTCCTTGCTCCATTTTCACCAGAGAAACAAGGGAGATTGCCAAGGGAAGGCAACCCCATCACATTCAGACTGCTATTGTTGGGACTCTGGAAACACTGCTTCAGTGTTTCAACATTGCCACTTCCAGATGTGTGAACTTCAGCTTCCAGAATCCCCCAGCTGTTACGGCCATTGCGAGAATTCTGGGAATTTATTTATTTACTTATTTATGGGACGTAGAGGCCGCCTCAGCCCCTTACAGTTCTGGATGGATTACCAAATATAACAGTAAAAACCAAAAATAATACAAAACAAGGAATCACATCATCAAAAAGAGAAGGTCTAGGAAAAAGACCATTCAGAAGACCGAAACATCACACCAGGGCTCCCTCCTCCACTCTGGCTCAGAGTTTGGGGATAGAGCCAGGTATTAAGGACTCGTTTATAACAGGGCCAGGGTGGGAACCATACAAATCTTGGGGGGAATGGTGTTCCAGAGCACATGTGCCACAATAGAGAAGACATGACGTTCACAGATCTGGCCAAGTTGCGAAAAGTTGGTCAACACTGACTGGTAGCCTCTCTCCAGGATCTCAACAGTATGCCCTTCTCTATTCCCAACCTCTGGTCCTTCAAGGTGGAGATACCAGACTTGGTTGACCAGTGGTCTGACTCAGGATAAGGCAGTGTCTTGTGTTGCTTTGTATAATTTCTCTCTGTAACTTGCTTCATCGCCAAGAGAAGATGCAGTAGTCTGTGCGGTTCTGAATTTCAGTGGCAGATGAGGATGGGTTTTCAGAGACACTACCAAAGGCTCAGGGTAGCCAGTGGTGGAAATGAAAGCATTTTTCAGAAATCTGAAGACTCATGGGATCCTTTTTCGTAGTTGAAGCGCTCATCCCACTTTTATTTCTGGTAAAAGTGGTTTTGTATTGCTTCAAGAAGCAGCACTGTCTTTGGATTGTGGACCTTTGAGCCACAGACATACGGGTCTCTAAAACCTTAATGGCATTCTGCTTAGTATTCTCTTGTTTGGAAGTATCTTAAACAAGTTTTGGGTTTTCAAAAAGCTCTTAACGGAAGTAGATAAAACAATGGTGGGTGTATTGCAAAGTGGCATTTCTAGTATTCAGTATAGCATTATTATTGAGATATACTTAATAGTAGCAGCATCGCAAACAACATTTACCCCAGAGATTTTTCCCTTCTCCTACGGGATGAGCTTGGCTTCTTCCCAACTTGGCAATGGACTTGATAGATGTGCTTTTCTGGAGCTCAAGCACAGCGTTTCACTCTTCTGTCATGTGTTTTTCCACCTTTCTCTTGCACGAGGTGGATGGTCTGCATTTCTGTTGCAGGCTTGAATTTTCCTCCCTGAACGCGCGTTTGACAAATCCACAGAGACCCGTGTTTTAGAAAAAGTTGAAAAACAACTTCAGCAGGAGGGTGGAGCAAGGGGGTTGTTGTTGCTCAAACTGCTTTTGGCTTACTTCATAATTAATCTGTCTTTAGGCTTCAATGCAAGTGGCTGGGTGACTCAGCAACCTGCGCCAGTTAAACAAAACTATTTTGCTTGATGGTAACCCACTAGGAAACATCCTTTAATGCCTGAACACATGAAGGCTAGAATTCTAAAAAAATGACAAATGAAAAATAATGGAAGATTTAAAATGCACGGATGAACTTTAGGTGAAGTTGAACTCTAGGACTGTTTTGACACCGATCTGCGTACCTTTTAAATTGCACCTTTTTCTTCCGAAACGCTCCCTTTAAAGATTTATTTTTTAAATATATTTGCTTTGGAATAGTTTTAGAAGAAAAACCTATTGAGCAATTGTGACAAAAACGCAGTCTGCCAATTTGTTCGTGGTTCTTTGGGATGTTTAAGGGTGTACCCAGCTGGCCACTTCACAGTGCACAAAATTTGTTTTATTTATTCAAATATTCAGTTTATTAAATAGGTTATATACCACCCCCCTTTTTTCTTTCTCTGGGGCTGCACCTATTTTCTTTTCTTGGATGAGGCTCCCAGCACATCACACAAGATTAAATGCAGTCCCCCCCACCAAGAATATTCATTTTGATCTAGACCAGAATGCAGGCACATGGGGAGAAATTTATCATTACCATTTATTATCTGATCCTTTGAGTTGGAGATGGAACTGGAAAGTCATGGTGTGACTGTGAAATGCGTATCTATTATAATAACATCTTAAATCACTCACTTCACTGGCAGGAATACCATGTCCATAATTTTAAGTTGTGAAATAGGCCAGTAGTAGCTGTTTTGCTACCCGAGATCAAAATCCATTTGCCTGCTCAACCCTTCACATCTTGTTTTATATAAGATGCCCTTCTGTTGCTGGACCAAATACTTTTCTGAAACGATTTCTAAAGACTAATAAATATAATTTTAAAACCACTCAAAGTAAGAAATGTGCCATTCTGTGAGCAGAAATGTTGGTTCCCTGTGCACTCAGCATTCTTGCCCAAAGTAAGAATTGTGATGCAGAGGTGTGCTTTGATTTGCACAAGGCAATTTGCATCATCTCTTGCACAAGGTCTGCAAACGTATACCATGTTGCACACTCTTTTTCACAAGGCCTTGTATATTATTGCAGAACAGGAGCAGGCTAATTAATCAGGCATTTCCCAGGGTGGAAAAGCTTAATTATGTCAGAATCAGGGCTTTTGGCTTCCCCACTTAGAAGACGTGGGATTGACCTGGCGTTGTGAACCAACATAGTTTCTTCTGAACAATAAGCCATCTACTGAGGAATGCTGGTTTAGTGTTTACGCAAAAAAATAGGAATGTTTTCCACTAGCTTTTGTCCAGCTGTTTGTGGAACAATGTTAATATAAACAATTCTGCCTCTTACGCTTCTCTGGATCCAACCTTGGATGACATTTGATTAAACAACTAAAAGCTTAGTTCATGGGAAAGCTGTAGAGTCAGCCTCTTAAATTTATTGGGATTAAGCCATGTTTATTGGCAGACCCCAAATCTGCATCTCCCAAAATGACTTTAAGTACTTGAAACAATTCCCAGTTATGTGCTGAGTGCCTTTCCTGTATAAAAAAAGGCCCACTAATGTGTATACTTTTATTTTGAGAATTTCTAAAGGGACCTGCAGGAGTTTTCTTTTAGTTTGACGTTCAGTTTAGTTAGCTTTTATGAAAGGACACAAGAGGCATTCAATGACTGGGTTTTAATAAATCCCAGGTGTGCAATCCAGTGAAAATCAGAAATACTAGATGTATTGAACTTGACAAAGTCAAAGTACTGTGCCGTGAATTGCATTTGGCTGTGCTGATCTTAAGTGGAAACATCTGTATGGCTAAATTTGAAAATCCAGCTTCTTTAGCCCTTTATGTATAAATGTGTGTGTGTGCGCGTGCATATAAAAAGACTAATGCAAATGTGGAATAGCTCTATTACAACCTTTAAACAACTTTTTATTTGCTTGGTTGGCTGTACAAGAGCTCTATAACACAAGCCCACACTTGCAATGTAACACAACAAAGAGGTTTGCTGTTCAGATCTTGTACTAACCAGGATCCATGAAGTAGCTTTAAGTAAGACACCACCTATCATCTTTTCCTCCCATGTGCAAGACGGGAATGTAATATTGGCCTTATATGAAGAAATGATAATTTAAAAAAACAGAAGGGAGGAAAGATACAATAACTGACATGAAAATCTATTACAGGTAGTCCTCGCTTAGTGACCGCAATTAGGACCAGCTCATTAAATGAATCACCCACGGTCATTAAGCAAGACATGTGACTATGACTTCTGCTTTTAATGCTGGCTTCTTTGTTGGCTCTGCTTGTTGGAAGCTGGTTGTGAAGCACGCAAACATCAATCACATAACTGTGGGGACCCTGTGGCAGTTGTAAATGTGAGGATTGGTCGTAACATTACTTTTTCAGCACCGTTGTAACTTTGAACAGTCACTAAACAGGGCAGTTGTTAAGAGAGGTCTACCTGTATCCTTCAAGTTAAAATAAAGAGCAAGAATGGCGAAAATGGGAGGAGATGGGCAGGGACAGATTAAATAAATAAATAAAATGGAAGTTGATACTATGAATTTGTAGGATATCATTCACTATTATTGATTATAGTTATTGTGCACTCAGGATCAGTGGAGGGTGCTGTTTTGAGACTTCTTTCCAGATCTTTTCCATCATCTAGGGCAGTGTTTCTCAACCGTGGCAGTTTGAAGATGTGTGGACTTCAACCCCCAGAATGCTGGATGGGGAATTCTGGGAGTTGAAGTCCACACATCTTCAAGCTGCCAAGATTGACAAACACTGATCTAGGAATGCACATGGAGTACAAGTGATGGAGTGCTACTGTAGTTAAAGAGTCATCCAACTTGAGTGGAATTCAAAATGCTCAGTATCACCAGCCAGCAAAACTGGCTTGTTTAGTTGAAGAGTTTGGTTCAAGTCTTGATATTGTTTCCATTTTTATGAAAAGCCAGTTAAGTCTAGTGGTTAAGGCAATGGGCTAGAAACCAGGAGACTGAGAGCTCTAGTCCCGACTTAGGCATGAAAGCCGGCTGGGTGACTTTGGGCCGGTCACTCCCTCTCAGCCCAGCTCACCTCACAGGGTTGCTGTTGTGGGGAAAACAGGAGGAGGAAGGAGTTTTTAGGTATGTTCACCGCCTTCAGTTATTTATAAAAATAATAAAGGCAGGATAGAAATAAATAAATAAATTTGGACCACATAACCTTCCTGGATAATATTTCTACAGTGTTTAATCACTTCCTTGACTTATTCCTCGCAAATATTGTATGTTACCGTTCAGGATGCTAAACTGCAGACATTAGGTCTGATGCAAATTTAAACCACTTTGAAATAACTAATCCCTTTCCATCCTAAAAAAAAAATTGGGAGATTCTGTTTTGTGCTGCTGATTTGGATTCTCTCACAGAGAGTCTCAAAAGGCAGTTTATTCAGAGAGTCGTTACGGTGAAGCAGCATTGCAACTAATTTAAATTTATATTTTGCACACGAAACAGCAGCTGAAAATATGGTTTTAATAACTATTAGCAGCAGCACATTTATTGCAGTGTATAAGATAGATGTGAAATGTTTTAATTCATCTTCATATTTCATTTTTAACAATGAAAATAGTTGCTTTGAGAAATTTCAGATCCACACCAAACCATATGTTGGTTTTATTCTATCCACCAGCTAGAACCTATACAAGCAGTCCTTGTTTAACAACCACAATTGGGACCAGAATTTCAGTTGCTAAGCGAAGTGGTCATTAAGCAAATCTGACCTGATTTTATGACCTTTTTTGTGGCGGTTGTTAAGCAAATCACTGTGGGCATTAAGTGAACCATGTGGTTGTTAACCAAATCACATTTCCCCATTGATTTTGCTTGCCAGAAACTGGCCAGGAAGGTTAAAAATGACAATCACTTGACTACAGGACGTTGCAATGGTCATAAAGGCAAACCAGTTGCCAAGTGCCCAAATTGGGTCACGTGACTGCAGGGACGCTGCAATGGTCATAAGTGTGAGAACCGGTCGTAAGTTGTTTTCTTCCCCAACACCATTGTAAGTCCAAACCGTCCAAACAAATGGTTGTTAAGTGAGGACTACTTTAGATACATTAAAATAAGAAATTCTCAAGGAAAAAAAAACAGTAGATCAGAAATTGCTATCATTTTCTCACTGTTGTATTTGCCATTTCTAAAGAGATTACATTACTTAAAAGTTAAACCTAAAGCAGAAGAGGAGAAATGGTCTTGGCATAGGTTTCCTGGCTGAAAAATAAAACAACACACATACCGGGAAACCAACTTTGATAAGATAGTATTTAATGCCTATTGTGTTTCTATTCTTTCTCTGTTCTTTCAGGAGAAACAGTAGATCACAGTTGAATTCTTTGGGAATTAAACTTGAATCCTGCAAGATGCATCCATTAAACAAAGTAATCACATGCACACAATCTTTTTTTCATTTTATTTCTTTTTCCCTCCCCAAGACACATACAATTCAAGATCCATTGTGGAAGACATTCTAATCTCATCCTACTTTTCCCCCCAAGATTATTTGAAGAGAATGCAATGGGATAAGTGGGTCAAAGTAGAATTTTTATTTATTACCTCTCGAGGAACCTCTCCTTTTCCTGTAGGCCTGGGACTAATCGTGGGGAGATTATAATCAAGATTGGGATTTCAGATTTGGACAGGGGGAGTTTTAAATTCCCTCCAGCTATTTCCCACCCTCTGTGCACTTAGTGGAGCAAAAAGCCCACCTCCATCAGCCCCCTTTCTCCCCAGTGCACCCGGGAAAACAGTCAGAGGAAGGGACTTAAAATAATGACCCTTACCAGGACTGGGGACAGTTTCACTCATGCCCCCTCCCTAATAATTTCAGCACAAATTGTGACCCCTGTTAATTAGCATGTAAAGCAGGGCCCCCCAACTCTTCAGCTCATTGATCCCTTCATGAAGTTTCAGATTGTTCATCGATCCCCAAACACTTAATTAATAAATACTGCTTGAATAGTGCTACAGGTAACAGCAACAACAGCAACAATCCCTTGGAGAGTCCCATCAACCCTTGGGGGTCAATACTGACCACTTTGGGGAAATCCTGCTGTAAAGAGAAAGGCTGCGCCGGTTGAATTTCTGGCTTGAGGCACCAACATACCTACCACCCAGTGGGAAAGGACTTTTTCCCACAGCTTCTGCCGATTGCAAGAGACTTAGGCAGAGCGAGAAATTGGGAGCCTGGTTGCTCCCAATTTTATTAAAAGGCAAGCGCTCTCGTGAGCTGCCTGCATTGGAAAAGGGACTCCCAGGCTCCTTACTTTTTTGCACCATAGGCTAACCCAACTCTCACAATGTGAGCAGAGGGGGAGGAGGCTCCTTCGCTGTTTGGGGAGCCATTCCAGAACTGGTCAAGTGAGTTGCACAGATTTGCTCCCGCAGCCCCTCCCTGGTGGTGCCACCTTGTTTGGTTACAAATCTAATGCGTTTGTTCCCCCCCCCCCACCCATCTCCAGCAAGTTGCCCTGCCAGTTGTGGGGCTGCACCGGCTCAGGTCGGGCAGCTTCCACGCAGGGTGTTTCCTAATGGAGGAACGAGCGGGAGGAGATCAGGTTGCACCCACGGCCTTGCCAGATGATTCCTAAGTGGCGGGGGAGTGTGGGTTTTTTATGTGGGGGGGGAAGCTTGTTAAAAAATAGCTTCATAAGTTGTTTCCCCTCTTCTGGCTGCTAGCCAACTTTGGGGGCGCTCCCCCTTGGAGTGGGGTGCAGAGAGGCCCCTGTGCTGCTATTAAAAGCAAAGGCAGCCCCAGGGTTGCAAATATGGAGGATGGAGTCCAATGCTCCCCCCCCCAGCTTTTTGGGCAGTAGGGCCAAACTCTTGCTTCTCTTGGGTCTCTGCTTCTGCCCCTCCCCGCTCTCTGCCCCCTTTGCTTACGGCCACCATTGCATGCGCACACATGCACACGCCCCTTGCAGGCTGGCTCCTGCCAAAATCTGCTACCCCTTTTCCGGGCCTGCCGCTTCCATAGCAACGACCTCACCGTGACCCAGTCTCTTGCCAAGCGACAAAGAGGCACCCGGAGGGGAGGGGGAGGAGGGAGGGGGAGCCCACCAAAACGGAGTGCCGGGGAGTGTGTGTGCACACTTGTGCCCCTGTGTGTGCCTGCACATAAGGGCCTGCACCTCCGTGTACGTTTGCATGGGCAGCCCGTTAACCCCTTCCTCTCCCGGCGTGCAGGGCTGAGCATCCGGAGTTCGCAAGAGGAAGAGCCAGTGGACCCGCAGCTGATGCGCCTGGATAACATGCTCTTGGCCGAGGGGGTGGCCGGGCCCGAAAAAGGGGGTGGCTCAGCGGCGGCGGCGGCAGCTGCGGCGGCAGCAGGAGGGGTGTCCCCCGACAACTCCATTGAGCACTCGGATTACCGCAACAAGCTTTCGCAGATCCGCCAGATCTACCACTCAGAGCTGGAGAAGTACGAACAGGTAAGAATACCTGGGGACAGGACGGGGCGGGGGCTGCTTATTCTAAGGGATTTGCTCTTGACTTTTGCTCTCTAAATCGGTGGTTGCCAAGCCAAACGCCTTGGACCACGCACCTTTAGAGCAGTAAACCTTTTTGTTCGTGCACTCCCAGTGTAAGTATATTTATTTTATTATATACAAATACAGTAGTAATATATTGTGTAATTCTCCTGTTGGGGACGTGTTGGAAAGCTGGAAGGAAAGGGAAGAAGAGAAGGACCAGCAAAGCGGATGGACTTGATTGCAGCCGTGATGGGGGGCAATGTTGGGAGATACGAAGGACCAAGCTGGGGTCCGATCCTCCCAGAGGAAATCTATTTCTGTGGCTGCTAAGAGGCAACACTGACAGGATGGCACATATTCAATCAAAACGCCATGTATTTTATAGAATATACATCCCCAAATGCACTCAACCCTTGTTATCCGCAGGGGTTACGTTTTTGAAACCCCCCACGGAAGCAGCAATTGCAGTTATTGAAGCATTCTTCCTGGTGAGATGACACGCCATATTATCAGAATGACGTGGAGACACTTTGACACGACAAACACCACAAAAACAATTACACAGTTTCCCTTAGTGTAGCTTGTGTTGGTGTAAGGCTCCCTGGCTTTTTCCCCTACTGCACATGGCCATGTATAGCCATTTTGAGACCACGTTTGAAGAAAAATGGGTTATACTTTTATAGAACTGTATAAGTGAATTCAGGGAAACAGAATGCACAGGTAACGAGGATTGCGTGCGTATAGTTTGTATCTTCTGTATATTAAGTATTAGCATAGCTTAATGTCTTTCTTTTGGGGGAGATAAAAAAATAAATATACGTAGACATTCTAATATTTCTTCCTGTACCCCAGTGGATCATCTTATGCACCCCTGCAGGGCATATTTCCCATTTTGGAGACCGCTGCTGTAGAGATTCTGTGAGCAGATTAATTCCTCATTATTGACCCCTGAACAAAACTGAAATACTTTGGCCACATAATGAGAAGACAGGACAGCCTGGAGAAGATGCTGATGCTGGGGAGAGTGGAGGGCAAAAGGAAGAGGGGCCGACCAAGGGCAAGGTGGATGGATGATATCCTAGAGGTGACAGACTCGTCCCTGGGGGAGCTGGGGGTGTTGACGACCGACAGGAAGCTCTGGCGTGGGCTGGTCCATGAAGTCACGAAGAGTCGGAAGCGACTAAACGAATAAACAACAACAACATTGACCCCTGCTTATGCTAAAAGAAGGCTCAGAGCTTGCTAGATTTGGGCAATCCTCCTTCAGTGAACGGCTGTCCACAAAAAATCCAGCTGTGTTGGTGACAGGAACACTAGGCACCCCTCCTGCAATCAGGGGTGTTAAACATGCTCAGGCGATTGACTCCCACCTCTGAAATTTTGTAACTTATCCCTGCATTGCACCTGGGTGTACCTTAATAGGAAAAAGTTTTGCGTGCTACTAGAATCCTGTGCAATACTGCCTACCACTCTACTACACGAGGCCACGATCCAAGTTCGATCCCAGCAGAAGCTGGATTCTTGGGTAGCCAGCTCAGGCCGACTCAGCCTTCCATCCTTCCAAGGTCGGTAAAATGAGCACCCAGCTTGCTGGGGAAGGTGACGACTGGGGAAGGCAATGGCAAAGCACCCCAATATAGTCTGCCAAGAAAACGTCGCGAAAGCAGCATTCCCCCAAAGGGTCAGACATGACTCGGTGCTTGCACAGGAGACCTTTCACAGAATCCTGTGCAGTTTGGATTCAACACCCCTTGGAAACCTGTGTGAATTAGCTTTCCTTGGGCAGCCATTCATGTGGACACTGAGGCCTGCTGGCTAATGGTGGGATCCCTTCTTAGCCTTCCTGGTAGGGTTGGCGCTACTGAAGTGGAGCAAATGTATTAAAAAGAGAAGTGGAGCATGTCATATTCTGATCTAAGGAATGCCACTTTTTTAAAAGTGCAAGGTTCAAGGGAATCCTTTTTAAAAAAAAATCTAAAAGGATTAGTGGAGGAGACATTGACATAGGTGAAAGCTTTTGGCAAAATCAAAGGAAGACTGACACCCACACACACAACAGCACAGATCCACATATACATATACACGTGAGATATCCTTCCTTTTTGGAACAGTATTGTTTGAAATGGATAAAGAATATATGCATTAGCCCAATGGAACCCAGATAGATAGATAGATAGATAGATAGATAGATAGATAGATAGATAGATAGATAGATAGATAGGGCCATCGTATCTTTGAATACCAAATTTAGGGATCGCCAGTCACTTTATCTCAGCCCAGCCTACCTCATAGGGTTGTTGTTATGGAGAAAATAGGAGGCAGAAATACTAGGTATGTTTGCTGCCTTGAGTTGACCAAAATATATTAAAAAGGCGGGATAAAAATATAACAACAGGCATTGGTTGGTTGCAGCTGGGTTAGAATGAACTGATTTAGTACTGCAATTTTTCCAATCTCACATCTTCATTGCGAATATTTGAGCCATTCAGACCGTTAAGGTGATGTAAATCACATTTTTTAAATGCCAAATTAATTCATCCAGAATAATCAAACCCCATCTTTGGTGGAGTACCAGAGTAGTGGCAGCATGGGCATCCGAGGACGGGAGGCAGCTGATGAAATGTGTGTAACGCTGTTGTCATGCAAATGGCATGTCGCATGTCCTTGCACCAGGTGTTGGACAGAAGTACATAATGGAAGCCTTTGCGTGATGGTGTCACTGCATGCATGTCATTTTGATGTCACCACAATTTGCTGCAAATGCTCCCACATGGTGATGTATTTTATCATCAATGTTTGTGTCTTTCCCACTTTAACTCAATACCCACTTCCTTGGAAATTTAAATCAGGACTTAACCATCACCTCTGTTTCTGTACCTGCAATCCATACAGCATATTTATATATCACCTTCAGTCACCGGCACACATTGGAAAGGATACAAACATGCCCACCTTAAAAAGACCTTTTCACACCATAATATTAATCCACTAAAGTTGCATTTTTAAATCAACAGTCATCAGGAGTTAAGCCCAATTCAAGTGGCACCTAACTAATTGTTAATTATGGTGTTACTGGCTGAACTAGTTATGTCAATTATAGAACACTTGATTTTTTTTTTTAAGCATCCCAGCATCTGGAGTTACTTCAAAATGGGTGTGGAGAAGTAATTTCAGCATTATAGCTGCTTCTCTTTGCAATTGTGGGAAAAAATGTTGGCTACAGGTGTAAATTCAGACCAAGGACTGAATTTAACATTTAGGTGCTGATAGCTGAAACACAGAGAGGTGATGTTGTTGTTGTTAATTTATATTTATTATAGCCACCCACTCCCTTTGACCCTGTTGAACATCTGGGCAAGGGTTGAGTGTGGGGAACAGTTTTAGTGTGTGTGTGTGTAGGGCTTTTACTTTTTTTAAAAAATGTGCTTTTAATGGTTTATTCTGTTTTAGGGGTTCTAAATTGGCAAATACTTCCCATTTCACAACAGGAGGGATCGGCGTCTGTGTTTTCGGCAGCCACAGTTAGTGCTTTTTAAGGGCCACAGCAGGCAACAGGGTGAATGGGAAAATGCAGCCTTTTCTAGGAGATTAATACCTCTACTAAGAAGGGACGCGGTGGCGCTGCGGGTTAAACCGCTGAGCTGTCGATTGGAAGGTCGGCGGTTCGAAACCGCACGGCGGGGTGAGCTCCCGTTGCTCGTCCCAGCTCCTGCTCACCTAGCAGTTCGAAAACATGCAAATGTGAGTAGATCAATAGGTACCGCTTCGGCGGGAAGGTAACGGCGTTCCGTGTCGTCATGCTGGCCACATGACCCCGAAGTGTCTACGGACAACGCCGGCTCCAAGGCTTAGAAACGGAGATGAGCACCGCCCCCTAGAGTCGGATTCGACTGGACTTTACGTCAAGGGAAACCTTTACCTTTACCTTTACTAAGTTGATTAGCTGGAGGTGCAGGCTAAGACTCAGTGGCCAGAGGTGATGAATCTCTAGCATGGAGGATAGTGTCCTGACAAGCAGGAACCACGCAGAGATGAGAAATAGGTCTCTAGTGTTTTATTACTGCTACATTAGATAGAAAATCCTAACAAACTGAAGAAGCGTGGGAAACCCATACAGATAAACCCCAGAAGTCAAGGCGGGTCTGTTCTGTGTCTCTTTGAATGGCTGCTCAACTCCTCAGTACTACGCATGCGTTTTCCCCCCTGGATAGGGGCCCCCTCCTGCTCACCATGAGTGCTCATGACAGATAGACTGCTATTGATGAGAGGGGTGTTGAGTTCCTCCGCCATAACTTTTGACTCACCTCTTCCTTCTTGCTTTCCGCTCCTCGTCCCATGAAGGCTTGCAATGAGTTCACTACCCATGTGATGAATTTGCTTCGAGAGCAAAGCCGCACACGCCCGGTGTCACCTAAGGAGATTGAGCGCATGGTCAGCATCATCCACCGGAAGTTCAGCTCTATCCAGATGCAGCTGAAGCAGAGCACGTGTGAAGCTGTCATGATCCTGCGCTCCCGCTTCCTGGATGCCAGGTGGTTATTTTACTTAACAGCCTGCGAATTTTGGGCTGGCCTTGCTGGCCGGACCCAATGCTGGGGTCACCGAAGTCGTCCCCCCCCCCAATAGTTTAAGGCAGTGTTTCTCAGCCTCAGCAACTTGAAGATGTGAGGATTTCAACTCCCAGAGTTCCCCAGCCAGCATGTTCAAGTTGCTGAGGTTGAGAAACACCGGTTTGATGAAAAGAAGCATTTCCAAGGAACAGAAAGAGAAAATGGGATATAGCCAGAGTTAAAAATGCCCCTGTTGCCACAGTAATTCTAGGATTTTTATCTGAGAGTAAAACTTTAAACATATTCAGAAATATCTCTTCCTGGCCTCGGTTTTAAAAATTTGTAGAAATCATAATGCAGTCGGAAATTATCACAGGTCAGTATCATTACAGGGGCAAATCTTTGAGAGATGGGAATCTTCTGAAATCTGCCATATAACATCTTTGATGGCAACACATTTAATCTGGCTTTAGAAATCTGGTTATTCCACCCTCTGGGCTATTCTGCCCAGAGTTGCTGGGAGTCGGGTGGCATAAGTTACTACTACTACTACTACTACTATTATTATTATTATTAATCTTTAAGTAATTAAAGATAAACTTCTAAAATATATAGGAACCTGAAAAGTATAATTATAATTTATTCCAAAGATTGGAGTGAACATGGAACATGGAACTTTGGGTTTTGCCATTAATTTAATACAGTAAAACACTGATGTGGTACCCCTAAAAAACACATAATTGGGATCAATCATTTCCTTTGCCTGCAAGAAAGAATGTTAGGGAACAAGTCAGGAACTCTCCCTGTACGAAGAAGAGGTCTCTGCATGAGGGTTTCTGCTGGCATATTTACCTTGCATGATGTAGTTGCCACACCTCATTGTCCTCCTGAACTTGGGGTCTGGGATGCTCCCCACTTCTTGCAGCTTTGCAGCTGAGAGGGAAGTTTGCTCCTCCTCATGTCCATCAGAGGTTATGTCACAGCGATACCAGCAAGCATGGCGGGCGAACTTCCCTTTTACAGTATTTATTTAGTGTATGTACCACCTCTATTTATATACACGAATGCACCTTAAAATGCTTACTATAAAGATGCATTCATGTATAGAAATATAACATATGAAGGCTAACCATAGTAATGCAATAAAACTGCAATTCAGCGGTAATTGATTAAAAAGCACAAGGGGAGAAAACGCTGAATGACTAGGAGAGGGATCTGGCCCCAGGCAATCTTGCTTGGGATTGAAAGTTTCATAAATGGAGTTTGATATTCCGTTTTGCCCAAGACCTCTTACTCCATTATGCTGACTTATATATTTGGGCAACTGTCCATATGTTGTGAGACACCTGACTTCGGAAGCATTGGCAACATATAAAGGTTGGCAAATAAAATAAATAAATACATACTTATTTAAACCCCCTGTCTCTGGAAGTACAAACATATCATAGATTCCTATGGAACTGTGCATACTTCCTACTGTTTAAAATTGTGTCAAGAACAGTTGAAAGCCAGTTGAAAGTGTTGAAAGTGTATGTGTGGAAAGTGTGTATGTTATGCAAATTACAAGGTGTGTCTCGTATGCAAACAGTTGAAAGTGTGTATGTTATGCAAACAGCAAACTTTCATATATATTATTTTGCAATACAGGTAGTCCTCGTTTAACAACTACAGTTGGGATCAGCAACTCGGTCATTAAGCGAAGGGGTCGCTAAGTGCAACTATGACTGTGCTTATGATCTTACTTCAGCTTTCTTTTGCTTTACAGGCCTAGAAAGGTCATAAATGCGAGGATTGGTCGCAGAGTTACTTTTTCATCACTGTTGTAACTGTAAATGGTCACTAAAGAAGGCAGTTGCTAAATGAGCACTATCTCAGATAGTTCTTGGGTTATGTCCACTTGTTCAGCGACCATTCAAACTTGTGGTGGCGCTGAACGAGGGGGACTTATGACCGGTCCTCGGAGTTCCGTCCATTGCAGCATCCCCACAGTCCCGTGATTGTGATCTGGTTGTTCGGCACCTGGATTGCAATTACGATGTCACAGCAAGCTGGTCACATGATTGTGATTTCTGGCGTTCCCTGCCAGTTTCCCACAAGCAAAGTCCCTGGGGAAGCTGGCAGGAAGTTGGAAGTCACGGTCACGTGAGGTCCTTGCTTAAGGACCTGGGCGGTCCTCGCTTAATGACAGCAATTGGGACTGCCGGAATCACTGTCGCTAAGAAATGCAGTCACGTGACATTGCGCTGTACAGCCATGTTGCTTAGCAATGGCACTTCTGGTCCCAATTGTCATCGTAACCTGAGGACTAGCTGTATTTGAACAGGTTATTTTTGCCATCTGCTGTCAACCAGTATGTTGCAAGGATGGTTGCTCTCTCTAGTTTTACTAATATACCTATAAATGCTAACTCTTCCTTCTCCTCGCTTCCGTTATTTCCCCCTTCTTGATCCTGTGTGGGTTTTCCCCTTCGACTGTTGCTGATACCTAACTGGCAATCGCTTTGCCTAACTGGCCGCCATTCCCCTCCTTCGTCGCACGCAACGGGCAGGCGGAAGCGACGCAATTTCAGCAAACAGGCCACCGAGGTCCTCAATGAATACTTCTACTCGCACCTGAGCAACCCGTACCCCAGCGAGGAGGCCAAGGAGGAGCTTGCCAAGAAATGTGGCATCACCGTCTCGCAGGTACCAGGACGAATGCGGGGGGCAGGTCTGAAGCTGATCCAAGCAGGCTGCAAGACCGTCTGCAAGAGACGGTAGGGTCACTTCGGGAAAGAAGGTCGGCAGGGGGAAAGGGTCCTGGTTTGGCTGACCTGTCGATCCATAATTCCCTTCCTTCCTCACCCCTCTTTCCCCTCCTTCCCGTCCCGCTTCCTGTCCCTCCATTTTGACCTCCGCCCCCTCCCTCCTTCCAGGTCTCAAACTGGTTCGGGAACAAACGCATCCGCTATAAGAAGAACATCGGCAAGTTCCAAGAGGAAGCCAATATTTACGCCGTGAAAACGGCTGTCAGCGCCGCACAGAGCGGGGGCGACTCTCCCAACACCCCCTCCTCCGCGGGTAACTCCCCTCCTCCCCGAAACTCCGCTACACCCCATGTTGGTGCAGGAGTCCTTGCTGGGATTGGAGAAGCATGGAACTGCCTCCTCCAGTAAACGTTGGAGTCCCTCAGGAGAGCCTCCATTCCCAGCTCTTCCCCCCCATTCCCATCAAGTGGCGATCCTTACTGAGTGCGGACATAGACGCTTTCTTCCCTCCTCCTTCCTTGCCCCCAGCCCACTTATACATGCACCCCTTTTCTGGTCTGGTGTAATGGTTTTGGGGAGTGACCTTGGGAGACAGGAGGAAGAGTCGCAGACTAGGCGACAGTCAGATGAGAGGCAGCTGAGTCCTCAGTGGGAATGGGGGCGTGGCAAACGTCTCAGAAGGGACCCTCCCTAGTTTCTTGGGCTGCAAAGGCAACAGGGGGGAGAGGTACTTTCAGGCTTGCAAGACTCTGTTAATGTAACCTTTCAATAAAGATAGACCCAGTACTTCCGGGTGCGCTTCGCAAGGCTGACACCTGGGAGAAGCTTAGGGCTCTTGGCTTGCACCTTCAGCTAATTAACTTGGTAGCGGCATTAATCTTTTCTTTCCTAGAAAGAGCTGCATTTTCCACCCAGTCACCCTGTTGCTCTTTTTCTCCCATCTTTTCTCAATTTCCTGGCAGGCTCCGGTGGCTCCTTCAATCTCTCGAGTTCGGGGGATATGTTCATGGGCCTGCAGGGTCTAAATGGAGACTCTTACTCTACGTCACAGGTCAGTTCCCTTGCTTCTTGGACAAATCCGGGCATCTGGAATGGCCAGCAATGTTCATTGCCCCACTTGGGACTTAACAGCGCCTGCAGAGCATCACCCGGCCACTGCTGAGATGATAGCTGGCCTGTTTTCATTAGTGGGATTTTGGCACAGCGACGTTTGGATATTTGAGAAGACGATAATCATAATTATTATCCAGGGATTCTCAGGTCTGCAGGCTAGACTAGGACGGAAAAAAAAATCCTTGAAGAAGGCAGTCGCTGAACTTTTCTGCACAGCTGCCAAGAAGACTACTTCAAGATACCCATGAGGTCTCCAGGAACTTGACTTACAGGAGCATGTATCTTTATTTGGAAAGCTCTTTCTAAGGATCTTGATGTGATTGTATAACAGGGGATGAAAAAAGAAGGTACCAAATAGGGCATGTTTTTTCAGACAGGCAATAACAGCTTCTGTGGATTGCTAGAGTTTATTTAACCACTGCCTTCTCAAGGGCTGTTCAGAAATGTTGGACCAATCTCCCATCATCCCCCATTACCAGAACAAATAACTGTATTGATTCAGTGTGGTGGGACATTTAGTCAGACCCATTTGAGAACATAAGGTCTCTTGGATTTCCATCCTTTACATCAGTTTTTTTTTTTTTTTTTTTAATTTCAGCAACTTTTAGATGTGTGGACTTCAACTCCCAGGATTCCCCAGCCAGCCATGCTGGCTGGGGAATCCTGGGAGTTGAAGTCCACACATCTTAAAGTTGTTGAGGTTGAGAAACACTGACCTAAAGGATGGAAATTTCACGCCATACAATGCCCTTAGCCCCACAGCAGACTTCCGTAATGTTCACTTACAAGTAAGTCCTGTTTCGCAAAAGTCATTTTCCATGTTAACTTAAAAAGTTTACACAGCCTGTCTTTTTAAGTTGATTATATTTGCCTGAAACAAATAGTCCCAGCTTACTTATACATATAAAGAATGTATAAAACCACCCCACTCACAGTTTGTGACTTTGGCCAGAATACATCAATAAAATGCAAATTAAAGGGCTGGTTTTAACCTATAAAGTGCTTCATGGCTTGGTGCCAAGTTACCTGCGCTAGAATTGCCCTGGCCTCTTTGTGTTTGGAGAAGCGGTTTGTCGTCCCTCAATTCTGGGAGGTTTTTGGGGGGGGTGCTGAATCCCTGAAGTGTTTTCCACAATGGGGCCAGCTCTCTGGAATGGCCTCCCTTTGGAGGTTTGATAAGCTCTGATAAAGTTAAAAACAGAACGTTTCCGGAGCACTCAGGGATCTAATACTGGTATTGTTTTTGTGGGTTTTTGAGTATTTATAATATACTTTTCATTCTGTGTTGTTTTAATTTTTTGGCTTTGTTATTGTGAGCCACTGAGAGGTTTTTTTTTTATGACTCTGGCAGGACATTATTTATTTATTATTCAAATTTTGTTACCGCCCATCTCCCCCAAAAGAGGGACTCTGGGCGGTATTAAATTTGTACGCCACCTGACTCCCGACAACTCTGGGCGGCTCTCAACAATCAGACAAAGAAATTAAGATCAATAAAAGGTGGCAAGAACAACAGACAGATGAAATGAAGCAAGGGGTCCCGCTATCCCTCGCAAAGGCCTGGGTGAAGAACCAGGTCTTCATTGCTCTTTTGAACGACAGCAGAGTGGAGCCATCTGGATCTCTGGGGGGACCTCATTCCAGAGGATAGAAATGCGATAGTGAATGAATATATAAATAAATAGCAATCAAGCCAAAAATAGCTATAATGCAAAGCCAATATAACAATAAAACAATATAACAACACAGTCAAGGCCAGGTATAACAAGAATGTATTCTCCCAAGAGAACAGGCTCACCTACTATCTTGGTCCATCGCATGGGGAAAAGGCCAAGTCTTTACAGCTCTGTGAAAAGATAATAGAGTCTAATGTCAGTTTCTTGGCTGTGGGAACTGGGGAGAAGTTTAAATTGCTGTTTCCCTTGCATCACTTTTTTTCTTTCTGAAGTGCTACGTTGCTTGAAAAGGGAGAATAGGGGAAATATATGGCAAAATATATATTGTGCGTAGAATTGGTAATGAAAAAATTCCACCCTGCTGGATATGTCTCCATCTCCCCTTCATCCTTCCAAGCTTATATTCTCTTTACCTTTTGTGTGTTTAATTCCTAGGTGGAGTCGATGCGTCACTCCATGGGGCCTGGTGGCTATGGGGACAGTATGGCTGCCAACCAGATGTACAGCCCACGAGAAATGAGGGTGAGTTTAGATCAAGAGATAGATATGTCCCAGTCACTGAAGAGGTCACTTCTGACCCAGGCAGCACCATTTCAGACTGTTTGCCTGAGTGTGCTTGTGTAATCAGGTGGAAACAAAGAGATCTTAGATTAAAGAACCACCTAGTTTGTCAGTTATCTAGTCCTGAGAAACCCAAAAACAGCTCCTTCCCAGCAGCTATTGTCGCTGAATTCGTTTAGAACTGGCAGACATCAGGAGAAACTTCATTTTGTAAAAACGCAGGGGCCAGTGCATACATAGTCCATTCTGTGATCCTGTTGGTTAGTACCAATGCTTAACAAACCAGGAAGATTCCTCAACCCTGGATCTTTGCTTGTTACTCCTCCACCATCCAGAACAGGAAACCAGATTTGTCAGTTGGATTCCTGGCTTCTCCAGCAATAGCCAGAATCCCTGATTCAAGCAAAGTAAATAAACCATTCCTAATTGGTTTGGTGGTCACATTAGAATCATTGACGTTCTATCATGAGTTCTATCATGACGTTGAAAGGGGCCATGTAGGTCATTGCGCCCAACTCCTGCTCAAATTAAGGCAGCCAAATTAAATCCCAGGAAGAGCTATCTAACCGTCGTTTGAACACACCCAGTGAAGGGGAGGCCACCGTCTCTCCAGGTCGTGGGTTCTGTTTAACGATTGAGGATATTTTTCACTGAAATATCGAACATTGAATCGGAATCTGATTGCTGAAATTTGAGATTGTGATTTAATGAGAAGGAATGTCGTCATGGTGAGCTGAAAGTTCTCCGTTGAGAAATTCTGGTTTAAAATTTTTGGACCTGCTAGTAAGTTTTGGTAGAATATACCCCTCACTGCTGGAACATCTTCTGCCAGTTACTAAATATTATTCTTCCAGACTCCTCTTTCTACTAAACCAAAAGGCTGAACTCTCTTGATCTAAATAAACGTGCACATTTTTGCTTACTTGGCGCAACTGAATGTCCTGTCGCAAATGAAAGGGCAAGGAAATGGAATTCTTCTCCACAACTGAAAATCTTACTCAGATTTCAGAGATTTCAGTGAATGTAAGGCAGAAGTTAACAGCAGAGATGCCTGCAAGGATCATGGCAGCTGTGACACCGTAGATGGTGTCTGCAGACCACAGAATGGTAGATTACAGTCCACTGCCGTCGGTGAAGAGCCTTCATCCCACAGTGGATTGATTTGGACTGGTATTTATCTGTCTATATCTGCCCAAATCTTGGGTGACCGTTCAAGATTTCTGCTTTTTTAAAATTTTAATTAATACCTGCACCATTCAGATCACATAGTTGTACCCATGTGAAAAGTTTCCTCTGGCCTGTTAGAAAACTTCAAAGCTTGCTTTAAGAAAAGCAAAATAAGTACTGAGATTTTTGGAGTGATAAATTCCAACTTTTCCATTCATTTCTGTGGAACTGTGACATTTGCATACTCCTGGTAAGATTTGTTTTTCTGACGTATTTTTGATTAAGACAGTGAAAGTTACCCAGCCTGAATTGCCTAAATATCACTTCCATGATTCTGTATATAGGTGTCTTCAGGGGGGAACAAGGGAAACAAATGACGGTACGTGCCTGATGATGTCATCACATGATTGCGCAACGTCTATACTTGTGTCAAAAGTTGCACAAGAATGTATTGACAGCATTTGCCAGATGGTGTCATCACACGTGTGTCATTATTTTGGTATCATCACAATTTGTTACGGATGCTGCTGATTCGGTAACAATCCAGGAACAGCTTTATCGTATTACCTGCTTTTGCATGTAAGTACCTGTTTCAAGCAAAGTGAAAATAACATAACTGTGGCATGTACATGAATAATGACATATACACATTTGACTTTTTTCCCTCCTCTGATAACAACTGTCTCGGATGACCAGCTTAGGAATTGTGTGTACTTTAGAAGAGGAATGGATGTAAAATGATATTGCAGTGTTCTCAAACAGTTGCTTGGGTAACATAACCATGCTGGGCGTGTGGGAAGTAAGACTGATTATTTTTGTAGGAGACAAATGGATCTGAAGTAGATTCAGGACTTTAAGAAAGCAGAGGGATGGTTCATTAACTGGAATTTTCACAGGGCGGGGACTGAAAACTGAAGAACTCTTTAGAGAAGGGAAATTTACCATCGTCGTTTCTTTTTATTTTCATTTAGGCCAATGGAGGCTGGCAGGAAGCAGCCACCCCCTCTTCTGTAACCTCTCCAACAGAAGGTCCTGGCAGCGTCCACTCTGACACATCCAACTGATCGTGCTGTGCTGGCTGTCCCCCCCTTTCATGTTCGTCCTGATGCCAGGGAAGAGAAAAATGCCAGTTGTGAATGGGCTGGGCAGAGGAAGAACTCTTTTTCATTGCCTTAGGATCACAGCATCACAGTGCCGGGGAAGGGAAGGGTGGGGAGGGGATCCACTGGTGCACCCCTGGGGCTTCAAGATGGCAGCACTCCTTGGGGCAGATCACTTGAGATGCACCCACTTGATATAGGATGGTAGTCCTTCTGTGATCCTGAATGGCATCTTTAGTAACCAAGATGTGACTCTAAGCATCCTGGAGGGGACCCAGTATGGCGACATTATTGGGAGGTGGGTGGGAAAGGGTGGGAGGTGCTGTCCCAAATGGCTTATCAATTTGGAGGGGTTGAGGGATAAGCTAATGTGGTACCTGCAACCAGTATCATAATCTGATGGATCGGTCTCATAGGTTACACCTGCCCCAAAGGATCCGATGGCCATATGGACTGATCTCTTGGTGGTAGAATGAGCAAAGAAAGTTGCCAGATAGGGCTTATGTTGGCATCTCTCCATGATGGGATGATTCCAAGGTGGTAGACTGGTGTCTTCCTGTCAAGTTTAACTATGACACGAAACCATTGGATACGGATCCTCTCTAGACCCAAGGTGGCACTTCCTTCTTATGTTGTAACCAAGGATAGTAGCTTCTGTTATGGGATTATTTCTGAAAACAAGAAGTGCTCTTTTGCTCCTGTCTTGAAAGTGGATTGTGTGGAGTCACAATGCTGTCCCTTCTTGGACTGAACCATCCTACATGCCTCTCCATGTGAGTAGTTTTCCTGCATCTGAAGATCTATGGTGGAATTCATCTGAATCAGAAAGGAGACATTTCTCTTGAAGATAACCTTGAAGAAAAGGTGTGGGAAGGCAAGGTGTTGATGAGTAATGTTGGTAAGGAGGTTAGACGTAAGATGTACCTTTACCCAAAGGTAGTGGTAGAACTCCATTAGAGCAGTTAAACGTATTTAGAAAGGGGAAGTAGTATTAAGCACAAAGTTTGTGTATCTTCCTCTGCAGGACTGGATGATCTAGAACAGGGTTTTTCAAGCTGTGTGTGGTGGAACCCGAAGATGCCATGAGAATTTGGTGGGGTTCCAAAAGAAATTCAGAAAAAAACTTCAGTTGAACACAGCCAGTTTGCTGTCACTAGCGTCTTGCCTCTTGATCAGTGATTCTGGGAATTTTTCTTTCAAAAACTCGCAATTAATTGTGTCCTGGAAATGTCTGAAAAACTCTGCTCTGGAATAATGGGGGGGAAAGGCAGCTAAGGAACCCAGCTTACCATGAATGCTACGCTGTGCCCGTGCTGTGAGTGGTGAAATAGGGGCATGCAGCACTTCGGATTGGTGCCAAAAAGGTGTGCTTCAGTGTGTGTGGGCACGTGTACCACACCTGTTGGCACCCCCTTAAAGGAGCTGTGTCTTTTCCTGGGATCACACAGGTGCCATGCACTATCAGGAAAAGACACTTTAAGTTAAGAGAACTGCAAACCCACAGCCGCTCTGAACCTCCTTGTCACAGCCTGTTGGGGTGGCCTTAAGTCAAACCTGCATTTTCCTGGGATTGCATAGCTGCCATGCGGTCCCAAGGCAAGACACAGCTTCTTTAAGGAGGTGCTAAGGTGCATCATCCCCACCCCAAAGCTCCTTTCAGCATTGGATCTGAAGTGCTGGATCTGTAAATCTTTCGTTTTCTGTTCCTTACTGCTTTTCTTTGTCCCCCTTTCAGCTAATCCTACGTCTGATCAGTTCTTACATGTCCATAGTCCTTTTGAGATTTCTTTTTCATTTTTAATATTTTCTGACACTGGAGGCTTAGTTTCCTTGTGTATGCCTCCTCTGTTACCAGGCTAGAGTTTTTCTGCTTAATCAAACAAAGCTCCATCAGCAGGTTCCTGAACTATACATTTTCAGTGTAGTGGTTGTGCAAATGGTAACCGTGTGCCAGACAGAAGGACTTTTTACATTTCTTTTTTTAAAAAAGGAAAGAAAATGAAAACGTACAAAATAGCGCAGATAATGATTGGGCACGGTTATGTCCGTCGCTGTAAATTCAGAGCATCCTTAAAGAGCCACTGTTAATAATGGCGGATGTGCTTATTGCCAAGATTTGCTTTTGCAATATTATTTTTCCAATAATATTGGAATAAAAACAATGGAAGGGCCTCCAAACAGGACTGTATTGGCTAAGAGGAGATATCTTTTTGTCCTCCCTTTGAAGTTTCGCAGAAATTACCTTGGATTGAAAAAAAAATCCATTGATTTATTTTGGAGGGAGAATTTTTGGCATGGCAAGTGGAAGTGGGGGAAAGGTTAAGTTCTCTGCCTGTGGTGATTGTAATCCCTCCCTGCTATTTTTTACTAACCTTACACCAAATGAGTAAGATATTTACATAACTTAAAATTTCAAATTGACCTTGGGAATCTTTGGAGTTCCTTGTCAGTGTTACCTGGTGAGAAAACCAGTGAAGATGGATTTGTCCTTTGCTGAAAAATTGTCAGGGATTATCAAGTGGGGCTACAGTATATATGCCACAAATTCTGATGGTAAAATCACATTTTTCCAATAGTGTGGGAAGAAAAACAATGGAGTGGCCTCCAAACAGAATTGTATTGTGTTGGACTGACCCGGTAGTTGGGCCTGACCTCTGCAACAGAAGCGTGGTCACAAGGCAAAGCACGTGAATTAGATATCAGATTAGTTCCAATGATGTGCAAGAATCTGGACTTGGCAGAAACACACCAAATGCTCACACCGATTCTGTTTGCTCTTGGCCTGCTAAGTGGCATTTGGGGGCAGGGGGGAAAGGATTTGAACAAACCAGAAGAGAGTGCCATATTGGGAAACACTGAAATGCATTTCCATCTCAGCTTAGTTCGGAGGGGCATTTTCTTCACCAGGAGGGGGGGAAAAGTGTGCGTGTGTAAATAGTTCAGTGTGCAAAGTGAATGATCAGAGAGGCAGGCAGCAAAGCACAGCAACAACCACAAATTAGACTGAAATCCACAAGAGTGGGTGTTGAGAGGTGCACGGTGGAAGGCCTGTAGGAGGTTAGACGTTTGAAAATAGCGGAAAAGGAGGCAAGTAGAAATGATGGGAAGATAAACCCTTGAAAATCTCAGAAAGGAAAATAAGTGAAAGCCAAGGACAGGAATATTTACGTTAGATAAATAAAGCTTGACATGTTGTTACATTGGGAAGGGAGAGACAAGTAGTCCAGTAGTCCAAAAGTGTTTAGGGCAGCGTTTCTCAACCTTGGCAACTTTAAGATTTGTGGACTTCAACTCCCAGAATTCCCCAGCCAGCGTGGCTGGCTGGGGAATTCTGGGAGTTGAAGTCCGCAAATCTTAAATGTTGTTAAGGTTGAGAAACACTGGTTTAGAGAGTATAGAAAAGATTCAGTAGAAAATGATTGATGGGAAGTGGGGAGGAAAGACCTTGAAGGCACCTTTTCACAACTCTTTGATCAGAAGAAACCTGTTTGGCAGGAGAAGATACCAAAATAAGATGCAAAAGAAGATGGTTGACTGGCAACTGATAGCAAAAGAAAGGCATGGACCACTGGAGGAAGGATCTGCTCCTGAATGGTGCCAGCACCAAAGGGATGCCAGGGAAGGGTGACACTTTCACAAGAATGAGACGCAACTTTTCAGCGGTGGAAGAAAAGGGACACCTCCGATCCACAGAGACATCCGACCAGCTCTCCCAGGCTTTGGAGGGCTCCGCGCTAGTCAGTCCAATAGCTTTATTACCTCATGGCAAGAGAAACCAATAGAGACTTGGGACAGAGAACTTCTGAACCTGCTACCTCTGTGTACCCTGTGGGGGGTTGAGGGGGCTGCTGTGAGACCCCCCCACCTGACCCAACCCATTTCCCCTTGACAGTTGGGGGGGTGGGGGACTCATTACCTGACTGGCCATGTGACTTGTTCTGGGTTTTGCTCTAGATTTTCTTTGCTTTTATGATCATTATTATTTTTCTTCTATAAAATTGAAGACATGTTTTGCCCTGGGATTCATTTGGGGAAGAAAGGATGGGGGGAGTCTCTTGCATTGTTTTTTGTATACAGAAGTTTCTAAGGTTTCCTGGCAGAAATTCTGGACTTCAACTCCCTTGGGCCCTAACCAGTGGGAGCGGTGGCAAAGGATTGTGGGAGTTGCGGTTTCAATAGGTGGATTAGAGTAGCTGGCTGGGGAATTCTGGAAGTTGAAGTCCACACATCTTAAAGTTGCTGAGGTCAAGAAACACTGGCCTGCACAAAGTCCTACCCTCATGTTTTGGGACCTAACAGTAATAGGGGTGGGGGTAGGAAATGAATGAATCTGGGTTGGAGAGAGCTCAAATTTGTCAGTTATCTATGATGGAGTGTGCAATTCTGAGGTTTCCATTGCCCTGGTGCCAGCTCGGAGGGGAAAGTATTTGATCTGGTGAAAGTTTTATTGGTGTCACAGTTTCCACTGGGCAGAGGTCCTCTGAATGCTTCTCCTTGTGACCCAGTGACAGCTATTTTGTCTCCTGCACTGGGAACGGGGACGGCGGGGGAGTGCATTGGTTTTGTCAGTTGTGCCTTTATTTTTTATAGCCCATTGATGGTTTTGCTTTTTTGTGATGGTAATCCTAGGACAAAAGCTGGTTTGCTGCCACAGCAAGGAAAAAAAACAGTTCAGAAAGAGGAGGCCCACCATGTGCGGTTTCCACATGTGGCTTCAAAGAGGCTAGTTGAACAGGCCAAATAAGGAGTAGCTGTATGGCTAAATGAGATGCACAGGAGATCTGCCATTAAGATGTTAGATTTTTTTTTTTTAAGGTGGAATGATGTACACTTTTTCCTTATTAAAATCACCTCCTTGCAATATATATATATATAGAGAGAGAGAGAGACAGCACCTTTTGCTTTTTGTTCTGTGAGGCAAAAGGGGGGTGCATTTTAATTGAGAAAACAATACCATGTGCCATGCTGCACTCCTGACTTGATTTGTACCTTCTCTGGGGTGGCTAAAAGTTTTGCTAAAAGAATAGCAAAACTTTTACACACACACACACACACACACGTAGATTGCCCTTAAGAGAGTACAGTACCACCAGAATGCATGGAGCAGAAATATATATATAATATTTGTGAGAACTGTTGTGTGTGTTTAAAAAAGGAAAAATATCTACTGGAGCTTCTAGTTTTATGTCATACTTAGTTGGCCATGATTTTTTTTTAAAAAAAAAGCCTGAATCTTAGAATTCTGATGACTGACACAAATCACCAGTTGTGTTTCAGAGAAAAGCACTTGTTTTCCACCAGATGCTTTCTTTGCAGAGCTGAAACTTTGCTGATGTCAAACAGCCTTTCTGTACCTTCAAAAACGACTTAAGGGGTACAAATTCACCAAGAAAGATGTTTGTTCCTAATTGGTTTTGCTCTTACTAAAATTCCAGGCTTGCACAATACAATGTTCACACAAGATGTGAATACACAAAACAACCCAAATGAAAACTAACCATGTGTGTGCTCCAGATGAGTTGGACCACAGTTCCCAGATTTCCCAGGCACCATGCCCAGTGGCTGTGTCAACTGGTGATGTTGGCCCAACACTTCTGGAGAGCATACGATTGGGGAAGGAAGATGGATAGCCAAGGTTAGCTAGTTTTAGGGATGATGACTTCTGATGGGCAGAACTACATGGAGTATGCATTAGGAGAGGAATCTGATGCTTGCTGGTTTTACGATGGCTGCAGGTACTGTAATACTCTGGCAGAACCCTCCAATTCAGTGTTTCTCAACCTTGGCAGTTTTAAGTAGTGTGGACTTCAACTCCCAGAATTCCCCAGACAGCATGAAGTCCACACATCTTAAAGTTGCTAAGGTTGAGAAAAATTGCTCCAACTGATAGGCAACTCTGTTCAACTGACACGCACTTTGGCATGGAAGAGTTCATGTGTCCGTGGTTTGGGGCATGTTAAGCCATGGGTTTTAGCATAGCTGGTCAACTAAGGCATGAGGTTGGGTTCATACGACATTCTATACTACACCTACAAGGAACCGTGTTATGGGTTAACATGATATTTGAGCCCCACCACATATGGCAAGCCAAAGGCAGCAAATGATAGGTTCTCAAATGGAAACTGTCAGTTGTCACCTCGTGTCTCCCTGTTGAAAACAGTTTCATGCTGCTGGTGCTGTTGATGGACTGATTTGGAAGTGTCCTTTCATAGAAATTGGCGAAAAGGGTCCTATCTCTCTGCACAAGAAAAGACTTCAGATTAGAAATTGGATCTTCCTAGTGAAACCAAAGGATGTAGCAGTGAAAATGAGATTCTTGAATGCAGGAAATGTTTATCAATTCCTTTGTTTAAATTAACTCGTTAAGATCTTCATACCGGGCAGTTGCTTATACAAGCGCTTGTCAGGACTTTCACAGCACATGTAGGATTAACTACTATGCTTTTACTCTTGGTTCAGTATCTTAGCCCTAGGTAGGAGATGCTGGACTTCCATTCCCACAAGACCCAGCCTGGGTGGCAATGAGAAAATTTTAATCTGGCATAGTTAATGTTCAAGGCTATTAGACACTGGGTTTCCCTACAGGCCTGTGCCCCTTAATTAAGAAGCAAAACTATCCATGGATCTTGGAGCCATAGATCCATAGGAGTCCTGGACAATGCCCAGTGTTTTTAAGCTGTGCACCCAGGCACGCTACATCAAAAAAGTGGGGGAAGGAGTAAAGTCAGAGTCACTGAGCAGCATTCCGATGCTGAAGGGTGTATTTGTATTCATATTGTGGGACTCTAGTTTACTACTCACAGTTTACTCGGAAGCAAGTCTCAATTCTTACTCCAATTTCAAAACACGGGTGTAATTTGGGTAAATTACTGGTGTGATTTAAAAGGGCGGCAATTCCTAATGGTATACCCTACGTGGAGTAAACATTGTAGGGCCCAAATTCAAGGTTTCATCTGATCTCTACTCTAGTGCCACGTTACAATAAATCACTTCAGGCAGTTCTGTTGACAATTAGTAAGGATAAACTGGGTATTTCAATCTAGGCAAGTGGTTGGATAATTTCCAATTGTGCACACTAGGGCTGTGTTTCAGCCTTGGCAACTTTAAGATGGGTGGACTTCAACTCCCAGAATTCCCCAGCCAGCATTGCTGGCCGGGGAATTCTGGGAGTTGAAGTCCACCCATCTTAAAGTTGCCAAGGCTGAGAAACACTGTGCCAGAGAATAACCAGACTTTGTTAGACCACAAAACAGACCTACTCGCAATGCGTGGTTAGTATTTTAAAGAATGGGTCTAAAACTTGATGGTCTCCCCTTCAAGGAGAGTTTAGTAGAGTTTGGAAGAGAAGAATCGGGCTGCAGAATCCTATGCATGTCTACTCAGGAGTAAGCCCCATGAGTTCAGTGGAGCGCCTTTCCAGGTAAGTGAGTATAGGAGTGCAGCCCTGGGGAAGGAGAAACCTGTGACTTCATTCTGTAGTGATTAAAAAAAAGCAAAATGGTTTATTATCATTATTATTAGTATTATTATTGGAATCACTAGACCTTTTTTTTCCCCATACCTGCAAAACACAGGCTTTAAACTCATTTCTAATCTATGTTTTGTCTTTTGGGCTTCTCATTCCCCATCTCATTCCAAGGCCCTCCCTTCCCTATTGAATGGGACCTGACCTTAATCTCACTATCCCAGAATCAAAATGGCCCCTTTTTTAGGCTATCTGGCTTTCTCTAATTCGGTAACCTGAAGCCCGGATGATTCCTAGTACTATTGATAACCAGGCCTGGTGCAGCCCTTCCTTGATAGATTTCCTGTGCTGCATGAAGCCAAACTCCCCCCACCCCAAAGCAGCTGTGGGAAAGTAAGATTGCAAACGAAGGACATTTGACAAAGCAACTTATTTTGGGGAATGATTTGATCCCTGCCCCAGATAGGGCTGCTTCAACATCTTCCTCCAGCCTGAAAACAGCTGCATTTTTTTAAAGTTTCTTGTGGGGGGGGGGTGATTGGATTTTATTTTGGTTTAGATGATGAGAGGCAGAATCTTGGTCAGGAGCCAGAGCAAGCAGGGAACTTGAGCTAGGAGGCCAAGGCGGCAGGCTTCTTCGAGGGAAGAGGCAGAATTCCATGCTGATGGGGGGAATATAATCTATTTCTTTCGAATTTCCCCATCCCTCCCTCTTGTACAGTTTTGCCTAAACAATAAAATATATTTTTTCCCACTGATGATCTTCCATTATTTATAGTGCTCCTTTGGAGAATTTAAAATTCTCCCAAAAGGTTTCCAAGAAAATTTAGCCATCATGGGGATAGAGGGAGATGTATTCATAACCAGAATACACAGATTATGTTCAATTAAGGATGTAAAAACTGGTTCGTGGGCGGCAGGATGCTCAGTTGGGGCCAAAAATGTAGCACATTTTGGTTTACATTTGAAGGGAGAGAGTGTTTTAAATCTTGAAGCCTATGATGATCATTTTGCCTCTTCATAAACACAATTCTCAAAAATACCAGGTTCAGGGCACGCTGATGTCTGCTATACTACTCTCAATAAGTTTTCCAAAGCTTGACAGACTGTTGTGCCAACAAAATTGCACACCTGCTAACTCACGATGGCAATGCAGTCTTGTTAAGAAGCCACAACTGGCTGGATTCATACAATAGTGTAAGTTGCATTTTCCCAAACCCAGTAGCTGGGTACACACAACACACCAAGCCCCCCAACTAAGGTTTAGCATAAAGCGTTAGCCCAACTTTAGTGAAAGGGTTAGTCCGCATGAGTAAGTGGAAGGAAGCAGTGAAGATCTGCGCCAGATCCATTATTTAAGTCCATCAATGAGCTACAGCAGTCTTTGCCAACCTGGTGCCTTCTAGATGCATTTGTTTCCTATTTTCAACCAGCAAGACCAAAAGGTGAAGTTGAGAGAGATTAATATCTAGGTGGAACGTAAAGAGCTTCAAAAAATCCTCTTCAATTGAGTGAGTAGACATCAATGTAAATGTACAGCAGTAAAACACCAAATACACATTTGTTTGTTGTTTATTCGTTTAGTCGCTTCCGACTCTTCGTGACTTCATGGACCAGCCCACGCCAGAGCTTCCTGTCGGTCGTCAACATCCCCAGCTCCCCCAGGGACGAGTCCGTCACCTCTAGAATATCATCCATCCATCTTGCCCTTGGTCGGCCCCTCTTCCTTTTGCCTTCCACTCTCCCTAGCATCAGCATCTTCTCCAGGGTGTCCTGTCTTCTCATTATGTGGCCAAAGTATTTCAGTTTTGCCTTTAATATCATTCCCTCAAGTGAGCAGTCTGGCTTTATTTCCTGGAGGATGGACTGGTTTGATCTTCTTGCAGTCCAAGGCACTCTCAGAATTTTCCTCCAACACCACAGTTCAAAAGCATCGATCTTCCTTCGCTCAGCCTTCCTTATGGTCCAGCTCTCGCAGCCATATGTTACTACAGGGAACACCATTGCTTTAACTATGCGGGCCTTTGTTGTCAGTGTGATGTCTCTGCTCTTAACTATTTTATCGAGATTTGTCATTGCTCTTCTTCCAAGGATTAAGCGTCTTCTGATTTCCTGACTGCAGTCAGCATCTACAGTAATCTTTGCACCTAGGAATACAAAGTCTTTCACTGCTTCTACATTTTCTCCCTCTATTTGCCAGTTATCAATCAAGCTGGTTGCCATAATCTTGGTTTTTTTGAGGTTTAGCTGCAAACCAGCTTTTGCACTTTCTTCTTTCACCTTCATCATAAGGCTCCTCAGTTCCTCTTCACTTTCAGCCATCAAGGTGGTATCATCTGCATATCTGAGATTGTTAATGTTTCTTCCAGCGATTTTAACTCCAGCCTTGGATTCCTCAAGCCCAGCTTGTCGCATGATGTGTTCTGCATACAAGTTGAATAGGTAGGGTGAGAGTATACAGCCCTGCCGTACTCCTTTCCCAATCTTAAACCAGTCTGTTGTTCCGTGGTCTGTTCTTACTGTTGCTACTTGGTCGTTATACAGATTCTTCAGGAGGCATACAAGATGACTTGGTATCCCCATACCACTAAGAACTTGCCACAATTTGTTATGGTCCACACAGTCAAAGGCTTTAGAATAGTCAATAAAACAGAAATAGATGTTTTTCTGAAACTCCCTGGCTTTTTCCATTATCCAGCGGATATTGGCAATTTGGTCTCTAGTTCCTCTGCCTTTTCTAAACCCAGCTTGTACATCTGGCAATTCTCGCTCCATGAACTGCTGAAGTCTACCTTGCAGGATCTTGAGCATTACCTTACTGGCATGTGAAATGAGTGCCACTGTTCGATAGTTTGAACATTCTTTAGTGTTTCCCTTTTTTGGTATGGGGATATAAGTTGATTTTTTCCAGTCTGATGGCCATTCTTGTGTTTTCCAAATTTGCTGGCATATAGCATGCATTACCTTGACAGCATCATCTTGCAAGATTTTGAACAGTTCAGCTGGGATGCCGTCGTCTCCTGTTGCCTTGTTATTAGCAATGCTTCTTAAGGCCCACTCAACCTCACTCTTCAGGATGTCTGGCTCTAGCTCACCGACCACACCGTCAAAGTTATCCCCGATATTGTTATCCTTCCTATACAGGTTTTCTGTATATTCTTGCCACCTTTTCTTGATCTCTTCTTCTTCTGTTAGGTCCTTGCCATCTTTGTTTTTGATCATACCCATTTTGGCCTGGAATTTACCTCCAATGTTTCTAATTTTCTGGAAGAGGTCTCTTGTCCTTCCTATTCTATTGTCTTCTTCCACTTCCGCGCATTGCTTGTTTAAAAATAATTCCTTATCTCTTCTGGCTAACCTCTGGAATTTTGCATTTAATTGGGCATATCTGCCCCTATCACTGTTGCCTTTTGCTTTCCTTCTTTCTTGGGCTACTTCTAGTGTCTCAGCAGACAGCCATTTTGCCTTCTTGGTTTTCTCTTTCTTTGGGATGTATTTTGTTGCCGCCTCCTGAACAATGCTGCCAACTTCTGTCCAGAGTTCTTCCGGGACCCTATCTACTAAGCCCAGTCCCTTAAATCTATTCTTCACCTCCACTGCATATTCCTTAGGAATATTAGTGAGCTCATATCTAGCTGATCTGTGGGTCTTCCCTAATCTCTTTAGTCTGATCCTAAATTGTGCAAGAAGAAGTTCGTGATCTGAACTACAGTCAGCTCCAGGCCTTGTTTTTACCGACTGTACAGATGTCCGCCACCTTTGGCTGCAAAGGATGTAATCAATCTGATTTCGGTGTTGTCCATCTGGTGAAGTCCATGTATAAAGCCGTCTCTTAGGTTGTTGGAAGAGAGTGTTTGTTATGCAGAGTGAATTGTCTTGGCAAAATTCTATCAGCCTGTGTCCTGCTTCGTTTTGTTCTCCCAGGCCATACTTACCTGTAATTCCAGGTGTCATTTGACTGCCCACCTTAGCATTCCAGTCTCCTGTGATGAAAATAACATCTCTTTTAGGCGTGTTGTCCAGTAGGTGCTGCAGATCCTCATAGAACTGCTCTACTTCAGCTTCTTCAGCATTTGTGGTTGGGGCGTATATTTGGATCACTGTGATGTTAGATGGCTTGCCCTGAATTCGAATTGAGATCATTCTGTCGTTTTTGGGGTTGTATCCAAGCACTGCTTTAGCCACTTTACTATTAATTACGAAGGCTACTCCATTTCTTCTGTGGTCCTCTTGTCCACAGTAGTAGATCTGGTGGCCATTTGATGTGAAGTGGCCCATTCCAGTCCATTTCAGTTCACTGACGCCCAGAATGTCTATCTTTAATCTTGACATCTCACCAATAACTACATCCAATTTGCCCTGGCTCATAGATCTTACATTCCAGGTTCCAATGGTGTGTTGATCCTTAGAACATCGGATTCGCCGTTCACCACCAGCACCGTCGGCCGCTAGCCGTCCTTTCGGCTTTGAGCTAGCTGCGTCATCACGTCTGGGGCTAGTTGAGCTCATCCTCTGTTCCTCCCCAGTAGCATTTTGACCATCTTCCGACCTGGGGGTCTCATCTTCCGATGGTATACCGACATATCTCTGGTTGTACTGATCCATTTAGTTTTCACGGCAAGAATACTGAGGTGGGTTGCCATTACCTTCCCCAGGGATCGCATTTAGTCTGACCTCTCTGTCATGACCTTCCCGTCTTGGGTGGCCCTTCACGGTTTAGCTCATGGCATCATTGAGGTGCTCAAGCTCCAGCACCACGACAAGGTAACGATCCTTTGCTGAAGCCAAATACACATACGTATGACTATAATGGGTCCTCAGCTGGCAGTGTGTCAACTGCAAGCCATCTCAGGATGACAGCGGCCCCAAATGAGAACTTGAGGCTGGTGTTCACACAATACGCTAAACTGAGCAGGTGCATTTGTACATGCTTAGTTTGGTTAACACTAACCTTCATTTGTTTGGGGGTAGGGGTTAGCATGGTAAGACAAACCCATATTTTTGTATTGTACAACCCAGCAAAACCCAGATATAATTTGTTGTGTGAAGAGCAGCCAGGGTAACTGTAGCAGAAGAAAACAAATTTAAATCCTAAGGATGGATAGGAAATGAGTGAAGTTGTCGCTGTCCTGCAGTTTTCTTTCCAAACAATCCCTGGTTTTACACCCAGACTGTTGTGTGCTAAGGCATCACAGAGCTCCAAAGGAACTATAACTTTCGGAGACCTGAGTTTAGATGCCAACATCTTGTCTTTTCTCAGGGAAAGGAGGGTGTGAAAGTTGCTTTGGAGTTGGGAGGTGTCTAAATCTAAGGAAATAGCTAAGTGATGGAGCTAGGTGTGAGACAGTAAGAGGATGGAGGGGGGCTGCCTGGTGACTCCTGGTTTCCGCAATACAATTTTACAAAAATACAGTAGGCCCTTTGCAGAAAAAAACATGCAACTTCATCTGTCCTGGCAGCAAATTCAAAATGAGGGAACATACTTTCTCTGCCACAAGTGGATCGTCTTTGGTAGCTTTACAAGCAAATTCACAGAGGGTCAATTCACAAAGCATTTAACTAGGATAGAATATAAGCACCCATGATCAGAGATTGCATACTGCAGAAGACAAGATTGGAGAGGCAGCCGTAACGTCAGGTGAGCAGCGCTCCTAATTTCGTTTCCTCCCGTTTTCTTCAGGGCATCAAGCATCTTGTGGTGCAAGAGTCGACAGGTGGCCTGGGGGAATGTGTCTGCAAAGGGCTTCTGATTGTAAATCATCATCAGAAGGCCAGGCTGGCAAAGATCAGATCTTTTTAGTTTTTATTCCCTCCCTCGTTCACCTTGGCTCATTTTGGGTTAACTTGCTTATTAGAGGAGGGCAGGATGTCTGGGTCAAGGCAATGGCAGAGAGTGGTAAAGAAATTCTTGTTTCAAAACAATATGCTTGCATCTGTTTCTATACCAAAGCGTTGGAGGAGGGGGGCCATGTTGGTCTATGGGACAAAAAAACAGGAATCTGGTAGCGCCTTTTTCAACCAACAAACTTTATTAAAAGGCAGACGCTTTTGTGAGCTGCACACAAAAGCTTCTGCCTTTTAATAAAATCTGTTGGCTGAAAAAGGTGCTACCAGCTTCTTGATTTTATATCAGGGTGGGCTACCCATTTGGGGCTGAACAGCCACACTTCTTAGACTCTGGATTTGGGGCTGCAATAGCAAATATCCTAGACCAGCGTTTCTCAACCGTGGCAACTTTAAGATGGGTGGACTTCAACTCCCAGAATTCCCCAGCCAGCCAGCCATGCTGGCTGGGGAATTCTGGGAGTTGAAGTCCACCCATCTTAAAGTTGCCAAGGTTGAGAAACGCTGTCCTAGACAGAGGACCATCACCACTTTCTTCCATCAGAGAAAATGTTGTAGCGGTCAAATAGCTCCGATAGGCTGATGTCTGTTCATAACGTGACACGCCTGTTTTGCTTATTTTCAGAGGCACCAATTATAACAGCTTTGTTATTATATTACAGCATTTTGTGCTTTTTCCTTCCAAATGGGCATACTTTTCCCCTCACCCGACCCAGCCACCCTTAGCAAAGAAGCTCTGTTCCCACAACTGGATAGGAATCATGGGTGAATTTAATTAAAGCATTGGTTAACTGACATCACATTCCTTCTCTGTCACCTCAAAGGGAGGGAGAAATCATTATCCAAGCAACTTCTGGGCCACAAAATACTGTTATTCAAGACTTAAGATGTCCAGTGGTCAACCATCCCCTCATTAACCCCAAACATTTCCCAACATTGTTGGAAGAGCAGGAGATGGGTGGATGGAGAATTAACAACATCAAGCATCCCCATCTCAGGACCTTGCGTGACTCCAACAGAGTAGTAAGGGATTAATAGCCCTCCTCAGACGGAAGGAGGGAGAGGGGAAAATACCCACAATAGCACATACTGTACATTCTCAAAACTCTGGCAGTTTGTCCTATCAAAAAAATAGCCAAGAGAAGCTCTCTGGGGAATCACCTGGCCTCAAGTTAAAAGTATATGCAGCCAGTTCCTTGTGGGACCAACCAGCAGGTTTAACTTGTCCCTGCAACCATTCTTCTCCTTCCCTGCCTTCCACTTTTGAATACCTTTGTGCCCCTCCGCACAATCACTTTCTGGGGCAGGAGGCTGAACAAGTTGGGCCCCTCCCCCTGCTTCTTCTCTGGGGCAAGAGAAGCAAGAGAAGCAATAGAATCTGTCCCGCCCAAACCTTGCTTGCCCACCAAAACCCCTTTCCCTGATTAGTGCGCTTTGACACAGAGCTCGGTCTAGCTACTTTTGCCCAACAGGCAGCTTGCCTGCCAGTTGAGGAGCAAATGCTATCATGATTGCAGCCAAAGCAGGGGAAAAAGGGGGAAATGCACCAGGCCCCATCCTTCCTCCTGCGTGCTTCCTCCAGCTTGCTCCTCTCTTCCCCACTGACTTTGAGATTTCCCTCACACCTGAGACCTTTCTTTGAAGAAGAGAATGGAAATAATCTATCCTTGATCATTCTAGCATACCTACTCTCCATTCAATCCATAATTAGGTTGGGGTTGTGTATAAACAACCATTTGCATACCTGTTGAAGAAGCAGCCCTATTATGGTTTTAATTCTCTTGGGAGGAGGGGGGGAATGAAGGAAAAAAAGGGGGGAGAGAGTTTTTGCCCTGCCCAGATTACACCCCACCATACAGTATTAACCCCCTCCTGCCTCTTCTAGGCATTCAGCAAGCAAGTCCACCCACCCGAAAACTGTTCTCCCCCCCCCAACCCACCCCTGCAATATCAAAGTCCTTTTGTTCAGTTCTCGTAGACTTTAGTACAGGTTAAGCTCAGTGGGGTCCAGCAGGTCAGACACTGAGCAACCAGAAGAAAAAGAAGATGGCAATGAAAAGAAATAATGAATCCTGCCAGCTTGATGGTCTAGCCGCATCTGTATCTGTGCAAAAGGAAAAACAAGAGAGTTAGCCTAGGCAAAACCTAAAAGCAAGCTGGCTGCATTCAGACAACAAATTTAACCCACTGAACCGCTAACTAACCCTGTTAGGCAGCACCCAGTCACGCTAACCAAGGGCTGCCAATCCGGGGAATACAGAACACCCAACTTCTCTGCTCCTGCCTGGGATTCCATGAGCTGATACACTCCAAACACCGCTGATAAAGCTCTGCTACATCGATGGCTGTTCCCCATTTGCCAGGCAGGCAGCAGTGGGCGTGTCTGGGCATTGCAACCAATCAGTGTTTAGGAGAAAATCATGTGGCTCTCAAGCCTCGGCAGTAAGTTCTACAGTGGCAGCTGGTCTATGCTTCCATCTTTCTTCCTTGGAGGACTAACTGGGAGGGCCTGGAACATTTCCCACAGTTTATTGCTATTTGGGTTGGCACATGACCAGTCATGGGAGGCTGGTCCAACTTATTGCCCCCGTTATAGTCTTTGAGTTGAAATGGTCCCAGTTGGGCCAAATTATGCCATCAGGTCTGGGGGCCCCAGGGGACTGTCAAGATACTGAGGTGGCTCCATTGTTGTTGACACCTGCTGCCCTCTTAGCCTTTACTTGAGATTTTTCATTTTTTTTCTGAAGAATAATTGCTTTTTATATATCAACTGTTTTATAGTTTTATTGTACGCTGCCCAGAGTCCCTTTTTCATGAGATGGGCAGCCATATACATTGGATGGATAAATAAATAAATACAAAATTAGCAGGCTTGTTGGTTTGTTTACAAAATGTATAGATGACCCCAATCTGTTACAGCTCTTCCAAAACACAACAGTAAAATACTACAAAATACGGGGATCATCGAAAGTCCAGGAAGAAAAAGAATAATTGTTTAAAAAACACACACTTCTCCCAGCGCTAGAGCCAAGGCTTGCTTAAACAGGGCCTGGATGGGGGCTGTGCAAATCTTGGGGAGTATGAGGTTTCAAAAGATGCTAAGACAGAGAAGGAAGGGCTGCTTCCTGGGCCCCACCAGGTGGCGGGGTTAATCCATGGGACCTGGAGCATGTCAGCTCCGCCAGGCTATGTGGGATGGGGAGAAATGACATGAGATAGGAGGTCCCTGAGATAACCAGGCCCTCATTCAACAATATCCTACCATGTGCTGACCTAGTCTAGAGTTGCCAGATAGCTGGCAAAAGGAGGCCATGTCCTCCTTTTTATCCTCATGTCCTCCGTCCAGCAAGCACAGCCTTAAAATCAAATACTGTCCAGCTTTTTGAGTGTCCTGGTTTCTGGTTTTTTGTTTCATTTGGACTGTTTTCACAACAGGAGTCAGTCAAACTTTTGTGTATTGTGACCTTGTAAATTGTCTGCTTCTTTCTTTCCCTCAACATCGACAGCCTCGACAGCCTCACTTTGTTATTTAATTTATTTCCTGACTCCAGCAATCAGGTTCAATCCAGCCCCTTCAGGTCTACGATCCCTATAGATCGCATGGCTTGTCACATTTCTATGGTGAAATTTGAAAAGCAGATCATCGTTGATTCTATATTATTGCTAGCATATGTTCTTGAAAATAAAGATTTGTTGGAAAAACATTGCAATTAAAAAAATCTTTCTGAGGCTGGAAAAAGTAATTTCATATACATGTAGGCCTAAATACAGATAGTCTTCACTTACCAACTGCAATTGGGGCCAGCAACCCATCGCTAAGTGGCATGGTTGTTAAATGCAACATCATGTGACCACTTACAACATCAATTCCGGTTGCAGTCATTAAGCAAATCACCGCAGGTTGTTAAGTGCAATGTCACATGACCGTGACTTGCAACTTCCTACCGGTTCCCCATTGACTTTGCATGTCGGAAGCCATCTGGGAAGGTCACAACCAGCAATCATGTGATCGAGGGACTCTGCAACGGTCATAAACACCAGCTGACAAGCACCCGAATCATTACATGGCTGTGAAGATGCTGTGACAGCCACACTTTGAGGACCAGTCGTTAGTCTCGCTTTTCAGCACTGTCATAAGTTTGAACGATCACTGAATGAGTGGTTGGTAAGCAAGCAAGGACTACTTGTGCATTTTTTTGCAGCGTCTTGCTATAATTTTTGCCATGGATGCCAAGGAAGTTAGTGTGTCCTCCTTTCCCCCACTTGTCCTCCTTTCCAATTGTCCACCCTCCTTTGCCTGTGCAGAGAACTGGTAACACTAGCCTAGCCAACATATTGTGGGGACCCATCCACGTGGTAACAAGAGAAAGACGTCGTTTGGTCTTGGTCTCAGCAGAAAGGACAAGAAAATATGGCTACAGGGAACCAAAAGCCTGTTGAGCAGACACACGCTATAAGCGCTGACCCACTTTACAGCAGGGCCCTACCTGCTCTTTCTCCTGGGGTGCTGTAGCCCGTAGCAAAAAAGCTGAAGGGGAACGCGCCAATGCCAAATGCCATGTGGAAGCCTGTGGCTGCTTCAGGAAAACTGCCGATGCCCTGCTGGGTTGGAGGGGGAGGAAAGAAAAAAGAAGGGTGGGGTAACAACGTGTTGTGGAAGCAGAGTTAGTTCAGGATGGATTTGGGGAGGGGAGCTAGACACAGGCTGCACTCACCGCTCGCAACTCAGGCTCCGGGCGCTGCCCTCGAGGTCGGGGGGGAGTTTTCAATCTGTGTGGTGGAGAAAAAGGCAGGATTAAGCCCCTTGCCTCAGCCCCGCTGCTTCTCACAACCTCCAGTCTTCCTACAGGGGATGCATCTTGCTCTTAGGTGCCCAAGACTTCCTAGCTCACCAAGGAATCTGTCCCTGCCCAAAAGGACTTACAAGCTACAATCTTATACCAGAAGATGGAGAACGCAACAGGACTGAACAGGGAAAAGAATATGATTACAGGCAGTCCTCGCTTAACGACCACAATTGGGACCAGCATTTCAGTTGCTAAGCAAAGCAGTCGTTAAGTGAATCTGACCCAATTTTACGTCCTTTTTTGCAGCAGTCATTAAGTAAATCATGCAGTTCCCCATTGATTTTGCTTGCCGGAAGCCAGCTGAGAAGGTAAAAAATGGTGATCATGTGACCACAGGACGCTGCGATGGTCATGAATGTGAAACAGTTGCCAAGTGCCCAAATCGTGATCACGTGACTGGGGGGACACTGAGACGGCCATAAGTGTGAGGACAGGTCACGTCGTTTTTTTCAGCACCGCCATAAGTCCAAACCATTGCTAAATGAATGGTTGTTAAGTGAGGTCTAGCTGTATTTCCATTTCTTACATGGCAGCTGATGAATGCCTGTGTTTGCATGACATAGTACGCAACAAGAGGCCTCACGTGATATCAGAGCTGGTTTGCAGGCCACTGAGGTCGTCTTCCTTGACCACAAGGTGAAATCATCATTTGCGTAATGTAATAGTTCTCACACAGTCAGGGAAAAACAACACGTTAACAAATCTTAGCACTGAAAAAACAAGAGATAGATGTAAATCAGCCCTCCCACACAAAAGAGCGGGGAGAGGCCGCCCAGGACAGAGGGCAGGAAAAAGAAAGAGATGAAAACCCTCTTCCTCTTGAAACCCAGCTATCAGCAGAACGCTTCCAGCACAGCTTTCTAACTTTTCTTCAGTAAAGGTCATTTATCAGCAGTCCTTCGGTTCTGGTGAATTTGCCTAATTGGTACCAGTCCTGCCAACTGGGAGAAGCCTAATATCATCAGTCTAGTCCAGTGTTTCTCAACCTTGGCAACTCTCAGTTGTGTAGACTTCAACTCCCAGAATTCCCCAGGTTGGGGAATTCTGGGAGTTGAAGTCCACACATCTGAAAGTTGCCAAGGTTGAGAAACAACGGTCTAGTCACTTCACCCGTCTCGCATGCCAACTGAATTTAGATGGAAGGCAAATCTACCCTTTATCCCCATCTACTGAATGGAGAGAGAGAATTCTGGAACAGCTGGGACCAAATTGCCAATATCCGCTGGATAATGGAAAAAGCCAGGGAGTTTCAGAAAAACATCTATTTCTGTTTTATTGACTATTCTAAAGCCTTTGACTGTGTGGACCATAACAAATTGTGGCAAGTTCTTAGTGGTATGGGGATACCAAGTCATCTTGTCTGCCTCCTGAAGAATCTGTATAACGACCAAGTAGCAACAGTAAGAACAGACCACGGAACAACGGACTGGTTTAAGATTGGGAAAGGAGTACGGCAGGGCTGTATACTCTCACCCTACCTATTCAACTTGTACGCAGAACACATCATGTGACAAGCTGGGCTTGAGGAATCCAAGGCTGGAGTTAAAATCGCTGGAAGAAACATTAACAATCTCAGATATGCAGATGATACCACTTTGATGGCTGAAAGCGAAGAGGAACTGAGGAGCCTTATGATGAAGGTGAAAGAAGAAAGTGCAAAAGCTGGCTTGCAGCTAAACCTCAAAAAAACCAAGATTATGGCAACCAGCTTGATTGATAACTGGCAAATAGAGGGAGAAAACGTAGAGGCAGTGAAAGACTTTGTATTCCTAGGTGCAAAGATTACTGCAGATGCTGACTGCAGTCAGGAAATCAGAAGACGTTTAATTCTTGGAAGGAGAGCAATGACAAATCTCGATAAAGTAGTTAAGAGCAGAGACATCACACTGACAATAAAGGTCCGCATAGTTAAAGCAATGGTGTTCCCCGTAGTAACATATGGCTGCGAGAGCTGGACCATAAGGAAGGCTGAGAGAAGGAAGATCGATGCTTTTGAACTGTGGTGTTGGAGGAAAATTCTGAGAGTGCCTTGGACTGCAAGAAGATCAAACCAGACCATCCTCCAGGAAATAAAGCCAGACTGCTCACTGGAGGGAATGATATTAAAGGCAAAACTGAAGTACTTTGGCCACACAATGAGAAGACAGGACACCCTGGAGAAGATGCTGATGCTAGGGAGAGTGGAGGGCAAAAGGAAGAGGGGCCGACCAAGGGCAAGATGGATGGATGATATTCTAGAGGTGACGGACTCGTCCCTGGGGGAGCTGGGGATGTTGACGACCGACAGGAAGCGCTGGCGTGGGCTGGTCCACGAAGTCACGAAGAGTCGGGAGCGACTAAACGAATAAACAACAACATTTACCTTTAGCACCAGATGAGTTAACGTGTTGTTCAAAATGCTGTGACACTAGAGCAACTGGTGACTTAGTTCACACCTCATGGCTGAGCAGGCATTTTAGTCAATGCTGAATAAGCCACAATCTCTTAATTCTAGATATTAAGCCAAAGCCTATATTCTTTATACTGATTTTTTTTGGTCTTTCATTTGGGGTGTGAACGGAGGGTCCCCATGAATAATATTGGGGCCTGCCATAGCACCAACACCCTGAGAGTCATCATCCCCAACAGGGATATTTTCCCAGGATAAACTCCCCAGTCTGATGGCTGCTCACCTCCTCCCCGCTCACCTTGGACATTCACATGTAAGAGAAATCAGAGCAGTTTTTGATCTCATGCAAAGCATCTAGGGCAACCAGAGATCCTGACCATTGCTTTATTTACTATCAATGCTTTTATGCCATTTCAATCATTTTGTCTAAGCAGCAAAACAGAATACAATAATCAAAGAAAAAGCTAACTTTATCAAGCTATAAAAATACAATCAATAGTCACTATTATAAAACCATAGTACTATCATCAATCAACAAGAACTTTCATCTCTACTCAGGTACTTTGCCTACTCCTGTTTCAATCCCCGGATGCATGTTGGAAAAGCCATGTTTCCTAAACACCAAAAGTGAGAGGTTGGATCTTATATCTGGTAGGAGGAAATTTCCCCAGGGCAGGAGTTCCTGCAGAGAAGACTTGCCTCCAAGTCCCCTCTCATCAAGGAATGGGACTCAGTCAGCATTCTCTACTGGCAGATTTTATTTCAAGTAAGCTGTCTTGCAGAAAGTCAGGATGCAAACCACACAGGATTTTAAAGGGGGCCACCGGCAACTTGACTTGCACTGAGAAAGAAACCAGTGGTCGTTTCTTCTTTTGCAATATAAATTTAATTTACTCAATTTAATAAGGCTGCCCACTCCAGAAGACGCTGGTTGGCTTACCAAATCCGTAAAAAGAATTAAAACAATTAATATTGGTGCTCTGTGACAATATAGTTACAGTGCAGGCCACTTCATTTTGCACTTGTTGCAGTTTCCAGGCAGTCTTCAAGGGCAGACCCATTATAGTAATCTGCCCTGGTGCTGGGCAAGAACCTTACAATCCAGTTGCTATACAAGTATATGTTATACAAGTATTATGTGTGTGTGTGTGTGTTATACAGAGTACCAACGGGCATCATTTTTCACTAGGGCTCAGACTGCCTCCTGCTGGACTGAGTTCCTGCGTGTGACTTGCTGGCAGGAAATAAGTGGACATGACCTGCATGGTAGGCAATTACCAATCTTCCCTTTTCTTTGAAAAAGGAAGGCTTCAGAAACCACTTAAATCGGAAGAATTCACGCCAGGGACAGAAAGTGAGGAGGACACCAGTTTACAGCAAAGGAGAATTATTTTGTCAGGGCTGAGAGGCATACTTCATAAAGTGGGTGGGGGCTAAAAGTGATCAAATTAGAGATGAAATTTTTGAATTTACTACACAGGTAGCCCTTGACTTAAAACTGTTCGTTTAACAATGGTCCGAAGTTACGATGGCATCGGAATGGGTGCTTTACAGGGTGTAAAGCACTTCCAAGCATCACAAAATGTTGTACCACCCCCCCACGGTCACATGAATGCATTTCCAGCGCTGGCAACTGGCTTGCATTTATGAATGGTTGCAGTGTCCGATGGTCACATAATTGTGCTTTGGGACGTTTTTTGCTGTTTTCCGGCAAAAAATGCCCATTGGGGAAGCTAGATTCACTTAATGACCACCCTAAAAATGGTGTAAAATCGGGTCCAGTCACATGGGGACTCAGCTTATGACCGCAATGACTTACAATCACAAATGGGACTGGAATTTCCATTGTAAGTCGAGGACTACCTGTACTGTAAGTATTCCCCTTTGCCACATTAAAATTTGTGGAGTCCTTGGTGTTCTCTGAGCTTAGTTGTTTGCCTGCAGATGTTTCATTGACAGACTAGGTAACACCATCTGTGCAAGGGAGTGTGGGGTTTGCCCCCTGTTGATATACAGAAGGTTGCCCTGCCAGTCTTGGTGGGGGTGAGGGTTTCTCCTTGCTAGTTCCATGATTAGGGCATTGTTTTCTGCTTGCTTGATTGTTTGTCTGCTTGATTGTCTGTCTCCTTGGTAGTTTTCCCCTTGTAAACAAACAAGCAGACAAGCAATCAAGCAGAAAACAACACCCTAATCAAGGAACCAACAAGGAGAAAACAACACCCTCACCACCACCACTGGCAGGGCAAACTTCTGTATATAAAGGCGGAGCGAACCCCACTCACAGCAGCACTGATGATGTTACCTAGTTGGGTAATGAAACGTCTGCAAGCAAACAGCCAAGCTCAGAGAGCACCAAGGACTCCACAGTTCAACTCTGAGCTACATATGTATATTCTCTTCTATTGGTACATTAAAATTTGACAACAAATGTAGGCAGGTGTGGGAAGCCAACTCAAGGCTTTGGGAGAATTGCACACAGCTCTGGCATTGTGCTCTGCCCCCCTCTTTGTCTAAAGAGAGAAGGAATAGTGGAAAGGGGGCACCCCAGAATTAACTGGAGGGCTACTCGAACTCCAGCAAAGAAGGGGATTGTTTACCTGGGATCCTGCTGAGCAGAGCTGCCACGCCCATAAAGAGGGATGACTTTGTCCCGGCTGATGCCTGCCTTGCACACAGGACATTCCTGACGCTCAGGCCGTGTTTCCAGCCACTGAAGGGAAGAAGGGCAATTGTAAATTAGGAAGCTTTTTGGCCACGTCCAAATATGTATATATTTACGTTCGAAGAAGGCAACGTGAGCACCTTTGGGGGTCTACCAAGTTTCCTGTCCCAACTGACTTTTCATTCCAAAAATGCTGTCAATTAAATAAGAAGCTGGCAAGCTGAGATGTAAAGCATTGGGCTGGAGCTTTGTATTTATTTGCAGCAATGGTTTGGGGCTTTGCAAATGTCTCAATGGATTGGAGAGAGTATCTGGGGGAGATAGTTTGCTTCTGGTCACCATGAGTTTTGCGACTGGTTATACCTGCCATGGCACCCACTTTAGGACACTATACATCACAGGCTCTGAAACTCCATCTGGACCAAAATAATTACTTACACCCAACCTAGGCACACACACCAAAATAATTCCCCTTTCAGCTGTGACCATGGACATACTTCAATATTTATTTTTATTATTTATTATTCAAATTTTGCTACCGCTCATCTCCCCCAAAAGAGGAGTATCGTGTCTGAGACATATGAAGTAAAAATATTGAGGATGTGAAATATTGGAGGAGCTGGACTAAGAGCAAGGAGACCAGGATGTAGTCTCAGCTCAGTCTGGACTAGCTCAAGAGCCACGGTAGGACAGAGGTGAATGTGTTAGACTAGAAGTGAGGAGACCCAGATTCCGGTCTCTGTTCTGACACAGAAGCTCGCCAGGAGTCTACAGGCCAGGCACCTCCAGCCCGACTTACATCACTCGGTTTCTGTGGGAGAAAAACACCTTGCACTCCCAAATGGAAGGCAACATATAATCCAACAACTCAACAAATAATTCCAGTGCTGTGAAACAGGCACACCATTGCTTTCCCTAAGTAATTTCCATTGGCTTCCACACCAGGGACCTAAGATAGCTCTGAAAGCGTTTGCCAACGGAACACATTCTCCTAGAAGAAAATACAGTGGAAGGGTATAGAAAGATCAAACAAATTGTGAGGAGCTCAAAGAGAGTTTAGGTCAACTTTATCAATTACTATTAGGTTGCAGAAGACCCAAAGCATTTCTAGGCCAATCCAGGGAAAAGTCAGCACGTGCAATTGTTTCGAAAGTTTACAACCAGCTATTTTTCAGTGTTGGAACAGTGAGGTTTTAGATTTGCTTTCCTTGGTTTAGTTGTTATCTCAGGAACATTAACCTGAAAACAACTGTTGTTTAAACTTGGGGGAGTTTCAACTGCCTCGTTTTTAATTGCTTATTGTCATCCTCCTCCTCCTCTTAAAATGGTTTCTGAAGTTATTGAAGAAATTTGGCTCCTCCTATTTGAGCTGAGGAGAGATTCAGTTCAAGAACAGCCTAATAAATGCTTTACTAAAAGAGTCCAAAGGTCTTTTTGGCTGATACTGCCATCTACCAGAGCAGTCAGTCAAATGCATACACAAGAATTAAAAGCAAGAGCAAGCAGAGATGACCTTCATCAACTATTCACCTTCTTCAGCATTGGTTATAGGTATGCCCTCCTGACTACACAGGAACCCGGGTTTCCTAAGGGACCGTCTTCTCCCAGTGGTTTCTACCTGTCCAATCCGGTCCGGCAGATTGGGCACATTGCGGGTCCCATCAGCCAAGGAATGTCGGCTGGCGGAGACCAGGAGATATGCCTTCTCTGCTGCAGTGCCTGCCCTCTGGAACATTCTCCCTCCAGAGATTAGGATGGCCCTGACCCTGTTGGCCTTTCATAAGGCCATGAAGACCTGGTTATATGCCCGGGGCCCCGAGTTTGTTAAGGGCCCCGTTTCTTGGCTATACTAATAACTATGATGATAATTTTTCTCAGCTGCCATATATCTTTGTTTTTGTACTGTACTGTAATGGCTTTGTTTTTATACTTGTTTGCCGCCCAGAATCACTGGGTTGAGATGGGCGGCTATAGAAATTAAAATAAATACATAAATAAATAAACCCATCACACTGAGTTACAAAAAAGTCCTCCAGCCTCTCATAAGGGGCATGAAGATTACTAATCAGTAAGGCAGGAAGAGCTCTTGATTAACCATTCTATCAGCTAATAACATATTCCCTCTAAAGATTATTTTTGCCCAGGAGCACAAGACTTGCCCCAGACTAAGCCAGCCTTGGCTGACATGGTGTCATTCACATAATTTCAGGCTACATCTCCCATAATCCCCAGCTAGCCCAATCAGTAGCTGTGCTGGCTAAGAATTCTAGAAAGCTGCGGACATTAGTATATATGGAAGAGACAAGATGGGGAAGGCTGATTTAAGCATTTCAACTCTGGCCAACCTTACAGTCAGCGTCCAAATAAACAGAGCAACTCACCTGGTGAAGACAAGGCCAGCTGGAAAAAAAGAAAAAGTACAAGACCTTTTAAAGAAATCTGGATCAAACCAACATAAAGAAAAATCACTTACTGAATCAGAACTTCGAAGGGCACACAGAAATCAACTACATCCAACAAGTCACACTTGTGAGATGGGTAGCAATACAAACTTAACAATCAATAAAAGTAATAAATAAAATCATTAACAAATCTAAGTGAACAAAACACAGTTGCTGGGTTTCTGCAATAAGTTATACCCCAGCATATAAATCAAAGTATTGCCTGGGGCGAGGGAGGGGTTCACCCCACTTGCAAGGGCACAAGCTACACAATTTAGCCTAGTGTAACATCTCATGAGAAGCCAGCTTGACAATATTGTGAGCTAGTCTCCTCCAAAGACCCTCCTTCCAGACCAGTGGGACGACCCAAGAGCATCGGTGGCTGGGGATGACACAGCAGGCAGTCCTCAAAAGCTACTCTCTATCCCAGTGTTTCTCAACCTTGGCAACTTTAAGATGCCTGAACTTCAACTCCCAGAATTTGCTGGCTGGGGAATTCTGGGAGTTGAAGTCCACGCATCTTAAAGTTGCCAAGGTTGAGAAACGCTGCTCTAACCACTAAGCCACGCTGCCTGTCTTCTGGTATACCTGCCCCTCTCTTAGATTTCAGCTACACCCCAAACGTGATGTCACTCCCTTGTTTTCAGGACCAACCGAGCAACCACAAAGGAAGCAGGTGGAGCTTCTTTCGCGAGTATGAAAATAATCTAAAAAAGAAGCGCGGGTTCACGTGTTGGATTTCGGCCTGTCTAGACTTCTGCCCATTGGTGCAGAAATATTATTTTTTAAAATTAAAGCACCCTCCTGGTTCTCCTCTTCCCAGTGCCACACCTCTCTGTCCCCGTTCCCTCGCTCACCAGTACAGGTGGCCGCAGAGGCCGATGACAGCTTCTCTGGCGGGCTCCAGGCAGATGTTGCATTCAAAAGCACTGCGATCGCGATTTGACCCCTCCGGTTCCCCATCTGGAACCCCTGGACCTGTCCCGGCGGCCGCCATCTTCCGCCCTCACTTAAACTAAGGGGGGGATGCAAAGGCCCGCTGTTTAGCAATTGGTCTTTCTCGCCATCTTTCACGCTCTGTCGACATTTCATTGGTGGCAGGGGTAATCATTTGTGGCACCTGGCAAAGCTGATTGTATACGTTCGAGTTAGTCCCGCCTTCAATTCTCTGGGGGCCCTTAAAACTTTTTTGATTGGTGCGTTATTTGGGCGTAGAATACGCAGCAATGTTATTGGTTGACATCCCTTGCTTTCCCCCACCTTCGTTCCCTGAGCAAAATAGCAGGTCATATGACTGGAAAATCAAGAAGCGTATCCTGATTGACAGAAACGCCAGCCTCTCAAAGAACAAAATGACCGAAAGGTTGGGGCGGAACCGGAGAAAAAAGGCTTGACTTTCTTTTGAAACCCACCCCCTGAAACGCCTAGCGCGCGGCGACGGGACGTAGCCTTGGATTAAGGCCGGACCAGTCCTGACTGACGCATAAATTAGCCAATAACACTTCAAGGAGCCTTGGATTTAAAAGAGAGGCAAATGGGCGGAGCCTGATCTAGTGCTGAGCTGTACCAAGCTTGCCCTTTGTGGGGGCGGGGCGAAAAGCTGACTATGCAACAGGGTCTAATGCAGCTATCCTGTTACTATGGCAACTATCCAGCTATAATCCTCTCCTCCTATCCTTTTACTGTCAATCCAGATTTCTCACTCCACAAAGCTAGCTGCTGCCACAGTTGCCAGGCAGCTGCAAAACATCCAAGCTTTAGTCCTTGCAGCCTGTATTGCATCAGCATCCCTTCAACCTGCGCCAGCCAGATCAAGGAGAGCGGCCTTCGCCATTTTTGCAGGAAACTAGCCCCATCATGGTCCCGAGACGTCAACCCTCCAGCCAACCTCCCCATTTCTGCCAACCCAGTTATGGCCACATTACCCCAGTTTTCTTCCTCAGCCCGCTGCCCTGGAGATGCCACAAACTGGTATCCCGATTTTGCTGGCCTACCCACCCATTTGAGTGCCAAATGCACCTGGCATCCTGGGCACACTTACTCAGAAGTGAGTCTGGTGGGATTTTGGTCCCTGTCCTGTGAATGGGCTGTCTGATGGAGCACAGCCCGTCCAGTGCCATGGCAACCTGTATCCATCATAATGGCTGCCTTTGTCTGGACAACCCACTCCAGTCAGCCAGGCTAAGGCCAAGCACTTCCAGTTTTCCTCTTGCGTTGCCTCCACGGCCCAGAAACTGGGAGCAGGGGAAGAGGACAAGCATCATTTTGCTGATGTGCCTGGAGAATGAAAGGATCTTGGGCTCAGATGTTGAGTTGCACAGGCAAACAATGACCCAGACTGTAATGGTCTGTGGGAGTGACCTTGGGAGACAGGAAGAAGAGCTGCAGACTGAGCAATGGTCAGATAAGAGGCAGCTTAGCCTGCAGCGGGAATGGGGATGTTGCAAATGTCTCAGAAGGGACCCTCCCTAGTTTCTTGGGCTGTAAAGGCAAGGGGGGAGAGAGATGCTTTCAGACTTGCAAGAATCTGTTAGTGTACGATAAAGATAGAGCTAGTACTCCTGCGTGTACTTCTTGTGGGGTAACATCAATCTTGCAAGTCCCGAAGGTCATTCCCACATACCATTACATAGACCAAGTGGCATTGCTTCTCCTTCCCCGGGACTCCCATCAATGCACAACACGCAGTGGCAGATGTCAATCCAGTTTTTGCCAGTGTTCACCTCCTTTCAAACTTCCACTGGGCATTGACATCAAGAGGCCACCAACCTTCTAATGCCAGACCACCTTGGGACTTTAAAACTTTTCTTTATTTTGCTTGATTCATTGCTGTTTATTGCTGGCTGGGTTTGATGGGGAGAGGGTGAACCTCCCACAACGACCCAGATCAAGATGGGGGCATTGGGGGAAATTGAATTGGCCCTTCAGTGCTGACTAGGACATCAGTCTGGTTTGTTGCCACTGCCAGATAAATCTGCTGGTGGATCCACCAACATAGGAGGAAGCTATGTGGAGGCAGGGTTTACATCAAAGCCCCCTTGCCCAGGATCTGAATCCTGCCTTCATGTACCCGCCATCTTTTTAATTGATTTATTTCAGCATTTTGTAACTTGCTTGCTCCTTTGTCTGCACCCCCCACAAAGTTTTTGCCCACCAATGAGTTTTGCACACAAGTTGATTACATCCGCTTATTTTTGTATCTCATGATTTATTTTTGTCCTGAAATGGGTTGGAGCTATTGATTGATGGTTGACAGTTACCTCTGTCAATTTAATTGCAGCAGGATATTGCATCAATCGATTATGTCCATGATGGGCAGAAACATTCCAGACAACAGATTTTAACACTAGTGATGGGCAAAAAAGGAACAAGAACCTTTGCCTGGAGATGTAATATACATGTTTTAAAATAAAATCAATAATCTAGCCTGTCACAATTTCTTCCATTCCTGACTAAACACTTGTGGGCTACACATGTATACACATATTTGTTCAGTGGAACTTACTTGGAATAATTACTGACTCCTGTTTTTAATAGCAGATCCTCTTGACTTCTTTTATCTTTTATTGGTTTTACCACAATTTCTTTGTTTGATTATGAGCCGCTCAGAGTCATTGGGAGTCAGGCAGCATACAAGTTTAATTTATTATTATTATTATTACAGTATTATTATTACATAAGTATATTATTCTATAAGGCAGAGTTTCTTAACCTGGGAACTATGGACCCCTTAGGGGCCTGTGCATAGATTTCAGGAGGGTCCGTGACCTTTGATGAGAAATAAAATACCAATTTATTTTCATTAACCTTCCAGTGAAATTTAGCTTTTCATTAAATAATGTATGTAGCCAACAAAGTAATTTATAGCCCCCAGACTCCAAAAATGTTTGTTAACTTCAATAAATCTCACTGTTTAAAATGATTATTCCCTAAAAAAGGGCATTGTCTTATTACTGATTTAATAGATTAATAAGCACCTAAATTACTATAGTACTTTAAAAGTATTTTGATAACTGTATTTGAGCAAAATTGATTTCCTTTGTAATACAGTCTATATCTAAGTATTTTATTTGATACATTTAAATACATTTTTCTGAGTAAGGTCCATAAGTTTCACCAGACTCTCAAAGGGGGTCCGTGGCACAAAAAGGTTAAGAACCTCTGCTTTAATGTATATTTTGTATTGTTTTAAACGACTGTTTTAACTGCATTCTGCTTTGTGATCTTTTTTTAACAGAAAGCAGTATAGAGATGTTTTAAATAAATAAATACAACAAATATCAACAATGGAGACATAAAAGTTGCATTACTCAGGTACTTACTAAATTTAAAGACATTTGTTCTCATGTGAGCGTACATAGGATTTGACCTTTGCTAACTAAGCAGTAGACAATTATTCTCTGTGAGTATTCTGTGCAGAAATAGGTGTGTCTGAAATCTCCCTTTCACGAGAGTAAGTGAAGCTTTTGACATCAATCGGTTAAACTGGTTTGGTGACATCGAATGGATCAATTTCTCAAGGAACTAATTAAGTTGCAACCCAACTTCTTTTGTGAAGGGTTGGGTAAAAATAAAACCTCACATGGAGTCTGACTGGGGACATGGATTGGCAGAGTAGCATGTATCTTCATTTACAAAGGATGGTTGTTTGAGTATGTTTTCTTTCAAAAGTTGTTGAGTCCAAGCTGTTATGTCCAGGACAAAGGACTGTAAGATTAGACAGCCACAGCCATAACGTCACCCATTATATAGAACGTGGACAGCCAGCCTGAAGAAGGACAGAGATCACCTGGTAAGAGGTATTGTAGTGATTTAACATAGTGATTCTTTCTGCATTTCAGCTGTGTCCAAAAATTAGCACATCCAGATATTATGCATATTTTTTTCAAAGTTGTTTAAAAGAGTAAATAAGTGATTAAGCTAGGAAAAGATTCAGAGACAATGGCAATGCTTGCACTATCTACCTGCTTATCCATGGTTAACTTAACCCTGGTTTATGCAATTAATCCATTTCTTTGGATTCACCTAACTCATTGAATCATAAACTAATCACATGGGTAGGATTCACTCAACACCCTGGGCTAAAATGTGGTTGTCTCATTTGGAGTTCAGTATGTTGGGTGAAAAACAGCTAAGGAAGCTAAAGAAGAATTGAGAAACAGAAAGCTGACCAAGAACATCTGGCTTTATGAAGAGGATAGAGGAGACAAGGAACTGGGTTAAGATGGGTTAAGCTGAGTGTAAATTAAATTGCATTTAAATACAATTCTGAGATATATTTAAGATTGGAAAGGGCTTATGGTATAGAAGGAAGTGGAAAAGGATTGCTAGATAAGGACCTGGCTTTGCCAACCTTGTAGTCACCAGATGTGTTTAACTACAACTCCCAATTTCATATTGTGGCTGATGGGACTTGGGTCCAACACATCTGGGGAAGACTGCAATAAGATATCAGAACTTAAACAAAAATTAGCAAGTTGATGCTCCAACTAACAAGACTATCTTGTCCAGAAACAGAACTGACAAGGCTAACTTGGGACATTCAGCTTATATGTATTTCTGATGGCTGCATTTCAAGAAGGAGAAAGTAAAACAGAGCTGGAGGGAAATCATCAAGTTGGGACCCTCAGATTTTCAGGTGGGTAGGAGCATTTTTCTCTTTAAAGAAAAGTTTGAGAAGTGAGGAGCATAAGGCCGCGGATTGGTCTATCTCTCTCAATATGTCAGTCTAAATATCAGGATATGATTTTAAAGACAATTATATTAAATTATATTAAATAATTGTTAGAGCCCAGCATTTCAGGAAAAGGGATAGCAATGCAATTAGCTGGAACAAACCTATACTTATCTATTATCAACAGCTAACGGCTATGGGAAAAATCCTAATTTAGACATGCAGTTTTCTAAAGATAAGTAGGGAGTTTTCCTTGTTAACTGTCTGAGCTAGGAGTTCTGCGGGCAAGCCCTTTGAAGTAGGTTGTAGTTAAACCTTTCACCAGTGTTTTATGTTACTTTTGTGTGCAGATCTTGTAAGAGGTGTTTGTAGGTCACCCAGTAAAAATAGATATAAACACAAGTAAAATAGAAAATAGAGAGAAAGAGAGAGAGAGGCCTAACTTCTGTTGGAAAATGACTGTGGGTAATTTCCAGTTTACTTTGCACCCAGCACACTTCTAATCAATCCCTATATCCAGATCAGAGCAAGCCCATTCAGTTCAGCTAGCAAAAATATAACAATATTTATTTATTAAAAAATAAGCAATCATCAGAACAGTTAACTGGGAAAAATAGGATAAAAGGCAGACAAAAGCAGGGGAGAAAGAAACATGAACAGGCAAGAATTTACATCATCTACATACCTACATCAAAAGGCACATAACTTTCCAAAGCCACTAGAAACAATATAGTGGGTAATCAGCATTGATTGATGGATTATGTGCCATCAGATTGGTGTCAGCTCTTAGCAACCATCTAAACACTTTTTCCGGAAGGGTCTATTTCCACCCTGGTCTTCTAAGTCTTCTAATGGGCACTGGGTCATTAGCATGGAGAATGGCAAAGGGAGTTGCCTTTGGTTGTTCCAGCTTTAACCATTTTATGTACATACCAATAGCAGAATAGAGATGGAAAGTAGGACACCAGGTGATGCCTCCTGTAGTCTGCACTACAAGGGAACAATTTGGTGGATGGGGATGATGTACCCAACAACACTGAGAATGTAACATGCATCTGAGCCTTTTCTCCATACTGTTCTTAGGGAATAAGACTGCAAATATTTTTTGTATGGACTAAATGTTAAAGCTTGCGTAGATCAAAACTTGCTTATTACTATTTTAAGTATAATCTCTCTATTGTACTTTCTTGGGGTACTTAGGATTCTTGTTAAGTTTTTAGTAAAGAATTAAATGTTATTACTGTTCTCCAAATTATTTTCATCTTACAACTTTTCCTTAGTATGTACTATATATTAACGATTCCATAAATTGAAGCACATAGAAAATAAGCCCAAAAGGTCCCATAGTGAAACTTTGGATAAGGAAAATTCTTTGCTGGGTGACATAAATGCAGAATACCTTGATCCTCAGAAATCATTCCAGGTGGGTTCTGGGAAGAGATGTAACGTTAGATCTGTAATCTGATAAAGACAAGAAGTAGGCAAATTTGATTTTCTACATTTCTGATTGTCATGGCCATGAGGCCCAGGGGGTCAGTACGGCCGCATCAAATTGCTGTCACCCATTTAGCACCACTTTGGCTCCTTAGAAGCAACACCAGAAGTGATCGCCTGGATAGATGAACTGGACATCCAGCTATGAGGCTACTGCTGTATCCCTGCAGAAGTTTTGTATATAATTGTGTGGACTGTGTGTATATATTTGCCTCTTCTCTTGTCATGTACTCATCATATGCTATATATAGTAGGCAGATGGTTTAGACTGGTTCATTTGAAATACTGAAAGAATGCTTTCACAAAATGATACTCATGATCAGTATGCCATCCAATTATTACTGGTCAAATACATTCTCTCTAGTTCTCTAGGACTTCCCTTAAAAATCCCATCCCATCCCATCTCCCTGCTCTAAAACAAAGCAGTCCAATTCACAGATTTTCCAAGTAATTCATAGAAAGAAATTTCGGTAGTCACAACACCTCTCATACTGCAGGATTGTGACTTAATAACCAGAATGCCCCAACGAAGGCCATCAGGAAGTAAATGTGTAGAAAGTGTATAGGCTGAATATCATGTATTGCTTTGAGTAAGCCAGCTAGTTCTTTTGTTACTGTCTTTTAACCAATTTCAATGGACTTTGAGCCAAAGCATCCAGGCTTATAGATGCCTAAAAAGTGTGTATAGTTATCAGATAATTGGGGGGCTGAAAGAGACCACAAGGATCATCTAACCCAACCTTCTGCAATGTGCTTGACCATCAATAAGCCCTCTGAAACTACATTACTACGGGCTGCTTGCCTGGTAAGTTTTAACTCTTTTTCGTACTGCCTAAACAGGGTTTCTCTCTGCTTTCTGGAAGGACTACACTGAAACTCTGCATAGTAGCAATCTCAACATCTAAGATACTAAGATAATAAGAAGATATTATCTATTTATAAGAACTTCTGGTACTAGAGGATGAAGTTAGATCAGCACTCTAGTCATAACCAGGTCAGAAGGCTACAAAAACTGATAAAATGCCCACAGAAATATGGCAGGCAACAGAACAAGAATCAGTTAGTGTTCTAACCAAGCTATGCCAGCAAATTTGGAGAATGACAGAGTGGCCAGTAGATTGGAAGAGGCCAGCCTACATGACAACGTAAAGAAAAGAAATTTAACAAAGTATGCAAACTATTACACACGTTTATTTCACATGCTAGCAAAATAATGCTTAGGATCATGCAATACAGATTAGAGCTCTACATGGAAAGAGAGATGCCAGATGTTCACGGTGGCTTAAGAAAAGGGTGAGGAACATGAGACATTATTGCTGATGCACATTGGTTAATTGAGAAAGCCAAAGAATACCAAAAAGAAGTCGATACATGCTTCATTAATTATTGACAAGCTTTGGATTGTTTTGATCATCTGAAGCTGTGGAATATGCTTAGAAAAATGGGATTTCCAGAACATCTCATTGTCCTCATGTGAAAACTACACACAGGTCAGGGAGCCACCGAACAAGACATGGCAAAACAGACTGTCTCCAGGTTGGGAAAGGCAAGGGTTAGGGTTAGAGACAAGGCTGTATGCCCTTTCCTTCTTTATTCAACTTTTGTCCCAATTATATATTGAAGAAAGCTGGACTGGAAGCAGATGGGTGTGCTTTTAAAACTGAAGGAAGAAACAGCAATAAGCTGTACTATGCAGATGACGTTACTCTGATAGCTGAACATGCAAATGATCTGCAAGCTCTGGTAATAAAAGTTAAGGAGCAAAATGAAAAAATGGCACTAAGATTAACTATACAGAAGACCAAATAAATGACAAAGGTAGAGCAACCACCTTTAGAATTGACAGTGAAGACACTGAAGTGGTGGGTAGATTCTGCCTTTCGGGTTTGATTACAAACAGTAATGCCAGCTCGGCCTAGGCAGGGCCGCAACTAGGGTCGTGTCACCTGGGGCAAACATGGATTCCGTCCCATCTTGGCGCCCCCCCCCATGCTCATTTTGGCGCCCCGCCCAGCGTGGCACCTAGGGCACATGTCCCACTCCCCCCCCCCACTTGCAGGGAAGCATGAGTTCTGCCTCGGACACAGGACCAGCTGGAGGCTGTTGGGTCAGTCATTCTCTCTCAGGCCTAGGAACAAGGCATTGGCAATCCACTTCTGAAAAACTGCTGAGAAAATGGCTTGGACTTGCCCATGACTCAAAAGTATATATACGCACAGACATGCACAGAGAGTACAGTACACAAACCAGCAGTCAAGAAAAATGCTGCAGACTAGCACTTAAAAGGATAGCAATAAAGGTTTTGGAAAAGATTTTTAGATGCCACGGTCTGTCTATACCTACAAAGATTAGAATCATACAGGCAATGGTTTTCCCTGTGATACTCACTGGAAGCAAAAGCTGGACTTTGAAGAAGCAGGATAGAAAAAGTATTGAAATTTTCAACTTCAGTGTTGGAAAGGCTGAGATACCAGGAGCTTTCCTGAGCTTCCTGGGATTCCAATACCTTTTCCAGCTTTTCCTCCCCAATGTCTGGTCTGTCCTTTCCAAATGCAATAGTTTTTTCCACCAGGCGGTCTGTTCTGCAGATCTCCTTCAGCTCCCCCTTGTTCCTTCTGGGTCCTCAATTGCAGATCCCTCCTCTGACTTTTCCAGGGGTGTCTGCAGGGCTTGATCAGAAAAGTCAAAAATGGAAGCTCCACTCCTTTTTATGCGCATTGTGACATGCATAAAAAAGGGGGAGAACGTTGATTGCACCATGAAGGCTTAATCTTGACTTGTTTGACCAGGCCTTGCAGACACCCCTGTACTGTTCCTCAACCCACACTATCTCCCGTCTTCATTGCCTCCATACAACATCACGGATGTCCAGCAAGATGGCCTAACAGAGCTGCCCCTTATATATTTTTCATTAGAAGACTGGTGGGCCTGCCCTCAGATATTTTAATTAAGCAAGAAGCTTCTAGATGTCCATGTGGCAGTTTGCTTGCTGCCAGCCAAAAAGTAAAGAAAAACATGTTAAGCTTGAGATTATCTAGTAACCCCCACAGGCATCAAGTCATCTCATCCTGCCACCCTGTTTATGTTTTGGGCCACGCACCCATCTTTCTATTCCCTCATTCTGCACATATATTAAAAGCAGCAGTGTTTATTTTCATAATGGGCGATGCAGATGATACAACCACATGCAGACCAGCACAGCACGAGGCGGTGTATGTGGTTCCTCTCTCGCTATCTCTGCAAACATGCTTTACAAATAATGAGAGGACTGGTTTTTACCTTGAAAAATTTAGATTCGTTGGCCACTTTTCCTAGTAAAAGAATAAATACACGAGATAGCGTATGGATATGTGAAAGCAAGGATCATTTCCCAGGAGAGAAGGGTATGGGGAGATTCAGTGAATGGTGTTGGTATAACCTAGATTTAGCGAATATTTGCTTTTACAATATTTTTCATATCTCAGCACTTTCTTTGGCTTCCTGTTTCATACAGTATTCCTTTTCTGTCCTCTGCATAACCGTACTTCCTCTGTCTTATGGATAAGTATGCAGGTAAATAACCTCAGAACAGGGTACAGGACAATAAAACTGCACAAGTCTAAAAAAATAAGCACAAAGGAAGGAAAGGATGGAAGGGGAGGGAAAAGAAGACAAAGCAGAATATATACTTCCATGGGTTTAGAGCAGTGTTTCTCAACCGTGGGAACTTTAAGTTGTGTGGACTTCAACTCCCAGAATTCCCCAGCCAACTCTTGGGAGTTGAAGTCCACACAACTTAAAGTTTCCACGGTTGAGAAACACAGGAGTCTAATTATAATTTTATTTATTTATTTATTCAATCTGTATGGCCACCCATCTCAACAAGTGACTCAACGAGAACTTAATTATTTACGGTATTTAGTACTAATAACAAGGCAGCAGGAGACGACGGCATCCCAGCTGAACTGTTCAAAATCTTGCAAGATGATGCTGTCAAGGTAATGCATGCTATATGCCAGCAAATTTGGAAAACACAAGAATGGCCATCAGATTGGAAAAAGTCAACTTATATCCCCATACCAAAAAAGGGAAACAGTAAAGAATGTTCAATCTATCGAACAGTGGCACTCATTTCACATGCCAGTAAGGTAATGCTCAAGATCCTGCAAGGTAGACTTCAGCAATTCATGGAGCGAGAATTGCCAGATGTACAAGCTGGGTTTAGAAAAGGCAGAGGAACTAGGGACCAAACTGCCAATATCCGATGGATCATGGAAAAAGCCAGGGAGTTTCAGAAAAACATCTATTTCTGTTTTATTGACTATTCTAAAGCCTTTGACAAAAGGAAGAGGGGCCGACCAAGGGCAAGGTGGATGGATGATATTCTAGAGGTGACGGACTCGTCCCTGGGGGAGCTGGGGGTGTTGACGACCGACAGGAAGCCCTGGCGTGGGCTGGTCCACGAAGTCACGAAGAGTCGGAAGCGACTGAACGAATAAACAACAATTTAGTACTAAGTGCTTCCGCGCCCCTTGAATGGCGAGTCTCTACAGTTCCTTGCGACCTGGAGTTGGAATGATTTAATATCACACGGATGTGGCCCTCTGCCCTTCGCTAAACTACATCTCCCAGCATCCCTCACCCTTGGCCACGCTGGTTTGGGAGTCGTAATTCAGGATAATTTGGAAGACCACGGCTCTCAGTCTCTTCCCCTCCTACCACAATTTAGGGTCCTGGAACTTCTGTGTATGGCTAGGTACGTTTCACAGTTTATCCGATGTGGAAAACATGTTCCGGCGAGGGTGCTTCGTAGTTCACGCTGGAAAACCATGCTTATGTGCTTGGCAGAAAGCTCCGTTGGATCTTGCAAGGATTGCGCGTCCGAGCGCTGATTTAACGAAGCGCCCGGCGCACCCCGGCTGCGATCCTCCACGGCGCCCATCGCGCAGGCGGGCGTCCGGCTAAAGCCACCCGCGATCGCGCACGTGTCCGGCGGGCAACCCCACCCGCGAGAAAGCCCCGCTGAACCCGGCGACGGAGGTGTCGTGCGGAGCTCTCGGGCGTGTCCGCCCGGAAACGTCGGGCACCCGGCACTCCGCGTCCCGCTTCCATGCTCTCTCTCCTCCGCCTTTTCGGACCGAGGAGGCGAAGGCGGACCGATGGAGACGGGGGTGGAGGCAGGCCGGGATGAATGAAAGCGAGCGAATGAATGAATGAAGACGAGGCGGGGGGGGAGCGCAGCACCCGCAGGAACAGCCGCGGGGGGGGAGAGCGAGCCGCTGGTCACGGGGTGGGGACGGAGGAGGAGGAGGAGGAGGAGGAGGAGGAAGAAGGAGCCGCCGCCATTGGCAGCCGGGGCTGTCCGTCAGCGCCCCCCCACGCTTCCTGCCGCTCGGCGGAGCCCCCGAGGAAGTGGCCCACGCCGGTAGAGGCCGCCGCCGCCGCCCGCCAAGCTGGAGCATCTGAGCCCGCCCCCCGCTCTGCGCTCCCGGCTTCTTCCTCAGCGCATCCCTGGAGCCGGCGCCGCCATGGCCTGGCCCTGGAAGCGCGGGGGGTGAGCGGGCAGGGGCCTCCAGGAGCCCCGACGCCAGGTCCCCCCCCGAAGCGGGGCACGCAGCCAGGTGAGGTGGGGGGGGAGGGCGGGGGGAGGTTGGGCTGCAACTTCCATCATTCCCGGAGAGTGGGGGGGGGGTAGCCAGGGAGAAGTGGGGTATTGGAGGTGTAAGCGGGGGGAGTTGGGGTGGATTGCCAGTCCAGCAATTGGATGCTTCTAGACTCCGGAACTCCTCTCCATGCCATATGGCCCCCGCCTTGGATCTTAGCCATATGCATTACATACTCTGCGTGTAACAAGGCATAGTAAATCAGCTGTGCTGCGTTTTCCAACACCCCTCGCCCAGTTGTGTATTTCTGAGGCTCCAGGCCTGCTGCCGCCTCCCCCTTTTATTTTTCAGGAAAGAGATCTGGGTCAGTGGCTGGGAGGATGCCACCGAGGCAGAAGGTGGCATCCTCCCAGCATGGGGACGAAGGTTGCAGTGCTGCTAGGAGGTTAAACATTTATTGGGGTGGGGGGACAGACCTCTTTAAAGGGAGCTGATCTGGAAGGAGGATCCTGGGGTGCCTTGGGGTGGAAGTGGAAGGAGCAGAGTCAGGTCCACTGTGAGCTGCTTAAGGTGGGGGACGCCTGAGAAGCAGCCCTGGAGAGGTGGGCCTTCAAGTCATCAGGCCAGGAAAGTAAAAAATGAGGAGAATTGGAGGGTCAGTGAAATACAGTCATGAAGGCAAGATACATGAGTTGGAATTGGGAGGCATAGTTTGATGGGAAGAAAAGGGGGTGAGGTGGGATGATGTAAGGCAGACAAGACCTGGAAAGAAATATTCAAGAATTGTTCAAGTGAGTTTTTTAAGATCAGCGTTTTTCACCCTTGGCCGCTTTCAGATGTGTGGACTTCAAGACCCAGAATTCCCCAGCCAGAATTCTGGGAGTTGAAGTCTACACATCTGAAGGTGGCCAAAGGTGAGAAATGCTGCTTAAGATGAAAGACATGTGGTAGGAGGAACTTGGTGGATTAATTATCAAAAGATAACCATCCTGTGAATGTGTTTGAGATAGGCAAGTGTTTTGTGGTTCCTGGCTGGCTTTGTCCAAACCTTTCTAATAGTTGGAAATTCTTTTCCTTTAATAGTGATTCTGAACTACGAAGTGCCCTGAATTTGTATCTTGAGCCTTCTTGCAGCAGCCTTCTTAGGATGGCATTGTTCAACCCCATTTAATAGACCATGAAAATCCTGTTTTGGAGACCAACTTGTCTTGGCTGAACTGGGATCTAAATCTAAGGCTCTTGCATCCAAGCACCTATCCCTGCCTGCCATGGAGTATTTGGACAGACATGATTAACAAGGAAGACTTTGAAAGAGAGTTGTGTAGTGATTGTAGATCCCTGGAAAGATGGGGCGTTGTATAATTCTAAAATGAAAGAGGTGTGTGTGGGCATCATTTGGAGTCTCCCGCAACATCCAGCATTAGAAGGGGTAACTGGGAAAAACTCGTAAAAAATTACATGACAATAATGAGAAAGTAATAAGAATACTCTTATTACTTAGATGGCACTTTCTGAGGACTTTGTTTTGCCTGTTTTTATTTCAGCCATCCTTATAAGATTCTTGTTAGGTAGGCCAGTATCTCTGTCCTTACTCCAAAGGCTGTGGTGGTGGTAGGGAATCCAAGGCTAATAGTTCGAGGCTTGCCGAAGAATGCTTCTGAGTATGTATGTATTGAGTTTTACTCATAAGTAAGATTGTCGCAAGACTTGAATTAAGGCCTTCCTCGGTTTTGCGGTGACGTGAGCTAGATGTCTTTCAGAGGTGACAAAAGAGGTAGATGGAGAGACAGATTGGTGTAGCGGTCAAAGCACTGGGCTAGAAACTGGGAGTTCTGCTCCTCCCGTAGACACAAAGTCAGCTGGATAACCTTGGGCTAGTCATCTTCTCTCAGCCCTAGGAAGAAAAAGGGAAGGGCAAACTACTTCCGAAAATGTTGCCAAGAAAACTGCAGGGACTTGTCCAGGCAGCTGCCAGGAGTCAACACTGGCTCAAAGGCATTGAAAAAAATCTAGATGAGTGGTACAGAAGAGGACGAATGTCTAGAAAGTACATTTTTGTAGGAGATGAGTATGCTTGCCACTATTTGGAATATAAAGTTTTAAATGAGTACTGTAATGGCATTACTACTACTCTTAGGTAGAGGTGATTAGATTCACTTTTCCTTTTGGAGAGCTGTAGCGGATGATCATTGTGCTATGGCATCTGTTGCACCGTAATGGGGCAAGACCCCTGGGGCAACATTACAAGATCATAATTTAAATTTGTGCAGTTGAGTATTCCAAATGGCTCTAAAAGCCATTCTCAATTAGACAAATTGACTGTATTCATGCATCAGATTAAGTCATTGTTTAATTATGTTCTGATGAATAAACCACAATGGACAGAGTTCTTATAGCATGTAATACTTAACCAGGCTCACCCTTATAACCCATAATGTGGCTTGCCTGTATGTGACTTAGTTTGTGATTTATAAACCATTTTAATACACTGGTTTAATGTAGTCTGTTAGGTGACCAGTCATGGGTTTTTAAATTATGATTGAGCAAACTATGGCTCAGCATATTGTGTGCTACACACAGCCTTTGTGAAAACTTAGTTGTTTACTAATTAAACCATAGTGGCTTATGAACCCATCCCTGCTATTTCCTTTCCTCTTAGTAACCTACAAGTGGTGAGGAAAAGGTTCTGAACCTTTTAGTACTACCTATAATCCGCAGCGGATCAGAATTTTATTTAAGAGACTGGTTCAAAATCAATAGATAAAGAGATAATTAACAGATAAAAAACAACATCCCAAACAGAGTATTGGATCATGCCCTTATTGAGCATGTTAAGCAAATGGTCATACTTCCTTGATGGGGGAATTGTTTTCTGCTTGATTGTTTGTCTGCTTGATTGTTTGTCTCCTTGGTAGTTCCTTGTTCACAATACCTGTAATCAAGGAACTACCAAGGAGAAACCGCCAGCCCCACCAAAACTGGCAGGGCAAGCTCCTGTATATAAACAGGGAGCAACTCACCTCACAGGGTTGTTGTTGTGGGGAAGACAGGAGGAGGAAGAAGTATTAGGTATGTTTGCTGCCTTGAGTTATTTATAAAAATAATAAAGGCGGGATAGAAAATAAACGAACGAACTCCACACTCCCTTGCACTGACGATGCTAAGTAGTCTGGCAGTGAAACGTCTGCCGGCAGCCAACCAAGCTCAGGGAACACCAAGGACTCCACAGTTCAACCCTGAGCTACATGTTTTCTCCTCTCTTGGAATTCGTATGTATTTTGTTTTGTTTTAGTCCAAGTTATAAAGGGAAATAAGTGCTCAGACTTGGTTGCGATTGGAATGCCTAGAACTCTAGAAATAAGCAGGAATATTTCCTGTTAGCTGCCATGTGTAACTTGAAACTCAACATGACTTGGCACTGCAGTAGCTTGAAGACCATTTCCTGTGCTCTATTTCGACCCACCTGAGGTGACTGTTTGGAAAAGTCCATGTAAAGAGGTCACGGAGTGATCCTAAACACACAAACAGATCAGTAGAATGGCTGAATTTTGCAGTTTGGATTGTCGGTATGACTTAAATGAAGCTCTGATCACATTATAGATCACAGTACTGTGGACTACGGGTAGTTGTAAAGAGTTCACAAACTATCACCGCTGTAATTGTGAGGACTGTGTTTCCTTCTGGTACTGGGTAGAATAGTACTTTGGGTGATTATATCTACCAGCATTCTCTGCTTGAAATGAATTTTTGGGAGAGCCACTGTGGCATAATGGTTAAAGTACTCTAGGGGCAAACAACAGGCCACCTTCCAGAGGCTGATAAGAGTACCACTCCAGTTATCTCTCAGCTTTGGGTATGTTACCAGGACTGATTGGGGTTGGAGTTTGATCACATGCAGAGGGTGACATATTACTCACCCATGCCATAAAGTTTTGGACTAGGACTAGAGAAGCCCTGGGTTCAAATCCTAACTATAGGATTATAAAGGAAGAGATCTTTGTGTACTGTTGAAACTCCTTAGAAGAAGGGAGGAAACGTGTTATAGTTGTTATAAAGATCATTATCAGCCAACACTCGGTGGCTGAATGCAGTAAATTTGGAAGCCCAGTGGATTCATTTAAAAACATGGAAGTAGTGGCTACATGTATGGGAGATGCTTTCTGATATGCAAGGTAAAAGAACATGTCAAGCACATCCCTTCCCACAGATGATGTTGGTTTGAAGATGTCCGGTGAAGGAGAACCTACCACCTTATGTAGCAGCCTGTCCCACTGGCTGATATCTAGTACAGTCAAGAAATTTCTCCTGAGGTCTAGCCTCAACGTACGTCCTCATAATTTTAACCTATTGGTTCTGGTCCTGTCTTCAGGGGCAGTAGAGAATAAGTCCACTCTCCCTTCTATGTGACAACCCTTTAGATTAGTGTTTCGCAACCTTAACAACTTTAATACTGGCTGGGGAATTCTGGGAGTTGAAGTCCATCCCTCTTAAAGTTGCCAAGGTTGAGAAATGCTGCTTTAGATATTTCCCTTCCCTCGACCCTTTTGCAGGCTAAACATGGGTTCTTTTTTTCCATAAGGCTTGGGTAACAGATGCTTTTAGCATCTTGGAAGCTCTCCCCTGTGGTCACTTCAATTTGTCATTGTCCTTTTTGAATTGTGTCCAGAACTGAACCCAGTATTCCAAGCAGAGCATGACCAGGGCAGAATCGAGTTGAACTATTAGTTCTTATGATCTGGAATCTGTGATCCTGTTAATAAACTTCAAGATGGCTTTTTCCTTTTTGGCAGCTGCATCGCAGTACTGGCTCATGTTTAACTTGTGGTCAATAAGAATGTCCAGATTGTTTTCACATGTATTGCTTCTTAAACAAGTCTCCCCCATCCTATATACACATATTTCATTTTTTCTCCCTAGATGCAGGACTTTACCTTTCCTTTTGGCCCACTCTTCCTCCCTACTTAGATCTTTTTGAATCTTCTATAGTATTAGCCACTCCTCGTAGTTTTGTGCTACCTCCATATTTAATAATCGTCCCCATGGCACTTTCATCCAGGTCATTGATAAAAATGGTGGTCAGCATGGGGCCCAGATAGAGCCCTGTGGCATTCCACTCAATACTGTTCCCAAGCTGATGTGGAGCCATTTATGCACACTCTTTGGGTGTGGCCATTCAGCCATCTGTGAATCCATCCAACAGTTGTGTCACTCAGAACATATTTTACCATTTTATTAACGAGGAGTAATCTTCCGTGACTATGAGAGAGCAATTGTACGGCTAAAATCTTGTCTAGAAGCACGCTCGGTGTTTCATAGCTCTCATAAAAATTGCAGTGCAGGTATAATTTTAGAGCCAGTTTGGTCTAGTGGTTAAGGCAATGGGCTAGAAACCAGGAGACGGTGAGTTCTACACTGCGTGCACAATTATTAGGCAAGTTGTATTTTGGGGGATGAATTTCATTATTGAACAACTACAGTGCTCTCGGTGAATCCAAAATGTTAATAAACCTCAAACCTGAATATTTAAGAAAGTAAAAGTGAGGGTTTGGCTTTCTTAGGAGCATATCTGTGTGTGCCCAATTATTGGGCAACTATTAGTGTGCAGAATTATTACGCAACTAAATGAAAAATGAAAATTCCCCCATCTTGTTTATTTTCATCTGTTAAAGTGAGAATAATAAACCACTCAAAATTTACGAATAAACATTTCTGACATTTCAAACAAAAAATCAGCGACCAATGTCATAAGCCTTCCATTCATGGAGTCTGTCAGTTTCTTGATCTGTTAATGATCAACTTTTTGTGCAGCAGCAACCACAGCCTCCCAGACACTGTTCAGAGAGGAGTACTGTTTTCCTTCACCATACATCTCCCGTTTGAGAAGGGCCCACAAGTTCTCAATAGGGTTTAGGTCAGGTGAGGAAGGGGGCCATGTCATCATCCTTTCATCTTTGAGGCCTCTACTGGCCAGCCATGCAGTGGAGTACTTCAATGCATGCGATGGAGCATTGTCCTGCATAAACATCATGGTCTTTTTGAAAGATGCAGACTTTTTCCTGTACCACTGCTTGAAGAAAGTGTCTTCTAAAAACTGGCAATAGGTTTGGGAGTTGATTTTGAGTCCATCTTCAACCCGAAAAGGTCCAACTAGATCATCTTTAATCATACCAGCCCATACCAGTACCCCACCTCCATCTTGCTGGCGTCTGAGTCGAAGTGGAGCTCTGTGCCCGTTACTGATCCAGCCACGGGCCCATCCATCTGGTCCGTCAAGAGTCACTCTCATCTCATCAGTCCATAAAACCTTTGAAAAATCTGTCTTCAGATATTTCTTGGCCCAGTCTTGCCGTTTCAACTTATGTGTCTTGTTCAGTGGTGGTTGAGTTTCAGTCTTCCTTACCTTGGCCATGTTTCTGAGCACTGAACACCTTGTACTTCTGGGCACTCCAGGTAGGTTGCAGTTCTGGAATAGACAGCACTGGAGGATAATGACTTCCTGGTAGCTTCACGTTTGATTCTTCTCAAATCTTTGGCAGTTAATTTGCGTCTTTTTTTCTCAACACATTTCTTGTGACCCTGTTGACTATTTGCAACAAAACCTTTGATGGTTCTGTGGTCTCGCCCCAATATCTTAGCAATTTCAAGAGTGCTGCATCCCTCTGAAAGACTTTTTACAATTTTTGACTTTTCAGTTAAATCTCTTTTTTGGCCCATTTTGCCTGAGGAAAAGAAGCTGCCTCATAATTATGCACACCTTGATATAGGGTGTTGATCTCCTCAGGCCACACCCTCCCTCATTACACAAATACACATCACCTGATATGCTTATATCCAATAAGCATTCAGGTTTATACAGCTTGGAGGTGGAAAATATGCATAATAATGACGATATGGTCAAAATACTCACTTGCCTAATAATTGTGCACACAGTGTAGTCCCACCTGAGGCACGAAAGCCGGCTAGGTGACTTTGAGCAGGTTACACGCTCTCAGCCCAACTCACCTCACAGGGGTGTTGTTGTGGGGAAAATAGGAGGGGGAAGGACTATTAGGTATGTTCGCCGCCTTGAGTTATTTATAAAAATAATAAAGGCGGGATAGAAAATAAGTAAATAAATTTTGTACTGAGAAACAGAATGACAAAGGTTAAAATATGGACTTCCCTTCCCAGCTCAAAATCTGTCGTCATCACTCTGGAATGTATTTAGGCCAGATTATGAAGCCTCCATCGCAGAAGAAATGGTAATGACTGGTGAGTCACCCCAAAAGAGACACCAAAGGAACTTTCCCTTTGGGTAGATTCTTAAGACTAAGTAGAGGTCACTTTTGCTCTTTAATGTATGTGTTGGTGCACAGCATCATCAAGAGAGTCCTCAGACTAAAGATCTGTAATGCAGCACTTGGATGGATTAAATGCAGATGTTGGAGGCATCTCTCTTGCTTATATTACATTACAAAGAGTTACGTAATCCATCAGGGCTGCATCTCTGTATTATAAAGTCAAATTCTTCAACGGTCTGTTAGACTTCAACACAACCAGGGCTCAAAACCTGGGATATGATGTCATGAGCCGGTGATGTTCCTGTGCATACCCTGAAAGAGTTGAACATCTATTATTTTATGGAACCGTATGGAATCATAGATGTGGGAAGGGTCCAGTCTATAACCTTCAGCTAGGAGTTGAAATCCACACATCCTAAAGTTGCCAAGTTTGAGAAACACTGGTTCAGAATGTTTTCAGCCAAAGAAGTGTAAGAGTATACTGAAGCTTGTGCAATGAAGGCTCTTTTTTTTTCCGTCATGGTTCCAGGGCTGGTGGGTGGTTGAAGATGGACCATTGGAGTGGTGGGTTAGGGTATGCTTTCTGGATGTGTTGGTATTTGTAGACAGTCTGGAAAGGTTTTTATTATTTATTTATTTATTAATCAAATTTATCACCGCCCATCTCCCAAAAGGGACTCTGGGCGGTTTACAATAAAAGAACAGTGAGTCCAAAACCTGTCCAGTGTTTGATTGGTGAGCGTGGTCTTCCCACGGAGTCTTCCCACGGAGCCTCCAGAGCAACATCCTAGAAAATCAGGGAAATTTTATGGTTCCCTGTTTATGGGACCCTTTGAGCACTGGACTGTCAAAGTCATCACTGGATAAGTAAGCACCAGTCATGGTGGTGGCCCTTGTGAAGATCTTATTCTTGATTACGGTAATGGCTCATTATGGTTGTGAAGAAGGACCAACTTAATTGATCCACTCCAGGCTTCTGAAAGACCTGGCTGGATTTCAGAGGGAACTTCGGGTTGTCCCTGAGGCTCTGATGCACAGTTTGACTGAGATCTTAGTCACTGCTTGGAATGAGAGAACAACAGTGGGGATCAGATCATACCTGAGTGGAGTCTGCCTGCCCCCAAGTTTTGGATGGCCATGACCTTTATCTCTGCCCACAACAAACATGGGGTTGTCTTCTTGGAGGTGGAATGTATGTTTAGTTGACCACAGCTATATGTCCTTTGATACGTTGGCTGTGGATTTAGTTTCTTCTGATTGCATGATGTTTTATTTGTACTCAGTATTTCGCCTACTGTTCTCAAAGTTGGCATCCTTGTGTGGACCAACTCCCAGAGTTACCCAGCTAGCCTCAGATGGCTGAGGATGATGGGAGTTATATCCAACATTCCTGGAAAGTAGCAGGCTGAACCTGGGTGTGCTATGCTATTAACAATGATTTAACTTTGTAATTTTTCCCCTACAACTGTCCCCCACCCTTTTTTAAAAAAAAAATAAAATTATTGTATTAGAAGATGCAAGTAATACATTATATCAATGTTTCCCAACCTCAGCCACTTTCAGACGTGTGGACTTTGACTCTCAGAATTTCCCAGCCAGCATGGCTGGCTGGGGGATTCTGGGAGTTGAAGTCCACACGTCTGAAAGTGGCTGAGGTTGGGAAACAGTGCATTATATTATTTGGGTACGGTGATATTTCTACAATATTGACTAGAGATTATATCACTTGTTTTCCTACTTGATAAACTGAAGTACTTGGTTGGAAGGCACACCCCATGACTCCATGATTTCACACAAGCCACCAGAGTTATGGGTGTATAACCCCCAGAGTTTCTCCAGAGGTTATTGCCTCATTTTAATTGTTAATGTGACCAAAGGATATAATTAATCCAATATGTAGGAAGTAATATTAATGTTTCATTAATGTAAATGACATTTAAATTAAACCACCAGCTATCTTTTCTTACTCACTTTTCTGTTAATCTCTGACATGAAATCTCTTTGATTTCAGTATCCCTGTGCAATAAATGAATGATTTTGTTGAATTGCTTCCATATCTCTTCTGTGGCTAGTTGGTGCTTGTTCAAGGATCGGGGATAGACTTTGTGGTCTGATGGATATATCCTGAATTTCAAGGGCATGCCATGGTGGGGGCCTTGCTTCTTCACAAAATGGCTACTGTATGGCCTGTCCCAACCTAGCCATTAACCTGAAGGCAAGTGGATGAGGTTCTTCTTTGCCACCACATCTTTTCTCCCTCAAGATGCTACCCAGGGGTGTCCATAAGGTTTCCTGCTAGCAAAGTCTGGTTGACTTGTCTTCCTAATTTGAGCGGAGCAACTGCAGGCCTCCATTTCTCCCACTACCTCAGCAGTCCCCCTCTTTCCCACGTACAATTACATGTCAGCTTTGCTGCCAGACCCCTGTAATCTATTTCCTGAGCATGTTCATGGAATGACACAATTGTCACGTTCTCAGAGGACTTGTCACTCCCTTCAAACTTCAGCTGAACTCAGGATTCAGCACCAGATGCAGAAGGGAAAAAGGAGGAATCGATCACAATCAATATGAGAAAAGGGCCATTTTGGAAACAATGGATGGGGAAGAGAAGCCAAGGGCTTGGATTCTTGCATTATATATTGCACTATATATTCTTATATATATATAAGCATCTATCTGTCTATATAATTATATATTATATATATATATAAATTCCCTCCTCACCGCTATGGGTGGTATGTGTCTTCCTCGACCTCAGGTCCTTTACCAGAGGCCTGGGAGTTTGAGGGTTCTGCACAGGATCTCAGCTGTTCCTAGCATATATATATATTATATATTATTATATATTCTTGCATTATATTGCATTAGATATAGCAATCTGTTAATTGCTATGAAATTCCCAGCTCTGAGAATCAAAAACAGTGGCCAACTTGTAGCTTTTCTGTGATATTTCTTTATGAACCAATATGCGTAGTGCTGATAACGAGGGGGTCTGTGAGAATGTTCTCCTTAGTATCTAAGGTGGTACAGGGCAGTGCAATTGTAGATAGGTCAGCGTAGAAGTACATCCCATTATCTTCAATGAGACCAGCTCTCCAGCAAGGACATACATCAGCCTCACTACCCCATGGCTTTCACTTTGATTCTAAGTCCCATCTTTTCCAGCGGGGAATACTGGAAAAATATTCTTTTCCAGTATTCATATGTACTCTGGAGGTCTTGGTGCTCTCTGAGCTTCGTTGTTTGCCTGCAGACGTTTCATTACCCAACTAGGTAACACCATCTGTGCTGGTGAGGGTGGGGTTTGCCCCCTGTTTCTATACAGAAGGTTGCCCTGCCAGTGGTGGTGGGAGGGGTGGGGGTTCCTCCTTGATACTTCCTTGATGGGGGTATTGTTTGTCTGCTTGATTGTTTGTCTGCTTGATTGTTTGTCTGCTTGATTGTTTGTCTCCTTGGTAGTTCCTTGTTCACAATACCTGTAATCAAGGAACTACCAAGGAGAAACCGCCAGCCCCACCAAAACTGGCAGGGCAAGCTCCTGTATATAAACAGGGAGCAACTCACCTCACAGGGTTGTTGTGGGGAAGACAGGAGGAGGAAGAAGTATTAGGTATGTTTGCCGCCTTGAGTTATTTATAAAAATAATAAAGGCGGGATAGAAAATAAACAAACCAACTCCACACTCCCTTGCACTGACGATGCTAAGTAGTCTGGCAGTGAAACGTCTGCCGGCAGCCAACCAAGCTCAGGGAACACCAAGGACTCCACAGTTCAACCCTGAGCTACATGTTTTCTCCTCTCTTGGAATTCGTATGTATTTTGTTTTGTTTTAGTCCAAGTTATAAAGGGAAATAAGTGCTCAGACTTGGTTGCGATTGGAATGCCTAGAACTCTAGAAATAAGCAGGAATATTTCCCGTTAGCTGCCATGTGTAACTTGAAACTCAACATGACTTGGCACTGCAGTAGCTTGAAGACCATTTCCTGTGCTCTGTTTCGACCCACCTGATGTGAAGCTCCCAGGAGGACCTGTTAGTAGTCCCCTCCTTTTCATGAGATGAGGGGGATGGAGGCCTGCAAATGATATTTCTTTGGAAAGAGATCAATGTTATAGACCTCGCTGTTCCACCAAATCCAGTCAACTCCTATCTTATTAGGCTTCAGGAGAGTGTTAAAAGCAGAATTAAGGGGGCCATTGATTTAGCTTTAGACTGGGCCGGCACAGGAAAAGGTTGTAACTGCATTGCTTTCACTCTTTTTTCATCCTTTGATTTCACTAACGCTTAGGGGATGATGCCATACATTCCTCCTTAGTACAGGTAGTCCTCGTTTAGTGACCATGATTGGGAGCGGCAACTTGGTTGTTAAGCGAAGTGGCCGCTAAGTTAAGCCACAGCTGTGCTTATGATCTTACTTCAGCTTTCCTTTGATTTGCAGACCTGTGAAGGTCATAAATGGGAGGGTTGGTCAAAGTTTTTCATCACTGTCATAACTGCGAACAGTCTTTAAATGAGTCAACCGCTAAGCGAGGACTACCTGTACTTGTAACAGGAGGAAGAGTTTTATATAGCAGCCTGTGGTGGTGCCAGGGCTGAGTTGTAACTCTGGAGAGCTTAGTCCACCTGGGAAGAGCAGGGGCAAATGTCCAACCCTGGTCACCCAGCTGCTGCTCAAGTGCTCCATGTGCTTTGACTGGCACTAGAAAGCTGGCATAGCACAAAGCAGCTACAGGGAATAAGTGTAATCCAGAAGGCTGTGAATTCGAATTTCTGCTGCAAACTCCTTCAGCACTTTTTGATAAGCCCCTCCCTCCACTCCCTCTGCCTTGGCCCTGCACCTGCAGGTTGGTATTGCTGTATCTTACAGGATTCAAGAAACAAGCAATCTACGGTAATACAGTGCTCCGATGTTAATTCAGCCTCTCCCAACCAGGTATCTTAGTTATGTGTAGGATTATAACTCCCACAATCCCTCCTTCCCCTCCTCTGAGTATTATGAGACTTGAAATTTTTCTTCCCATTGTATATTAAATAATGCTGTCACCCCAAAACCTGATGAATCACCACCCTTTGCATAAATTTTAATTTATTGGATACCTTCAGTAAAAATGTCTGCCTCTAGCTCTTCTTTCACTGGCTTTGTTCCCATGCTGTAGTATTGTTCTACTGAAACTTGGTTTGCTTTAAGGTAGCTAATTCAAGAGATAGTGGTTTGGTTCATACATTAAGCTAAGTCCTAAACCCTGGTTTACAAATTCTAGTGGCCAGATTCCCATCTCGCTAAGTGAAACCCAGATGAACAAGCAACATGATGGGCTAATGAACCCAGCTGTTAGTGTTAAAATTTGCCAGTGGGCAATCAGAGGGAATGTGTCCCCTTCCAGATGTTATTGATCCCTTACCGGTGGCTAGAGATGGGTCTTTGGAATAAAGCAGGCTCCCCGTTTCTGCTATCCAGCCAGATCTGGGAGAAGACATCTTTCACCTCCCAGGAAGGATCCTCCTGTGACCAGTCACGCAAGAGAAGAGGGATCGGCAAGCAGCAGCACCTTCTCCCTGCGTTGCCAGACAAGTCTGTCATGCTAGGAAGATGCAGTGACCTTCCAGTTCCTGTGAACGCTGGCAGTCTTTCTGCAATCAAAGTGTCTTTCTTGGCTTCCTCTAGTCCCTCTCTGTCTGATGGATTGGAGCCACTCTCCCTTCTCTTCGCTGTTAGGTCAGTTTCCGAGGACTTCATTTTTATGCTTACCTGAAGTAGGGAGTTAATCATTCCTTCTGGGCAGATAGCAGGCCATATGATATCCAGGGATGTGCTGACGAAGAACACCGTGTTGGCTGACAAAATATTTGTGGCCTTTTCTGCATACTTAATATTACCTTCACACCATTTTGACTGCCACACAGTATCCTGGGAATTCTCACCTGAGGCTGCTAAGGAACTAGATTAACCGTGTTATCTGTTTTAGTGGCCTAATTGATTGCATGAAAGATGAGGCGTTAGACTTCGGTTGGGACGCTCATCTCTTGGATTACCTACATTAAACAGGAGGTTGACTAGGTGGCATAGCAGATTCTTTCTAGCTTTTTGATGTATAAAGTGGAGCCCATCGTTTCACCTCTGGTAGTTTTTGAAGTTTAAGAGACCCCTGGGATTTATTTAGAATTTATTGGAGATACGTTGGAGATGGTCTTCCTAGCAGGCTTCCTCTGATTAGCTTATGTCTACAAGGAAGGTAAAATGCTCTCAAACCGCAAGGCCAATGGGGCCAAAATTGGGCGACAGCGTAACAAGTGTAATGGCTTGATTGGTTGGATCTTTGCCCCCATGGTATAAGTTAGTTTTTAAAGAAAATTCTATTTGGTTTTGAGTGTCCTAGCTGGAAAAGGCCATTTCTCAACAGCAGAGCATGCCCTCAAAGACCGATATTATGGCACAATCAGCAATTAAAATGCTTTCCTTTTAAGAAGACTTTATTGCTTCTGAAGGTTATTTTAGCACTCTGCTTTTCCAGGTCTCATTTTTTTAATGTTATCTGTAGCAAAGAGTGATTTTACTCTTAAGTTAGACTTGTAAATCCGATGCAAGTATATGGTTTCGTTCGTGGCCCTTTATTTTTATTTTTGGTAGCTTTCTAGATCTGTGCATGTCAGCTGCAGGATGTCTGTGCTCCCTGTTCTTTTGGAAGAATTTCTTTAGATTCCTTGTTTTCAAACCGTTTCTTCAAATTGAGAAAAAGGGAAATTTCAGGATTATGTTGCTGCTCAGTGCCATCAGGAGAGCCCTGACCGATCAGACCAAAGACCTTTTTAATCTGGCCCTTATGTACCCACAATAGCCAACCAGTGGCTTCTCAGAAAGGCTCACAAAGAAAGCCCAGTAGCCTTCAGAGATTCAAAATTGTCCTACACCCAGTGCAGGAGGTGGCCATTAATAGCTTAATCTCTATTAAATTATCTAGTTTTCTTTTGAAGCCATCCAACGTCATGGTGTTGGGACCCAGCTTTAGAGTGTCCTGTGACAGCCCATTTCCTGTTGATATTTTCAGAAATATTTACACTTGAGGAATTTGTTGGAATGCTCTTGAAATGTGACTAGGGAGTTTTTTCCCCTTCAGGTAGTGAGTCAAAATTGCATTGACCTTTTTAAAAATTCCACAGTCCTTATTTTCAGGCTGTTTGCTTTGTGCTTAGCCTTAATTGTACCAGCATTTTTGTTTCTTCGTTAGTTTGCTAAGGTGAAGCTTGGTACAAACTGACAGTAAAAAGGGAACATAGCCTTAGACCTCGTTCATCTGGACAGTGCATCACAAATGTGCAGGAGAGCAAAAGAGAAAAGGGGTCAGAACTTGGCGATCCACCTCCTAGTACAGTTGGGCCACTGGGAGCGGGCTTGGAAAAAAAATTACTTACAATCCCGGTTTGAAATGTCTTTTGTTGCTACAGTATGGAGAAGCAAAAAAGGACAAGAACCAATGCAGTCTCAGAAACTGTGTGTGCACCTTGGTTTTGGTTACTATTCTAAAAACACTCATTGGGTAAGCTGGATTTGCTTAACGACCACTGTAAAGATGGTCGTAAAATCAGGTCCGGTCATGTGGTGACTTGACTTATGACTGCAACAATTTACAATGGAAATTCCGGTCCCAATTGTGGTCATAAGTCAAGGACTACCTGTAGATTGGATTCACACATCCCTGAGCCATTTTTTTTCTTCACTGTGATTTGAATAATCCATAATTGGCTGCGTTCATTCATGACTAAAATATGATCTACCAATCAGAATTTCTGGGTATGCGGAACTGTCAGCGCCTGATCATTCGAGCATTCACATATACACAGTCAAGAAGCTGGATCTCTTTGAACTGTTTTAATGAAGCATAATGAACGGTACAGAAGGCAAGCTGCGAATAAAGATTTCCCGCTCAAACCTAATTTAAAACTACAGTCCATTAGCTAGTCCCCTTTTGCACGAAGCATGTCACTCCCCCTCCCATCCAGATGGTATTCCTGTCGTATCTCAACTCCGCATCCTTGATGTGCTCCATAGCTATAATAAACCACTTTACACTCCAACTTCACACACCCCTCCCATCTGGCAACCTGAGAGAATGAAATGATGGGAGATGCCCTGATAAGGGTTTCTGTGAAACCTTTGATTGGGGGATCTGGCAGGAACATTCTGAGCCATGCAAAATGCACTATGACTTAGGCAATCCTATGACTCGGTTTATGCTATCAGAACTGGAGACTTGTTTCTTTGCATAATTCTTCTACGGTTGCAAATTGCTACCTTGGTTGTTAGGAATAGATTGCTTGGGTGCAGAAGCTGGGATGTCATGAGGTAGGATGCCAAGAAACAGACAGCATTGCTGCCCTCTAGCCCTCTGTGTGCCACCTTTAAAGCCCTACATGGCATGGGGCCAGGGTATCTGAGGAACCGTCTCATCCCCATAACATCGACCCATCCCACCCGGTCAAGCAGAGAGGGCATGCTACAGACCCCATCAACAAAGGAATTTCATCTAGCGGGGTCCAGGAGGCGAGCCTTCTTTGCAGTGGTGCCCACCCTTTGGAATATCTTGCCCCCGGAGGTGAGGCGGGTGCCTTCGCTCCCAGACTTCCTGAAGAATTTAAAAACCTGGTTCTGCCACCTTGCTTGGGATGGGAAGGGCAATAGCTCTTCCTGGGGGTGGCTGGCGCCGTAGCGCCCTCCCCGTTGAATGAGAGCTTTTCACCACACGGGTCGTATATTTATCTATCTATAGGATTTTATTTATTTATTTATTTATTAAATTTATATTACCACCCATCTCCCCCAATTTTGTATTGCAATCTATGTTTTATCTTCAGCAAAGGATCGTTACCTTGTCGTGGTGCTGGAGCTTGAGCACCTCAATGATGCCATGAGCTAAACCGTGAAGGGCCACCCAAGACGGGAAGGTCATGACAGAGAGGTCAGACTAAATGCGATCCCTGGGGAAGGTAATGGCAACCCACCCCAGTATTCTTGCCGTGAAAACTAAATGGATCAGGACAACCAGAGATATGTCGGTATACCATCGGAAGATGAGACCCCCAGGTCGGAAGATGGTCAAAATGCTACTGGGGAGGAACAGAGGATGAGTTCACTAGCCCCAGACGTGATGACGCAGCTAGCTCAAAGCCGAAAGGACGGCTAGCGGCCGACGGTGCTGGTGGTGAACGGCGAATCCGATGTTCTAAGGATCAACACACCATTGGAACCTGGAATGTAAGATCTATGAGCCAGGGCAAATTGGATGTGGTTATTGGTGAGATGTCAAGATTAAAGATAGACATTCTGGGCGTCAGTGAACTGAAATGGACTGGAATGGGCCACTTCACATCAAATGACCACCAGATCTACTACTGCGGACAAGAGGACCACAGAAGAAATGGAGTAGCCTTCATAATTAATAGTAAAGTGGCTAAAGCAGTGCTTGGATACAACCCAAAAAATGATAGAATGATCTCAATTCGAATTCAGGGCAAGCCATCTAACATCACAGTGATCCAAATATACACCCCAACCACAAATGCTGAAGAAGCTGAAGTAGAGCAGTTCTATGAGGATCTGCAGCACCTACTGGACAACACGCCTAAAAGAGATGTTATTTTCATCATGGGAGACTGGAATGCTAAGGTGGGCAGTCAAATGACACCTCGAATTACAGGTAAGTATGGCCTGGGAGAACAAAACGAAGCAGGACCTAGGCTGATAGAATTTTGCCAAGACAACTCACTCTGCATAACAAACACTCTCTTCCAACAACCTAAGAGACGGCTTTATACATGGACTTCACCAGATGGACAACACCGAAATCAGATTGATTACATCCTTTGCAGCCAAAGGTGGCGGACATCTGTACAGTCGGTAAAAACAAGGCCTGGAGCTGACTGTAGTTCAGATCACGAACTACTTCTTGCACAATTTAGGATCAGACTAAAGAGATTAGGGAAGACCCACAGATCAGCTAGATATGAGCTCACTAATATTCCTAAGGAATATGCAGTGGAGGTGAAGAATAGATTTAAGGGACTGGACTTAGTAGATAGGGTCCCGGAAGAACTCTGGACAGAAGTTGGCAGCATTGTTCAGGAGGCGGCAACAAAATACATCCCAAAGAAAGAGAAAACCAAGAAGGCAAAATGGCTGTCTGCTGAGACACTAGAAGTAGCCCAAGAAAGAAGGAAAGCAAAAGGCAACAGTGACAGGGGGAGATATGCCCAATTAAATGCAAAATTCCAGAGGTTAGCCAGAAGAGATAAGGAATTATTTTTAAACAAGCAATGCGCGGAAGTGGAAGAAGACAATAGAATAGGAAGGACAAGAGTCCTCTTCCAGAAAATTAGAAACATTGGAGGTAAATTCCAGGCAAAAATGGGTATGATCAAAAACAAAGATGGCAAGGACCTAACAGAAGAAGAAGAGATCAAGAAAAGGTGGCAAGAATATACAGAAGACCTGTATAGGAAGGATAACAATATCGGGGATAGCTTTGACAGTGTGGTCGGTGAGCTAGAGCCAGACATCCTGAAGAGTGAGGTTGAGTGGGCCTTAAGAAGCATTGCTAATAACAAGGCAACAGGAGACGACGGCATCCCAGCTGAACTGTTCAAAATCTTACAAGATGATGCTGTCAAGGTAATGCATGCTATATGCCAGCAAATTTGGAAAACACAAGAATGGCCATCAGACTGGAAAAAATCAACTTATATCCCCATACCAAAAAAGGGGAACACTAAAGAATGTTCAAACTATCGAACAGTGGCACTCATTTCACATGCCAGTAAGGTAATGCTCAAGATCCTGCAAGGTAGACTTCAGCAGTTCATGGAGCGAGAATTGCCAGACGTACAAGCTGGGTTTAGAAAAGGCAGAGGAACTAGAGACCAAATTGCCAATATCCGCTGGATAATGGAAAAAGCCATGGAGTTTCAGAAAAACATCTATTTCTGTTTTATTGACTATTCTAAAGCCTTTGACTGTGTGGACCATAACAAATTGTGGCAAGTTCTTAGTGGTATGGGGATACCAAGTCATCTTGTCTGCCTCCTGAAGAATCTGTATAACGACCAAGTAGCAACAGTAAGAACAGACCACGGAACAACAGACTGGTTTAAGATTGGGAAAGGAGTATGGCAGGGCTGTATACTCTCACCCTACCTATTCAACTTGTATGCAGAACACATCATGCGACAAGCTGGCCTTGAGGAATCCAAGGCTGGAGTTAAAATCGCTGGAAGAAACATTAACAATCTCAGATATGCAGATGATACCACTTTGATGGCTGAAAGTGAAGAGGAACTGAGGAGCCTTATGATGAAGGTGAAAGAAGAAAGTGCAAAAGCTGGTTTGCAGCTAAACCTCAAAAAAACCAAGATTATGGCAACCAGCTTGATTGATAACTGGCAAATAGAGGGAGAAAATGTAGAAGCAGTGAAAGACTTTGTATTCCTAGGTGCAAAGATTACTGCAGATGCTGACTGCAGTCAGGAAATCAGAAGACGCTTAATCCTGGGGAGAAGAGCAATGACAAATCTCGATAAAATAGTTAAGAGCAGAGACATCACACTGACAACAAAGGCCCGCATAGTTAAAGCAATGGTGTTCCCTGTAGTAACATATGGCTGCGAGAGCTGGACCATAAGGAAGGCTGAGCGAAGGAAGATCGATGCTTTTGAACTGTGGTGTTGGAGGAAAATTCTGAGAGTGCCTTGGACTGCAAGAAGATCCAACCAGTCCATCCTCCAGGAAATCAAGCCAGACTGCTCACTTGAGGGAATGATATTAAAGGCAAAACTGAAATACTTTGGCCACATAATGAGAAGACAGGACACCCTGGAGAAGATGCTGATGCTAGGGAGAGTGGAAGGCAAAAGGAAGAGGGGCCGACCAAGGGCAAGATGGATGGATGATATTCTAGAGGTGAGGGACTCGTCCCTGGGGGAGCTGGGGGTGTGGACGACCGACAGGAAGCTCTGGCGTGGGCTGGTCCATGAAGTCACGAAGAGTCGGAAGCGACTAAACGAATAAACAACAACTATGTTTTATGGTTTTAATTTGTTTATTGTGTTGTAAACCACACAGAGTCCCCCCTTTTCAATTCCCAGGCTAAGCCAAAATGTCACTCGTTCAGTGTGGCTCAGTGTGCGTGTCTCCATCCTTTTGAAGGACACCATTCTCTCTCAGAAAATGGCTGCCATGGTGGGGGTTGCCAGAATTAAAATGCCCATTTTCTAGGAGGTAAGCTGGTGAGACTGTGCTCTGCTTCCATTCTCGCCCCATGCTACTTTTACCATCAACCTAGAAAATAGGTGCTGTACTTCAAGTCGAAGTGTAGTGCAAAGCCCACCCATAATTTTGTTTTATAAGAACATCTCTGTGGTTTGTGGGAGATCCCTTGATGGGGAAAAAACTGTTACAACTGGGGTTGGTGCTTTGCTTTGGAGCATGCTCAGTTCCCATTTTTCAAAATTAAAATAATTAAAAGATAAAACTGTTGGAAGCTGGTAGATGCCGGGAGAGCGGTCCACTGGCCTGTTGGGGGCTGCAGCTGCTGCTCTGTGGCTTCAGGGCTTATCGTCTTGAATGAAGCCAGCCAGCTCTGGCATACTCTATAAATCATGGCTAAATATATCATAACTTTGACAAGGTTCATAAATCACATGATCTCCCAGTACAACCAAGAAATGACTTAAAGGAGTTTAGAAGTGTCTTACGAGTTTCTTGAGATCTGTAACACCAACCTGAAAAGTGAAAGTGGCTTGCAAAGGATTTACCTACCCAGGGAGGGGTTGGCAGTCCTATTACAGGTTTTGGAGACAGTATTGATCTCTTTCCCAATATTATGACCCTATCAAGATGAAGAGTGATTTATAGTGATGTGGATTTTCCAAGGAAAAAAACATAACATCAGGAGAAACATGCTAGATTTCCTGCCCTTCTTCCTCCACTGCTCTTCTGATATTAGTGGTATTTTGAAATATACAGGTAGTCCTCACTTAATGACCACAATTGGGACCAGAAATTCGATTGCTGGGCAAAGCAGTCATTAAGTGAATACGGCCTGATTTTATGACCTTTTTTGTGGTCGTTAAGCAAATCACCATGGGCATTAAGTGAACCACATGGTTGTTAAGCAAATCTCGTGGTTCCCCATTGATTTTGCTTGCCAGAAGCTGGCCAGAAAGGTCGAAAGTTAACCACCAGGTGCTGCAACGGTCATAAACGTGAACCAATTGCCATGCGCCCAGATCATGATTACGTGACCACAGTGATGCTGTGATGGTCGTTAGTGTGAGTTCCAGTCATAAGTTGGTTTTTTCAGCATGGTCGTAAGTCCAAACCATCACTAAACGAATGGTTGTTAAGTGAGGACTACCTGTATTGCTGTTCAGTTTGATTGTATTGAATTATATATGCATGATTTTTAGCTGCCTTGAGTGAATTTGGTTAAAAGCTGAAAAAGAAAGCAATAGTTTAGTGTAAATTTTATGTCTAAGTATCTGAAACATTTTTTCTCCCCATCTCCCAGAAGTAGTTTAGATGAAAATTGGGAAATCAGTTAGAGGGAATTAGTGTTGGCGGGAAGTCAGTTGGAGGGAATTAAAAGCTTCATGTATATATTACTCTTGTCGAAATGCTATTTTGAGGCATGACAACTTCAGTCACACACATTTCTCTTCCATTGTTTAGGCTTTAAGAAAAAGGGAAGCTGCTAAGAAGATTCCAAAATCTTAATTTTAGAACCCCTTTAATTTGGCATGATCTAAGACCTCTGGGCACTAACATGGAAAATGTTAGCTGTAACTTTATTTTACATTCCAGTGATGCTATAGCTAATCTGCCTTGACCAATTGGACTTGTGTTTGACTTGCGCATTATGTCGTTCTTTTAATGATAAGGAACAGTCCGGTTTCAAGAGTTGGGGGGTGGAATTCCACAGGCCGGTTGCAGCAGCGGAAAACCATCTGCCACACACCATGAGCTATTAAGCCAGTTCATGCCTTAGAGCTCAGGGGCCCTGCACTTACGAAAGTGCTGTGATTGCACGTACAAAGTTTGCTTCCCATCTGCACGTTTTTGCCTCCTGGGGGGTAATGAGGTCTACTTGCCACAGTGGGTGTAAGCTGCCTCCCCAGACCTGAGGCCCTTCTGGTGGCCTGAACCATATGGAGTCCATCTGGCATGACCATTTCCCTGGATACTTTTTTTTTTTCCATGTCAGAAGCACCTACCAAGGCGCTTCTGCATTATTTTCCTGGAGATAATAGGAGTTCTAGTCCAGCATTTTTGGGAGGTACCAGGTGGGGGGGAGCTGCTGAAGACCAGTTCTACCTGAACAAACCCCGAGGTGAACAATAGCCTCTTCGGATGCTGGCTGGAAGTGGGTGGCTGGCCGGATGGGCAGCATCCTTCTCCAACTCCATAGCTTGTAGAATAGCAGGAGAGTAGAGATGATCTATCAATTCACCCTTCCTCCAAGGATGTACGCATAGCTTTTATTATGTTTATCTTCTCTATTCTTGGTTTTTATCTTTGCAGTAGGGACAAAATTCCTTAGGCTGGCTCAGCAGAGGAGGAGACATGAGACAGACTTCTCAGTGATGGCTTAACAAAATTTCCTGATTCTGCACAAATCCAGAATGCAATGATCAGGATTTCCCACTTGAGCAAGTGGGCTAATTTTGCTTCCATGTCTTGGATTTTCCAAAGGGTTTTGGAGTAGCAGTTTTGTCTCTTGGAGGATGTAGTAAAGATTCAGGAATCCATTCTGTAAACAATCTGCAAGCTTTTCTGTTTATCAGTAAAGCATCCGCCTTCTCACTGCATCACAGGAAGGCTGATAAAAAGAAGATCAAAAAACTATCTGCTCTAATGTGCATGGAAATATATTGGTTCTAACTGGGAAATAGTTCAGATGCTGGAATCCTTGTAATCCCACCCCATTCATCTCAACAAATCTAGCTAAAAGAACTCTTAAGGATCATGCTTGGAAAAGAATATTCCAAGAATATTCCCATTCAGGCAGCTGCCAGTGGGCCTGAGGGAGGATCCTACTGCATGTCACTCTGGGCAGGGACGAACCATTGTCTCTACCACAGGGGTCCTGTGCTCTGCTGAGGGTTCTAGGACAGAAATTGTGCCTACAATCTGCATGGGGCAACAGTAGGCCTCTTGGTTCCCCCTGCATGGATTTAAATTCATGCATTGAAAAAGTCAATAACGGCGGGCAAACATCAGACCAAAAATTTGATCTCTACTAAATGTTTCTAACTTTGGGACCCTAACAGTTCTCCAGGGGATTGTACTGTTACAGTGCCTTCTTAAAAATGCCTTTGAGCAGGATTGGTAGATTAAATCCTGGAAAAGCTGCAGTCATAGAAGGGGTCCGTGACTGGTTCCCTGCTGTCTAACCCCAAAAACAGAGTCTCACTTGCATAGGTTTAAGGTTACTGGAGGATAAGTTTTGGTCGAGTGTCGAAGCAGGCTAGTAGGTGAAGTTAGTTACTTAGAGCAGTGTTTCTCGACCTGGGCAATGTGTGGACTTCAACTCCCAGAATTTCCCGCCAGCATTCTGGGAGTTGAAGTCCATACAATTTAAAGTTGCTAAGGTTGAGAAACACTGTCCTAGACCAAGGAAGCATAACCAGATGCCTCGAGGCTGTAAGTGGCTCCTGAAAGCATTGAGTGAGCTCCTCAGTGCTTTTCCAAAAGTTGTTACAACATATAATTTTTTAATAAAATGAAATATTAAATATATTGGAGGGTAATCATATTGTCTGTCTTCATCATAGAATCACAGTTGGAAATGAGTCTTTAGGCTATCAAATCCCACCCCTGCTCTATAGACATATCTAAATAAAAGCAACTCTGATAGATCACTCTTTGGCTTCCATTTGAACGTATCCAGGAAAGGAGTCCTGCCACCGCTCTATAAGTGGCCCCACCATTGAATTTTTCTTTCCACTGGGAAGTTGTTTAATATTCATTTGGAATCCATCTTCCTGTCACTTAAACCATTATTTCACATCCCACACTGTTGGATGGTAGACAGAAAGTTTTAAAGTAAACCAAATGTTGTTTTTGTTCTGACCCTGCTAATTCCTTCTCGTTTCCACTAATTCTGGGGACATGAACCAAGAGTACTTTCCACCCAAGCAGAATGAGGCCCCAGTGGCCAAGAGGAATGGTGGGCTTTCTCTTGCAGAGCATGCTATAGCTCTGGGTTTCTTGAATCGAGCCGGGAATTGGACTAATAAACTGAATTGTTTGGAGGGCTCTGCTAACTCCTGGTTTCTATGAAAGGCTAATAAGTAAACTCAACTCCTCCCTGTTTCCTTTCTTCAGAGACAATGGAGATCTCGGTGGGCCAGTGGCTCCTCATCCTCGTCCTGGTGGCTGTCCCACTTCTGTACGAATGGAGTGCCACCTTCAAGTATTTCTGTAAGATGGCGTTCTACAACGGCTACATCCTCTTCCTGGCCATCATTGTCATCCCTATCTGTGCAGTCCGTGGGCGCAATGTGGAGAATATGAAGTGAGTCTGTGTAGGTGTGTGCTGGTGGGTCCACCCTTCTTGGGTATCGACCTTCCTGATGTGTTGGATTACAGACCTCATCTTCAGCTAACATAGCTGGTGTAAGATGGGAAATGTAGTTTAACTCAGCTCATCTGGTGGGAAAACGGGATTCTTGGCCATTCCTGTATGCCAAGTGTTTTTCAACCTAGGCAACTTTAAGATGTGTGGACTTCAACTCCCAGAATTCCCCAGCCAGCATGTCTTAAAGTTGCCTAGGTTGAAAAACACCACTCTATGCTTGCAATCGACAGGGCAAAGCCCCAAATGGGCCTTGCATGCCCTCCCCCTCTTATCTCATCTGCCTTACCTGGATGGCTGCTGTCAAGGACTGCAAATAGCTGGCTTGGATGGGATCCTGCCAAAATCAAGCTGATGCTCCAAGAGAGACAAGACATGGAATCTAAATGGGGAAGGAGACTGTTATATGGCCTTACAGCTTGGTTATAGCTGGGAATCTGTTTTAAGAGGGGAAGGCCAATGTCACCTTGAAATGATACTCTTTGGAAAAGGCGGGGTTTGAAGGGAGAGAGATTGTACTTCACCAGGTTTCAGGAAGACTATTTTATACATTGGAGCATCTGGTCTGGATTTTCACATTGTTGTGTCATGATTTGTTGAATAAACCACCGTTGGCCCGGTTCACGCCGCTGTAAGCTGCAAATCCTGTTTTACAAGCTGTATTGGCAGCTCATCACACTGCGGTAAGCCCCAAACCAACCAGCCACATTGTGTTATATATATATTTATTTATTTTATTTAAAACATTTCTACCCCACTGCTATCCAAATGGTGCTTGGTGGCTTACCTAGCATACAAGTAGAACAATTTTAAATGTCCGTGGTCATGCATAAGAGAAACGGAAACTAACAAATACCAATGCTAGAAAAAACCATCAGCAAAAAAAAAAACCTCAACAACAATAAAGCAAGAAAAAAAAGGAAGAAGGAGAAAGATCACATCTAAACTCAGATGAAAGCCCTTTGAGACAATTCTTTCTTCTGGTCAGAGAACAGACACAAGCTTTTTTGAAAGACTGGAAACCTTACATGGACTTTTTGCTGAAAGAAGGAAGTGAAATGATGATTGATGGATTTAAATATTAACATTTTTTTTAAATCCATTCAATCGTTTCCGATTCTCAGAGACTGCCTGGACAACTCCGTGCAGTTTTCTTGGCAAGGTTTTTTGGAAGTGGTTTGCCATTGCCTCCTTCCCAGGGCTGAGAGAGAGTGACTGGCCCAAGGTCACCCAGCTGGCTTTGTGCCTCAGACAGGACTAGAACTCAGGGTCTCCTGGTTTCTTGCCTGGGGCCTTTCTTTTTTCTTTTCCTGCACTTTTTTGTTTTTCCTTCTGTTTCTTTTTTTTTTCTTTCAATTTGTCTTTTACTAGATGGAAAAATTCTTAATATAAATAAAGGAGAAGGAAAGAAATACAATTCTGTCGTCTTATACTTAGTACAAGCTGTGAACCCTGCCAGTGTGATCTGCCCAATACAGAAGCCCAGCAGTAGAGACTTAAATGCCTTTCTCTGCATTAAAAGAGTTCAAGGAGCTTGGGGACTGGACAAAACATTGAACCCCCATCTCCCATGCCCCAAGACAACATTTGTTTGTTTGTTTATTTTATTACATTTATTATAGCCACCCTCTTTAACAGACTCTGCCCTGGCTACATGCGTTGACAAAAGGAATGTGTGATGGTGTAATGGTTGGTGGAAACGACCTTGGGAGACAGGAAGAGCCGCAGACTAGACAATGGTCAGATAAGAGGCAGCTGAGCCTGCAGAAGCAGTAGGGGCATAACGAAGTCTCAGAAGGGATCCTCCCTACAGGTAGTCCTTGACTTACGACCGCAGTAGGGACTGGAAAATGTGTTGTTAAGCAGTGCGGTCATTAAGCAAGGCATGTGGCCACACCCAATTTTACAACTTTTTTCGGTGGTTGTTAAGTGAATCATATGGTTGCCCATTGATTTTGTTTGTTGGAAGCTGTCCGGGAAGGTTGCAAATGGAGATCAAGTGACACTGGGACCCTACAACTGTCATAAATAGATGCCGGTTGCCAAGTGCCCGAATTTTGATCATGTGACTGTGGGCACGCTGTGATGGTCGTAAGTGCGAGGACCAGTTGTGAGTCACTTTTTTCCAGCGTTTTCCAGGAAACCAGAACCATGAGTACTAACACTACTTTCATCGTAAGGTCACAGTAACAGAATCCTGCAAGTCTGAAAGCACACCTCTGCCTTCACCTTCTAAAGAACTATGGAGGGTTCCTCTTGGGACGCTTTCTCCACCTCCATTCCTTCTGTGGGCTGAGCTCTCTCTTACCGGATCATTATTGTCCAGTCTGTGACTCTTCCTCCTGCCTCCCAAGGTCATTCTCACCCTCCATTATGGACCCCATGGCTAAGGGTGGGTTACAACCTCCATTCAAAAGATCTGGAGGCCAAACTACATGGAAACGTGCTATCAGCTACCCTGGGGGGTGCAATGGCTAAATGTTCCCCAAACATCTAGTGAAAGGCAACGCTTATTTGAGAAATGAAGCCCTTCGAGAAATATGGAACAATCTTGCCATTTCTAGCAGACAACCGGTATTTTAAAACGGTGACCTCCGTGCCCAGTGGTAACTGCCATATAATTGACCATTGGTGTCCAAGTCCTCTGATTGGATTAGAAATTGGTAGACATGGGTGTGATCCCCTGCCACCTCTTTTAATTTCCCAAACACTTTCCCAGGCAAACATTTTGAAACTCTACCTAACACACTAGTAACAATTACTCCTTGGATTAATGCAGGAGTAGGTGGAGGCAGGGGCTGCATTTTTAAACTCTGTGAATTACAGCAAGTCTGGCTGGTGACTTCATTTAATTTAATTTAAATTCTTTGTCTTTTTGAATACGAGGTGGGGTTCTAGATGTCAAGGCATGCTCCCACCATTTAGTTAGCCATTCTTCCGAAGAGGGAATTGGAGATCTGTTCTGGTAAAAGGCACCTAAAATCCTTGCGGCCAGCCATGCCTGGCTCCCTGCCCCTGAGTGTGATGAAGGAAGCTGGCCTGTAATTGGGATTGAGCTACGGTTGGATTGCCGGTCAGACTGGTTTCTGTATATGGCACTTGGGGAGGACATTTTGCCTTCTGCCTCGGGCAGCAAGAAAAATCTCTTCCCAAGCCAGCCCTTCCTGGCATAATATCTTGGTAGAGATAGTAGGGAACATCTGGGAGCAGCGACCGTGCCTTGGGGGTGCAAGATTTTCTTCCTTCCTTTTTTTGAAAAATGTTGAGGCTTGCTTTTGGCAGGGTGTCCTAGCCCAGTCCATACCAGCCCTCAAGATACGGTGAAGCTGCAGCTCTCCAAACGCTGGTTGTGAATTGCAGCCTCAGCCCGTCTGGAGGGAGCCACATGTCCAAAGGCAGATGCATCCACAGACATTCACTCCTAGTATTGGCAGGTTCAAATTTCATACGCTTTCTCTCTTCCTTAACCCTCCCAGGATACTACGCTTCATGCTGCTCCATGTGAAATATCTGTATGGGATCAAGATTGACGTGCGGGGGACTGAGAACTTCAACATCAAGCAGCCATACGTGGTGGTGTCCAACCACCAGAGCTCCCTCGACTTGCTTGGTATGGCTGGAGGATGGGGAGGGTGTGCAGGAGCTAAGAATTTGATCTGGGCCCTCGGCTCACTTGTGGTCAGGAGTTTTTTAAAACAGATGTTGCGATGTGGTCCAGCAATGCTAGAATTTTAGAATTGCTTGTATGGCTTTTTTCCCCCTACTGTCTGATTCACCTACAACTCCTCTAATAAGCGTTAGCTAACAAAAAGTTGGTTTGCCACCACTTGTTAAATTGAAAATATCCCAAACGGAATCTAGGTCCTCTGGTGTGAGCGTCTCACTTCGTGGTTCCTTCATCTGATGCCATGGCTGTCCAGTGCAAGGCAAACATCTCTGTCTGTGACATCAGCATTGCTAATCCTTACACTTTTCCACACAGGGTTGATGGAGGTGCTGCCAGATCGTTGTGTGCCAATTGCCAAGAAGGAGCTGATGTACATGGGCACGGTGGGATTGGCGTGCTGGCTGGGAGGCATCATTTTTATCAACCGCAAGAAAACCGATGATGCCATCAGCGTCATGTCTGAGGCTGCCCAAACTATGCTGAGCGAAGATGTGAGTTTTTTTGGAAGGGGATTGCAGAATTGTGATGAAATGGAGGTGGCCGGCGGGATGGAGTGGTGCCTGAGCAAGGGGTTACCCCATGTGCAGATGAGGTTGAACATGAGAATCATGATTGAGAGACTTTTCCCAAAGTTCTAGATGTCTGGGTCATGATGGTTAACTTGGATTTCCCCCCCGTTGAGAGATGATGCAGATTAGCAGAATGTTGTATAGTGAATGTGTTGAAATGATACCAGGGCGGCCCAGATTCTAGCCCTCCGTGGCCACAAACTGGTAGACTTTGGGCCAGTCCCTTGCATTCAGCCCCAGAGCCAATGTGGGATAGTGGTGAAGTTGCTGGACTAGGATCAGGGAGACCCACCTTCTGGTCCCCCCTCAGCCACAGAAGTCCCTCTCTTTTTACCTACCCCCACGGAGGGGGGTGTTGTGTAAATAAAATGAAATAAGGTTCTCATGTAACCTGGCTTGAGTTCCTGGAGGAAAGATCAGATATAATCTAATTCAGTGTTTCTCAACCTTGGCAGCTTTTAAGATATGTACAACTCCTAGAATTCCCCAGCCAGCATGGGTGGTTGAGAAACACTGATCTAATTAATTCTTTTATAATATACTCCTTCTGGGGACTATGCCATCTGGAATAGGCAAGGCAAGGGGAAGGAAATAATTTTAGGAAAGTTCACCTGGCCTCAAGCTCTTCCTTTATGCAGGAGGAAACATCTCTGCTTTCTCCCCGATGTGTTGTCTTTGTGCATGCAGAACGTTCCAGGGGGCAAGAAGGTCCCATCCCTGCTAACTCCAACATACATGACTGAAATGCTACAGAATGGTTCAGTCTTCACTATGTGTACATTGTGTGAATAAAGTGCTAAGGCATCTGGCCTCATGAAGGGTACAGCCAAGTTTTTCACAGTGTGCTTGGTCGTAGCTTCTGGTACACCATCCATAGGTACAATATTTCTGATTGTGAGAAGGTGTAAACGGGGGACCCGCCCCTGCCTGGAGACGTTTGCCATCTATATTTTAACACTGCTGCAGGTAACCCACAGGGCCCAGCGTCTGGTGCTTTTCTTGATCGGGGGGTCTGTAATTCTGCTGGTGCACTAAAGAAGCAAAGACGTTGAGATAATCCCGTGCAGGATCTTTTGGTTTCTAGAATCCTTGGTGCTCTCTGAGCTTGGTTGTTGGCTTGCAGATATTTTATTACCCAACTAGGTAACATCAGCAGTGCTGGTGAGTGTGGGGTTTGCTCCCTGTTTATTTACAGTAGTTTGCCCTGCCAATGTTGGCGGGGGTGTGGTTTTCTTCTTGGTAGTACCTTGATCAGGGCACTATTTTCAGCTTGATTGTTTGTCTGCTTGATTGTTTGTCTGCTTCTTGGTTTTCTGGCCAGGGTATTGTTTTCTGCTTGATTGTTTGTCAAAGAACTACCAAGGAGAAACCCCCATCCCCACCAATACTAGCAGGGCAAGCTACTGTATATCAACAGGGAGCAAACCCTACACTCACCAGCACTGATGATGTTACTTAGTTGGGTAATGAAACATCTGCAAGCAAACAGCCAGGCTCAGAGAGCCCCAAGGACTCCACAGGTCAACCCTGAGCAATATATATTCTGTGCTTTCAGTTGATGCTCATTCATCCCGTTTGCCAAACTATTATGGTATTTTCAGCCGGCTGCTTCTCTTAAGAGCCTTCCTTGTACCTCATCGTCAAACTGCCTTAATTTGGACAAAACAGACTATACCCCTTTCACAAGTGCTGAATGGACGGTGTCCTAGGATCCTCCTGCCTTGGTGGATTTGCCTGTCGAATGAGCAGGCATCTCCAGAGCATGTTTTTCTATTCTGCAGTTTTTGTATGGAAGCCTGCCGGCAATTGATTACTCCTATACAGACTGCATTGCCTGGCAGATCCACGCAGTTTGAGGCTAAATATTTGCTGGAAACTCCAAGGTTGAGTGGCTCAGTTTCTTTCATTGGCTATTACAATGAGGCAGCAACTTCTGATGGAAGGAATATCTCATAGGATGAGGCTATTTTGGGTCACTGGGTTGTATTTCTGCACAGTATGTGTTCTTGTGGCCAAATTTCTGTTGCGTAATTCATAGAGTCAAAATGGGACGGAACCTGGGAAGGCGTCTAGGCCAGCCCCCTGCTTAGTGCAGGATCTGCTGTTTCAGGCAATGGCTATCCAGCCTCTGCTTAAAGACCTCCAGGGAAGGGGGCATACCCCATCATGAGGCAACTGGTTCTGCTGTTTGACAGTTCCTACTGTCAGGAAATTCCTCCTAATATCTAAACTGAATCGGTTTCTCAGGAGTTTCAACCCATTGGTTCTGGTCGTGCCCTCTAGGGAGACAGAGAAAAAGTCCATTCCCTCCTCTGCTTGACAGTCCTCCAGATATGTGAAGCCTGCTATTGTACTTCCCTTCAGTCTTCTCTTCTGTGGAGCAACATATCCAGTTCCTTTAATTGTTCTTTATACCCCTTGATTTGCTGTCCCCCCACCATCTTGCTAGCCCTCCTCTGAACTTGCTCCAGTTTGTCACTGTCCTTTTTATACTGTGGTGCTCCTACCTGGATACAGATTTCAGGAAGTGGCGGGGCGCGGTCCTAGGCAGAATAGATGGTACAATTTTTTTCCTGAGACCCGGACTGCATGCTTGTTTTAATCCACCCCAAAAGAGCATTTGCCTTTCTAGCTGTCGTACCCCCCTGTGGGCTTATGTTCAACTTGGGGTCCATGAAAAAACACTGTGATCCTTTTCACCTCGCCAAGCCAGGTCTCCCCAATCTTGTGTTTTTTGTTTTTTCTTCCTCAATGCAAGCCTATATTTTCCTCCCCCTTAAAATACCCTGTTTGTTTAGGCCCACTGTTCAAGCTTGTCTTGATCTTTTTGAAACTTCTCTTTGTCTTCTAAAGTGCCAGCTGCTCCTTCTTGTTGTGTGGCATATACAAATGTGATAATCATCCCCTCAGCTCCTTTGTCCAGGCCATTAATGAAAATGTGGAACAACACAGAGCACTGGGACATACTACTTGATCACTTCCCTTCAAACTGGAGCCATTAGCAGACACTCTTTGAGTGCAGTCCCTCAGCCGACAAAGCTTATCTAATAATAGTGTCATCTAGACCAGCATTTCTCAACCTTAGCAACTTGAAGATAAAGTTAAAAGTTGCTGAGGTTGAGAAACACTGATCCAGACCATAGGTAAAGGTAAAGGTTTCCCTTGACGTAAAGTCCAGTCGTGTCCGACTTTAGGGGGCGGTGCTCATCTCCGTTTCTAAGCCTTGGAGCCGGCGTTGTCCCTAGGGACACTTCCGGGTCATGTGGCCAGCATGACGACACGGAACGCCGTTACCTTCCCGCCGAAGCGGTACCTATTGATCTACTCACATTTGCATGTTTTCGAACTGCTAGGTGAGCAGGAGCTGGGACGAGCAACGGGAGCTCACCCCGCCGCGCGGTTTCGAATGTTAATGAGGACATAAAGAGAGTTTGTCAAATGCTTTGCTGAGTTCCAGGTCCTAGCGTCCTAATGATTGAGGTAGTAAACAAAAACTACAAAACAACCACTCGATCAATTAAGATACACTACATCCAGGGCATTCCCCTCATCTATTAACCTAGGAACTGTCAAAAAAGGAGATAAGGTTTCTCATTGTGCATTCTGCTGTTAGTTCTGGTCCATCAACTGTAGCACAACTTGCTCAAGAGTGGAGAGAGAGCTCTGCTTCTGCCTTGCCTTCTGGCAGGATTCGACTCGAAATAAATTAATAAGCTATGAAAGTTTGTTAATGTGCGAGGAAAGACACGGCCCCGGCAAGGCTTCCTGCTTTTCGGGACAGTACTCTAGCTGATGCACTACAGCCAGAGACTGTGGTGCTGAATAAGCTTGAAGCCATGCAGTGCCCATGTAGAGCAGTGTTGCTCACCCTTGGGAACTTTAAGATGTGTGGACTTCAACTCCCAGAACTGCTGGCTGGGGAATTCTGGGAGTCGAACTCCACGCATCTTAGAGTTACCAAGGTTGAGCAACACTGGTGTAGAGTAAAGGGTGGTATACCGGGGAGCTCATGGGAGAAAGTCAGCAAGGCCAGGGTAAAGATACAAATGGGGTTAGAACAAAACTCCCATTAAAGTGAACTTAAACTGAATTAAAATGATACTAAGTTTCATGCAGTTGATCAGATTAATCCCGTGCATTGAAATGTATTTCCTTATTTTCAGTAAAAATACAATCTAGTGGAAACTTCCAGAAGACTTCTAGGGGCCAAATTCTAGGCTTTCTGGGCCTCCGTTATGCACTTCTGGTATAAAGACTGGCCTTGTCAACGTTGTTTGGGCAGCAGTCAAGTATTTTTTGAGGCCAAAGGTGCAATACAATAGCCCACATATCCTCTTGTCATCCAAAATCTCACAAGATGCCAAATTCCATGTGAGAATCTGGAGCTCTCACAGCATCTTGCAATCTTCCATGTCTTTTTAAATTTTTTTAAATCCCACCTTTATTATTTTTATAAATAACTCAAGGCAGTGAACATACCTAATACTTCTTCCTCCTCCTATTTTCCCCACAACAACACCCCTGTGAGGTGGGCTGGGCTGAGAGAGAGGGACTGGCCCAAGGTCACCCAGCCGGCTTTCATGCCTGAGGCGGGACTAGAACTCTCATACCACGCCTGATTGGCTCTTGGGCTGAGAGAGGGGGACTGGCCCAAGGTCACCCAGCCGGCTTTCATGCCTGAGGCGGGACTAGAACTCTCATACCACGCCTGATTGGCTCTTGGGCTGAGAGAGAGGGACTGGCCCAAGGTCACCCAGCCGGCTTTCAGGCCTGAGGCGGGACTAGAACTCTCATACCACACCTGATTGGCTCTTGGGCTGAGAGAGAGGGACTGGCCCAAGGTCACCCAGCCGGCTTTCAGGCCTAAGGCCAGACCAGAACTCTCAGTCTCCTGGTTTCTAGCCTGGTGTCTTAACCACTTGCCCATTTCTTTAACACAATTTAATTTCGGGGAGTTACGGGCTGGCTTTAAGCAGGAACGGGTGTCATGCTGCCTTCGTGCATCAAGTTGCAAACCATTGTGGTAAAGGCTGTTGCCCCCATCTTCGTGGTGCTGGCATTGAGGAAGGTGGAGCATTGTTCATATGTTGATTCTTGTGTGAGATTGCCTTTTATTAAGGCAGAAACCTTGCAGTCCTGTCCTCAAACCTGGGCCTGGGCCTTCTTCTCAGCAACTTCTGAGATTTAAGGAAGAGGTTCCTAGGACATAAAGCTGGGATAGTTCAGAAGGCAAGATTTGTGAGATCTAGTTAGAGCAAGGCGCCTCCTCAGAAACCTCTAGACCAGTGTTTTTTAAATTTGGCAACTTTAAGATCTATGGACTTCAACTCCCAGAATTCCCCAGCCAGCATGCTTCTGGGAATTGAATTGAATTGAATTGAATTGAATTAGAAGAATCCTGGGAATTGAAGTCCACACATCTCTTTTTTTTAAAATAACTTTATTAGGTTTTTAAAATAAAGAGATTAAAACTAACAAGCACTAATAATTGAGATAGAAAATAGAGGAGAGAGAAGTCCGCACATCTTAAAGTTTCTGAGGTTGAGAAACACGGACAGAATGATCTGTGTTTTCAATAATATTTGCCCGTCTATATGATTGGATGGAGTAGGCATGCTCCAGATCCCATCGATCAAACAGTGTCATCTGAGGGGACTCAGGAAATGGGTCTTGTCTGTCCTGGCAGCTGCCCTCTGGAACGACCTTCTACCTGAGAGTTGCATGGCCCCCACCCTGACCTTAATTAATCCCTTAAACCTTATTTTAAACCCTTAAAATCTGTCCCTTCCCCCGAGCCTTGGGGTGGAGTCAGTGACAGACCCCTTGTGTGATGATGGGCCTATTAGATGTTGTTTTTTCTAGGCTTTTTCCTTATGTATATGCTGTTTCTTATTATTGTTATTTTACAAGTTGCCCAGAGTTGTGCTGGAGTTGGGTGGCAATAAAATAAAATAAAATAGGTCTCACAAAATGGCTGCACTTGTTCATTCACAGATTAGCTGTCATAGAGGATGTAGCTGTCGTGGTCTGTGGGAATGACCCTGGGAGACAGGAGGAAGGGCCGCAGCCTAGACAACGGTCTGATAAATGAAATCCAAGTCCAAAGGAGGGGTGGGAGTGGAGAAAGCGTCTCAGAAGGGACCCTCCCTAGTTTTCTGGAGAGTAAAAGTAAGGGAGGGGAGAGGAACTTTCGGACTTGCAAGATTGTGTTACCGTAACCTTAAAATAGAGGTAGTGCTAGCACTCATGGTTGGTGCTTCTCGTCTGGACTACCTTGAGGGGCTGACAGTACCCATTCACAAAGCACCTATTTCTCAGTAGTATGGATTCTTTGCTTAACCATTGTGTGTCCGTGTGAACCCAGAGGTCGTTGATGAAAGGGCCTCAGTTCCTCCTTTCCTTTGACTCCCTTTGCAGGTTCGGGTCTGGGTGTTCCCTGAGGGTACCAGGAATCACAACGGCTCCATGCTGCCCTTCAAACGGGGCGCCTTCCATTTGGCTGTGCAAACCCAGGTAAGGGGTGCCCAGTTGACTCACCTTCTCCCCCCAAGGGATGGCTGGCAGCCACGTAAGATATCTCTTTGCCAGGTTCACACAGCTAGGCTAAAATAGAGTTGGGGAGCTTGGGATTCAGCGTGTGGTGGGAACAAAGTCCTTATTTGAGCAGACTGCAGATACGAACCAGACTGTCCCACTGACCCTTTGGACAATTGTATATTATGTGAATGCAGCCACTGGGGTTGAACCTGTTCTGTGGCCCAACCATTGCATTATTCATTCCAGTTAGTTCTGTTGGACTTTTGCAAGCTCAGAGTGGGAATTGAGGATTTAGGTGGCTGAGTCTGAAGTCCTCCATGGTGTTCAGATGAAGATGGCTTCTGATAAATGGGTCTGTTGCCTGTTAATGGGGTAGCAGTGAATCAGAGGGATAGTGGGTAGTCAAGAGGTCACAGTGATGTTTTCCTCTCTGCCACCCCATTGCTGGACAACCTTGGGGCACACACTCTCTCCCAGTATGAGGACAGTCACACCGGGCTTTGTAAGGATGATTGAGGAGATGGATGCCAAGCAGGAGTGCCAAGATAAGGAAAGCTGGTGGCTTCTCCTACCAAGTCTGAACTGACTGCAGGCAGGCATCCTGAGTTAAGAGCTCTCCTCCTTTTGGTGTCTTGGGTGCAGTTAATACTTTCTTTTTTAAAATAATTTTATTAAGGATTACAATTATATAGATAAAAACTAATGCAAACTGCAAAAAGTAAAAAAGTAGAAAGAAAAAATAGGAAGTACAAAAAAAAGGGAAATATATAGAAGGTTGTTGTTGTTTATTCGTTTAGTCGCTCCCGACTCTTCGTGACTTCATGGACCAGCCCACGCCAGAGCTCCCTGTCGGTCGTCAACACCCCCAGCTCCCCCAGGGACGAGTCCGTCACCTCTAGAATATCATCCATCCATCTTGCCCTTGGTTGGCCCCTCTTCCTTTGCCCTCCACTCTCCCTAGCATCAGCATCTTCTCCAGGCTGTCCTGTCTTCTCATTATGTGGCCAAAGTATTTCAGTTTTGCCTTTAATATCATTCCCTCAAGTGAGCAGTCTGGCTTTATTTCCTGGAGGATGGTCTGGTTTGATCTTCTTGCAGTCCAAGGCACTCTCAGAATTTTCCTCCAACACCACAATTCCAAAGCATCGATCTTCCTTCTCTCAGCCTTCCTTATGGTCCAGCTCTCGCAGCCATATGTTACTATGGGGAACACCATTGCTTTAACTATGCGGACCTTTGTTGTCAGTGTGATGTCTCTGCTCTTAACTATTTTATCGAGATTTGTCATTGCTCTTCTCCCAAGGATTAAGTGTCTTCTGATTTCCTGACTGCAGTCAGCATCTGCAGTAATCTTTGCACCTAGAAATACAAAGTCTTTCACTGCCTCTACATTTTCTCCCTCTATTTGCCAGTTATCAATCAAGCTGGTTGCCATAATCTTGGTTTTTTTGAGGTTTAGCCGCAAGCCAGCTTTTGCACTTTCTTCTTTCACCTTCATCATAAGGCTCCTCAGTTCCTCTTCGCTTTCAGCCATCAAAGTGGTATCATCTGCATATCTGAGATTGTTAATGTTTCTTCCAGCGATTTTAACTCCAGCCTTGGATTCCTCAAGCCCAGCATGTTGCATGATGTGTTCTGCGTACAAGTTGAATAGGTAGGGTGAGAGTATACAGCCCTGCCGTACTCCTTTCCCAATCTTAAACCAGTCCGTTGTTCCGTGGTCTGTTCTTACTGTTGCTACTTGGTCGTTATACAGATTCTTCAGGAGGCAGACAAGATGACTTGGTATCCCCATACCACTAAGAACTTGCCACAATTTGTTATGGTCCACACAGTCAAAGGCTTTAGAATAGTCAATAAAAAAGAAACAGATGTTTTTCTGAAACTCCCTGGCTTTTTCCATTATCCAGCGGATATTGGCAATTTGGTCTCTAGTTCCCCTGCCTTTTCTAAACCCAGCTTGTACATCTGGCAATTCTCGCTCCATGAATTGCTGAAGTCTACCTTGCAGGATCTTGAGCATTACCTTACTGGCATGTGAAATGAGTGCCACTGTTCGATAGTTTGAACATTCTTTAGTGTTCCCCTTTTTTGGTATGGGGATATATGTTGATTTTTTCCAATCTGATGGCCATTCTTACGTTTTCCAAATTTGCTGGCATATAGCATGCATTACCTTGACAGCATCATCTTGCAAGATTTTGAACAGTTCAGCTGGGATGCCGTCGTCTCCTGCTGCCTTGTTATTAGCAATGCTTCTTAAGGCCCACTCAACCTCACTCTTCAGGATGTCTGGCTCTAGCTCACTGACCACACCATCAAAGCTATCCCTGATATTGTTATCCTTCCTATACAGGTCTTCTGTATATTCTTGCCACCTTTTCTTGATCTCTTCTTCTTCTGTTAGGTCCTTGCCATCTTTGTTTTTGATCATACCCATTTTTGCCTGGAATTTACCTCCGATGTTTCTAATTTTCTGGAAGAGGTCTCTTGTCCTTCCTATTCTATTGTCGTCTTCCACTTCCGCGCATTGCTTGTTTAAAAATAATTCCTTATCTCTTCTGGCTAACCTCTGGAATTTTGCACTTAATTGGGCATATCTCCCCCTGTCACTGTTGCCTTTTGCTTTCCTTCTTTCTTGGGCTACTTCTAGTGTCTCAGCAGACAGCCATTTTGCCTTCTTGGTTTTCTCTTTCTTTGGGATGTATTTTGTTGCCGTCTCCTGAACAATGTTGTGAACTTCTGTCCATAGTTCTTCCGGGACCCTATCTACTAAGTCCAGTCCCTTAAATCTATTCTTCACCTCCACTGCATATTCCTTAGGAATATTAGTGAGCTCATATCTAGCTGATCTGTGGGTCTTCCCTAATCTCTTTAGTCTGATCCTAAATTGTGCAAGAAGAAGTTCGTGATCTGAACTACAGTCAGCTCCAGGTCTTGTTTTTACCAACTGTACAGATGTCCGCCACCTTTGGCTGCAAAGGATGTAGTCAATCTGATTTCTGTGTTGTCCATCTGGTGAAGTCCATGTATAAAGCCGTCTCTTAGGTTGTTGGAAGAGAGTGTTTGTTATGCAGAGTGAATTGTCTTGGCAAAATTCTATCAGCCTATGTCCTGCTTCGTTTTGTTCTCCCAGGCCATACTTACCTGTAATTCCAGGTGTCATTTGACTGCCCACCTTAGCATTCCAGTCTCCTGTGATGAAAATAACATCTCTTTTAGGCATGTTGTCCAGTAGGTGCTGCAGATCCTCATAGAACTGCTCTACTTCAGCTTCTTCAGCATTTGTGGTTGGGGCGTATATTTGGATCACTGTGATGTTAGATGGCTTGCCCTGAATTCGAATTGAGATCATTCTGTCGTTTTTTGGGTTGTATCCAAGCACTGCTTTCGCCACTTTACTATTAATTATGAAAGCTACTCCATTTCTTCTGTGGTCCTCTTGTCCACAGTAGTAGATCTGGTGGTCATTTGATGTGAAGTGGCCCATTCCAGTCCATTTCAGTTCACTGATGCCCAGAATGTCTATCTTTAATCTTGACATCTCACCAATAACCACATCCAATTTGCCCTGGCTCATAGATCTTACATTCCAGGTTCCAATTGTGTGTTGATCCTTAGAACATCGGATTCGCCGTTCACCACCAGCACCGTCGGCCGCTAGCCATCCTTTCGGCTTTGAGCTAGCTGCGTCATCAGGTCTGGGGCTAGTTGAACTCATCCTCTGTTCCTCCCCGGTAGCATTTTGACCACCTTCCGACCTGGGGGTCTCATCTTCCGATGGTATACCAACATATCTCTGGTTCTACTGATCCATTTAGTTTTCACGGCAAGAATACTGGGGTGGGTTGCCATTACCTTCCCCAGGGATCGCATTTAGTCTGACCTCTCTGTCATGACCTTCCCGTCTTGGGTGGCCCTTCACGGTTTAGCTCATGGTGTCACTGAGGTGCTCAAGCTCCAGCACCACGACAAGGTAACGATCCTTTGCTGAAGATATAGAAGGAAGAATAGAAAAGAAAGAAAAAAATAAGAATATACAAAGAAAGAAAAAAAAATATAAAGAAGTAACTTCCCCCTTCATCACGACAAGTATAAACAATTTTAACAACTTGCCACTTTCTCTTAAAATACAAGAAACAACCTTTTCTTTCCATATCCCATCTCTTATCTATGGACAAATCCTTAAAGCTTCGTTGTTTCAGTCCAGGTCAGCAACGTCCATTAAGGGTTACCAGAAATAACAACAACTATTTTAACCTTGATCTAATAAATCAACTTTATATTCCTTCCCTTTACTTTTAACAGTCTTGGTCTTTAATCCCTTCAAATAATGTCCTAGAACTTGATTTCTTTTCTTTTTTCTTTGTCACTTCGCATCAAGTCTTTCAAAACTTTTAACAGGTCTCCTTTGTAAATCTAATATAGGAAAATTATCCAAGTCACTCTTCTGGTTGGTTATTTGTATGTCCCTTTTAATTATTAAAACCTCAGCCAGTTTCATTTGTATATCCAGTATTTCATCTTTTTCCATATCATTCTTGTAGCCAGTCATTTTTAAATCCATGGTCAAATCTATCTGCATCTTATCTGGTAGAACTTGTTCCTTTTCCATGGCACCATACACACACAGTCTATCTAAGATGACAGACATTCTTAAAATTAACCTCTGAGTCCATTGTTCACAAATATCCTTCAGTACTTCCAGTGTGAAAATATTTTGCTCCATTCTGTATTAACAAGTCAAATAGGTGTTCTTCTCCTTTAATTATAATCTTTACCTCCTCCTTGCTCCCTCTAGTGTCCAATCTTCAAAATCCCATCCCATCATATTTTTTTTTCTGGAATTCAAAACACCAGCCGTTTCCCGTGGGAAGGATTCTTTCAGTTAATTCCAAAATCCCATTTCAAGTCCATCTGGACTAGTGTTTCTCAACCTTGGCAACTTTAAGTTGTGTGGACTTCAACTCCCAGAATTCTGGGAGTTGAAGTCCACACATTTGAAAGCTGCCAAGGTTGAGAAACATTGATCTAGACCCTTAATCTGTTTATAACTTTACAAAAACAACACTCTAATCACCCTTTTGCTGTTTATTCCCCAAAATTACTAAGTCCTTAAACTTATACTTAAAAAACTGCTTTCACTGAGGATTGAAGGAAGCTCACCCAGTGAATGCCATCAAACTTGATGTCCTAACTGCCAGGAACCACGCTGAGCCAAGGACTTGTCTCTAGTGTTTTATTGCAGATACATAACAGGAATCCTAACAAATTGAAGAAGCGTGGGAAAAACCCAGACATATAAACCCCAAAGGTTAAGGCGGTCCCGATCTGTGTCTCTTTGAATGGCTGCCCAAGGCAGCAGGTCCCTTTTGCTGGTAGCGCTTAATCTAGCCTTTCTCAACTTTTTGACCCTGGAGGAATCCTTGAAATATTTTTCAGGCCTCGGGGAACTTCTGCACATTTAGGCTCAAATGTAGGCCGGAAGCTACAAAATGATTACATTCGTTTCATGCGTGGGCCTGTCTGTATGCCTTGACAGTGTTCTGAAACTGAAAATAAAGAATAAAACTTACCTCTTTAATGCGAAGTTGCCCGAATTTGAAATAATTTTTTAAATAAATTGTGATCTCCCAGGGAACCCCTAGTGACCTCTTGTGGAACCTTAGGGTTCCACGGAACCCTGGTTGAGAAACCCTGGCTCGATCCCATGTTTTCTGGCAGTCCTTTCAAAGGACCTGAGAGGGTGGGCTCATAATAATAAATGAAGGGTGCAAATGGGAAGGTTGAGACAGAGAAAGAGAAGGATTGCTAAAGGCACCACTGAGCTGCTAGTTCTGGTGTGCCAGAAGTTATTGTTTGGTGGTGTTTAGGGAGTGCAGAAAAGGGAGCAATGTCTTTCTTTTCTCTTTCTCACCTTCTATATGGTGTATGGTGTGTGTGTGTGTGTGTGTAAGCAGGAGGGTTTAATTCCTGTCGCACATTCCCTCCAAATCCTGATCCCCCCTCCCTCTCCTGTAAGCCAGCTTTCCCCCAATCTGGTGCCGTTTGTAGCTGTTAGATGAAAGTTTCTTTCATCTAACCCAGAAAACTGGGAGGACACCACCTTTAAAGAAGGCTGTCAGCTACCTGAGACAGTCAATTCAGTTTCCTCCTTTTTCCTCCCTTCTTTTCTTCTACATTTGGTGGCTCACTGGACCTTGTCATGCTCCTTGGGGAGGCTTCAGTTTACAAATATGTATTTCGGCTCACTTTGCAAAGATGTGGCAACCTGTCCTCATTTTAAGGCGGCCCTCTAGAAAAGGATGCTTCTGCCATTAGAAAAAAATGATGGGAAAGGGCATCGGGGCCCTCAGATAAATGGCATTTGAAGTTCTTAGTGTGGGGAGAATTTTAATCCTCGTTGTAAAAAATAGCAAGTTTTACGCTGAATGCAAACTTTAAGTCCTTCAGAGCTGGGACTCAAAGTTAGCCGAAAAGGGAGTAGATATTCCATAAAAGACATTGGGAGATAGCAGCAGATAATAACATGGAGTAAAATAGCATTGCTGTTACCCAGAAGAAAAAGGGTTTTTGTACCCTACATGCATCTTAAGTTCTTCCCACTACTTGCAGAACTAAAAGAAACCGGACAAAGCAGATTTGCTTGATCTGATGCGGTATTTCAGCTGTGCTTGTTTAAAAAACATGTGCGCGTAATGTAAGAGAGAGTTTTGCCATAAATTGGATTCAGAGTTTTCCCATAAATTGGTGAGGAAAGCCCTGTTTGCACATGGATTGGAATAGGTTCCTAACGTTTTCCTTTAAAACAAATTACAGGAACTTAAGCTCCTAGAATTATGTTGGTTTTTCTTTTTAAACTAATTGCATCACACCCTGAGACTTATTGAAATAAACTGTGTTATAAACAAGTTGACAATTGAGCAATAAAATAAGTGGCTTTAACCCTTTAATCCAAAACGGTTGGGCAAAGGACATCTTTCGAAATGTTTTGAATAGCTGGACGTGTATTAAAAGTGCAAAGTGGTTTTGAGGTAGTTTTCGGAGTGGCTTAGTTAATGGTGGCTGGTGGTTGCTGGTCACAGCCTCCCCGTTTCAGGGGCCAAATGGTAGAAATGTACTGGGGCTTGCTGGGGGAGAGGATGGGCAATGCCCAGCTGCCCGCCTCCCTCTGTGTTTACCTTCCTTTGTCTTCTCCCAAGGTTCCCCTCATCCCTGTCGTAATCTCGTCGTATCGAGATTTCTACAGTAAGAAGGATAGGCGCTTCACTACAGGTAACTCCATTTCCGATTTCTTTTTTTCTCATTCTTGAGAAGCAGTTGGAAGGGTCTCCCACTGACACCAACGAGCATGGCCATTTTCTAGTATTTTCCAGATGTGTGGGGTCGCACCGCTGCCCATCCCAAGGCTGTGTCAACAAGAGTAATGGGGATTATAGCTTGACCACCTTGGAGGTGCTGGATGGAGGCGTTGCTGGTTCTTCTCGAGGCAGGGAGGGCTTTCATCCAAACCAGAGAGCTTCCTATAATCTCGGGGTCTGGGGACTGGTCTGTCCTGATGGTACCGGAAAGCAGCGAGTTTGCACCATCTCCTTCCAAAGTAGAGTCGATCTCCTGGGTTCTAGGGCAAATTCGGATTTCAGTAATGGGAGAGAGGCATCCAAGAGGGCCAAGAATGAGGAGTCTCAGCAAAGTTTAAAAGATGAGGATATATTTGGATTATACATGGCCTTCCTACTCTAGCTGCTTCTCAAGGCTTCCGAGAAAATGTTAAAAACAATCCAATTAATGAAAAGTAAGAAAAACGAACTTAAAATCAATACTGAACCACCAATTAACAATCAAGTCTGGCAACATCTTTGCAGATTTGCTGAAGGCCAAGCAGGGGCTAAATACAACTTCCACAGCCTAGGAGCAATGTGGAGAAGGCCATCTCCTGTGTGCAAAAAGACATGTCTCCGAAAACAGTGTCTGTCTTCTTCAGGTCTGAATCGACGGAGAGGCTCGTAATGAAAGAAAGAGGCTGTCCCTTAGATACTCGGGCCCTAAACCAGTTAGAGCTTTTAAAGATCAATACCAACACCCTAATTATGCTGGGCAACCACAGCAAGCTTCACAAGATCTCGTTCTTGCCCTGGTCAGCATCTGTAATGGTATGTGGGAATGACCTTGGGAGACCTGACGAAGAGATGTTGCCTAGGGAATGGGCAGATAAGAGGGAGCATAGCCCACAGCTGCACAGAGGACAGGGCAAGGGCTCAGGAAGGACCCTCCCTAAGATCTCGGACTGTAAAGGTGATGGCAGGAGAGTTGCACTTTCAGACATGCAAGATTCTGTTAATGTAGGTAAAGGTAAAGGTTTCCCTTGACGTAAAGTCCAGTCGTGTCCGACTCTAGGGGGCGGTGCTCATCTCCATTTCTAAGCCTTAGAGCCGGCGTTGTCCGTAGACATTTTCTGTTAATGTAGCTTTACATTAAAGTAGAATTAGCTCATCCAGTCGTGTTTCCTGTCTGGTCTGCCTGGTAAGGCTGACAACATCCTATCTGCTGCCTTAGCATCAGTTGCAGCTTCCAGACCCTTTTCAGGACCATTCCTACATAGACCACATTGCAGAGGTTGGTAGGTGGGAAACGACTGTAAACCTTGACGGCTTGTCCACCTCATCTGGGGAAACCAGTCCATCACCCCTAGCGCCCCTTTTGCCTCCACGGTACTTCAGGGGCATGGCATTGAAATTCAGAAGTAGGTCCACATTTTGACCATGTGTTTGTCAGGTTAAAAATGGAAAATTAAGGAGGAGTGAGAGTTGGGAGTTGGAGTGCCAAGCCTCTTAAGAGGTGAAGGGCTTCTGTCCCACCCTTAACATACACTCCCCACTTCTCAAATCCATGAAGAAATGGGTTACAAATGTTCAACCTTGTCCCATCTGGTGAACTCACTGCAAGGGTTTTGGTGGTCCATTGTAGCTGGTTGGGTGGGTGATCTGCTGCCTTCCTGTATAACCACCCCCACTTCCCCCAATTTTCTATCCCTGACTTATCCACCATTGTCTGTATCAGTGTTTCTCAATCTTGGCAGCTTTACGATGTGTGGACTTCAATTCCCAGAATTCCCTAGCCAGCATGGCTGGCTGGGGAATTCTGGGAGTTGAAGTCCACACATCGTAAAGCTGCCAAGATTGAGAAACACTGGTCTATATGAGCAGCCCGGGATCTTTAAGGCCTTGGCAGAGAAGGGCGTTCTGCTCACAAGCTATCTATACTTTTTAAAAATTAAAAGAAAACAGGAATTGAATCTAGAACCTTCAGTATGAGAAACATCTACGATAATGTGAAAATAAAAACCTATAAGCTTTTCCAGCTCTGGTTCCACACACATAAATGCACTGAATTGTCTTTTTTAACATGTTTTTATTGTCTTGCTTTTTAAAAAAAAAATCTCTCCCCCCGCCCCCCACTGCAGGGCGCTGCACAATCCAGATCTTGTCCTCGGTGCCCACGAAGGGGCTGAGAGCCGACGATGTGCCAGCCCTGACAGATCGAGTGCGCCAAGCCATGTTGGTTGCTTTTGAGGGCCTTTCGGCGGAGCTGGGTTCCCCACAGTGACCCCCGCCACCACTTTCCCCCAGCGTCTGGCCCAGGAGCACTATGGCGTGTGACTGGGAGCAGCTGGCACCCCCAGGCAATCAACGTAAAGATGACGGGGCCAAGACAGAAGAGGGCAGCGCTTCGGAGGGGAGGGAAGTGGAATTGGAACCGGATGGGAACAGCACCCTGCAGCGAAGGAGGTGGACTTGAAATGAATGGGGAGGGGGCTGGTCCCAGCCACACTTGTAGGAAGACCTGGGAGTAGAGTTGACCCTTGTTGCCCTCTTCACTTCCGGACCAGAGTTCTAACCCAGTTTTCTCCCCCAGGTAGGTGGTACAGTCCCATCCCTGCCTCCTCCTCCCCACTCCCCCGTTTTGTTCCCGTGAACTGTTCCATTTAAGCTTCTTGGACTTGGCCACTGCGCTCCTCACGGGGGGAAGTTTTTTTCGGGCTGAACCACGGACCCCGGAGCAACGGAGCCATCCCTTGAATCCTGCAGAGGGAGCCGTGGGCCAGGTTGACCCTTGCTTCAAGGACCGGGAAACCTTGGTGAACATCCGATTCAGGGCAATGCTGTGGGCTGGAGATGCCCCAGCTGTTCGCGGAGCCTGTGCATGGGAACTTTGGACCCTCAGGTTGTCTGCTCTCAACCACCTGGGGAAGGAGCAAGCCAGAGGGAGCCGCTCCGAGGAGGAAGCCGCTGACCAACCCATCAGGACCTGTGATCGATCGCAAAGGGTCGGGGTCGCTCAGCCCGACCCAGCTCCAATCATGGACCGGATCAGATCCTTCCAGGAAGGGGGCCTGCAGGGAGGGAAAGGGACGTAGGAAGAAAGGAGATTTCTCTTGGACACTGCCATCCGACGGGGAGAAGGAGGAGAAGGGGATCCTGTTTGGGGCACAGTAGAGTGAGATCACATGGATTGCCCTTACTGGGGGTTGATGCAGATGTGGGGGAAGACATAGAGGGGAGAAAAAAGGATGGATCTGGGTGGGGAGTGGGCAGAGAGCGGGATTTGGGCGTTCCTGTGGCTTGTCTGCCATGCCTGGAAGGGCTCTCCCTTTTCCCCTTCTCGGGGATGGGGAGATACCTTAACCCACCCCCAAGGCGAGGATGGCCTTACCCTTTGAGCCAGACCAGTGCAGCCACTCCCGCCTTGCCGGGCAGAAAGTTGCAGAAGGGCTGGCGTCTGTCTCCCCACTCCGGCTATGGATCGGGGAGTCCAAATTGAAAGAGCAGGAAGCCTGGGGAGGGGAGGGGCGAGCAGGCAGGGCTTGTCCCCAGGCCAAATGAAGTGGGGGTTGCAAAAAGCAGGGGTTGTTGGGGCCAGGTGTTAAAGGGCAGGGGATGGAATGAACACGGGGGGGGGGGGGGGCTCCTGCACATCCGATAAAAGCAGGGAGGGTGGCCTTCTGCGTGCCGAGATCGATTGGGGAGGATGTCAGCAAAAGCATCTTTTGGGGAGAAGAGAGGAAACCCTTGCCCCTGCCCGGGACGGGGAGAGTTGGAGCGCTCCGGGGGCACCGGTTCCAGGAGGGCTGGGCTGAATCATGGGGGCGGGCCTTGCGGTTCCGCAGAACATTCTGTGCACTTCCCCTCTTCTGCCTTTGGATTTTCCCTGAAGATTCCTGTTCTCTCCCCTGGATGCTTGGCCATCCTGGGCCTTTCTTTCCTTTCCAGATGCTCTTTCTTGGGGGCGGAGGAAAGAGAGTTTCGATCCGGGGAGGGGACGGGGTGGTGAGCGAAGGGATGTTACCAAGTCCATCTTCCCAAGACCTTCCTGCTTTTGATAAAAACCCACAAAGATGAATCCTCTCTGCACATGCTGCCTCTTCCTCAGTCTTGTAACAGATGGGCAAGGTGTGTGCGTGTGCGTGTCCCCGCTATCACTTCTGCCCCTTCAGGGAGCAGAACAGCAAACTTGGCAACTTTAAGATGTGTGGACTTCAACTCCCAGAATTCCCCAGCCAGCCATGCTGGCTGGGGAATTCTGGGAGTTGAAGTCCACACGTCTTCGAAGTTGCCAAGTTTGAGAAACACTGCTCCAGAGGGAGGCTGGACAGCTACCTGTGTGAATCTGGATGTGCCTTCGCTTCAGTGTTGATCAGGATTGGTGGCTGCTTCTACTTTCCTCTCTTAAAAACCAATTCCCAGCAGGCTGTGGGTGGGGTATCTCTGCCCATTCAGGTTTTGAGCAGAACGCCCTTGGAGCACCATCTCGGTGCCTGCTGACGGGCTTCAGTCCCGAGTGCTTTCAACAGGACAGAGATGCTGCCACCAGCTCGATCTAGCACAATAGGAGCAGGTGGGACAAATGAGACACCAGAGCGGAAACTGAAAGCCGCAAACTGGAACCACACGTAGATTTTTGCATGAGAAGGTAGGGAAGGAAGGAGCAGGAGGAGGCGGCCATCCAGGCTGGAGAGAGTCCAGATCAGAGGCCCTCCAGATATTTGCACTGGAACAACAGGCTTCTAACTGGCCAATGGGAACTTGCCCCAATGTCACAGGTGGAGATGGAGGTGTGTGTGTGCACACCTGGGCAAAGATCTGAAGCTCTCCTGTACCCCTGCCAGAGATCCAAAACCAGATTCAGCCCTGTCCACAATTTTCAAAAGTCATTCGTGCAATTGGAGCAGGTTCAGCTCGGCCGGTGGTTTGCTGGTGGCAAGAGCAGTACTGTGGCATCTTGAAGATGTAACAAAGCCCTTTACAGTCCAACATAATAGAATAAAATCAACTTACACTAAATATTGGGAACAAATACAAACTACAATAAACCAAACGTGGGTGCACTTTTCTGGGGGTGGTCTGGTGATACACAGGCCCTTGCTGTTCGTAAAACCGCAACTTGGAATGTTCCAAATAATAGTTATTTTGAAGAAACGCATCATTTGGATTCAGCAGAGCTAACATGCCTTCTGAGATTCTGTCCTAATTGGAGGTGATCTTTTTCAGCTAGATTCTTTTGGAAAGAGATGTATCCTGGTGAAGAGGAAAGATCTATTTTAAAACTTCCTGTTCAGGAGTAGTATAGCTGTGCGCAGATAAAAGAGAACTAAGTCTGTAATCTGAGGACCACTGATGACCCATGAAGGTATTGCAAATGGTCCTAGTGTGGGCACCAAAATGTTGGGCCAAATCTCATGAGACTTTGTCTTCCCATCCAAAATTGCAAGAGATTTTGGTGGGAACACTAAAACCTCTTGAGATTTGATGATCCCTCAAGATTCAGCCATGACATTAAAAAACAACAACATCAATTTTAGATTTTAGTTTTGTTTGGTGTTCCTCGGAAGCTCTTTGTGATGCTGTGGTATATATGTGGAAGGCTTGGGAACTGCTTAAGCACGCCATAAGCCATAGTTTACAAACCACAGTGAGAAAGCCCAAATCAAATACATTACATTAGATCTTAACAGCCAGCACATCATGCCCTAATGTAATGTACTTAGTTTGGCTTAACATGTTACATAAATGCAGTTACTGTGGTTTGTTAACTCTAGTTTATGGTTTAATGTGTGACAACAGCCTCTGCCTTAACACTGTTGTGCCAGATGCAGCATTGGCCAAGACATCCTGGTGGATTATGGGAGTTGAAGTCTTACATGCCTGACAGGTACCATCTTGAGGATTATCAATAGCGTAGAAGAAAATTTTGAGGGAGATGGGTGGTGACGAAATTTGAAATATATTTCAATACATACAAATACGAAATAAAAATTTCAATATATAACAATGAAATCTACATAAATAATAAAAATTGCTTGCAGCTGAAGAGAGTAGTTGCCAGTCACCATCTAAAATAGGCTTAAATTTGGTGACTTAGGATGAGAGTCACTGGTTTGAGATGGGTGGCTGTACAAATTGAATGAAACAAATAGGACTACAACTCCCAGAATTCTCAACAAGCCCAGCTATAGCAGCTCCATGGTTAATAATACGAGTTATCATGCAATCTTATTTTATTGATTACAGCAAATTTATTTACTTGTATTTCTGTTTTTATGGCCACCCACTCATACTTGGCTTTAGGCCGCTTACGAGAGTTAAAAACAATATAACAAGTTAAAATAGTGTAAAAACAGCCCACCAGGGGAAGAAGCCATCCCAGTTTTACGGAACAGCCCAACTCAAAGGTGTTTGCCATCATAGCTCGTAGGCATAAATTGACTTCTTGATCTTTTTTTAAAAATTAAATTTGATTTAGTATGTCTGAAAAGCTAGTAACAATGAATTCTAGTGTGACTGGAAAGAACAAGAACAACGGGGAAACCCCCTGACTGAAATTCAGTGTTAAAAAACAATAAAAATAATGCAGTTTAAAAAACAGTAGATCTTAGTAAGGATTGAGTGCTTTCAAACCGAAGGAAGGAGCTTAGACAAACCAGTAGCTCCTTTAGAGGAGACTTCTGCAGGCTGGCTGAGATTTTTGTGAATTGGAATCCCACCCTATCTGGAAGCTCCCGGACTGAGGAGGGCTGAGGGCTTGATCACCTTTTAGCGGAACCTGGTCAGTCTGCACAACTCGCCAGAAACCAAGTTGAAAAACAGCCCTCATGGCAGCAAAAGGTGTGGATCCATCACATGAAATGCACATTTCCTTAAGGAAATGCAATGGGGGGAAATCAAAATGGTATCAAGCCTCTGTTGGCTTAACTTGGTTTCCCGAATCGCTCTGTTTTCTTGATTCACACAGTACGTTGAACTGTAACAGAACTACATGGGCCAAGCTTGCAGAATACACCAAGCCACCGACTCCCCGTCCCGCCCCGTCCCGTCCCAAGATTAAACTCACCAAAGTCTCAAAACTCTTTTTCTCTCCCATTAAACACAGAAGCAACTAAAAAGGCTCAACTCTGGACGGATGCCATGGGCTTCCAGGGACAAGAGTTGCTGTGGGATTCGAAGGCAGCCATTGTTTTAATTAATCAGCAGAGTTGCGACCTGTTGTGTTTTGTTTTCAGTTAATAAGCTGTGCCCACTAGCATAAACGAAGGGAATTAATTTGAGCTTCAAAGAACAAGAGCCACCAGGGTGGAGTTAGGAGGCAAAAGGTAGGCTGGTCGTCTGCAGACCCAGCCGGAGTCCAGGATTCAGGCATCACCGGGTGACGTCGTAGCCAAAGCCATTTTTATCATTTTGGCAGGCACCTGAGAGTAAGGAGACCAAAGGAAATGAGGTTTGATGGAACGGAATAGGGAGTTGAACACACAAGTACTAGCCTAGGAATGAAGTCACACCAAGGGCTGGCTCTCCCTCGGAAAGGACTTTGATCCGCCCATGCTGTGCCTGCACCGACTGGATGTCAGTACTGTGGTGAAATGATTCCAAGGGTCTGATAAAGCAACTCAAACCTGTGGTTCCTGAAGGGCAGGTGATAAATCTTGTGGTGGACCAGAATGAACCTCAGGCAGGTGAAATGCTTGCCTTCGCCGGCCAGTCTTAAGACAAAGCGAGGCATTGGGTAGGTCAGGTTGACCCCAACCAGTCTCAGATTAATCTAGTGACAGGAGGGGCGGAGAGCACTGCCCTTGCTCAACTTTTGAATAAACTGGTCCTAAATGACGTGATTTAAGGTACTGATCGCAATCAGCTCTGGCTCGGTGGGACTTTAGCAGGACAGGGTGCTGCTGCGGAGTCGAAGGGGAAAAGGTGGTCCTGGGGGTGGGGTGGGGTGGGGGGCTGGCCTAGTCTCTGCTGGCAGCTTCTTAAAGCAGACACATCTTTGTGCCTTCAGTGGCTGCTGCACAATCTTGGGGGGTGGGGCAGGGGAGTGCTTGGCTTCAGCAGCGGTTGACAATCGTTAGAGGGGCGCCCGTGAGAATGCAAAGCACTGCCCAGCCCTGCTGATCCCGTCCGTCCCGTGGTGCGGAGGGAAGCGTCTAAGCTGGATCCCCCTTGATCAGAAAAGAGATTTGCTCGTAAGCCTACCCCTGTGGTTAGGAAGTTGTTTCTTTGGAGTCACACAACCCTGGAAGGAAGGGTGATGTAAAAAGAATCGCGCACTACGCTAGGATTTTGTATTTGGCCGGTCCACCCATTGTGTGAACCAAGCTACAATGTAATAAGGAGAACATAACAAACCACCTTGCAGCTTCATACAGTGTGAGGCTCTGGTACAGTGTTTGGGAACTTCAAGCTGTGTGGACTTCAACTCCCAGAATTCCCCAGCCAGCCATGCTGGCTGGGGAATTCTGGGAGTTGAAGTCCACACAGCTTGAAGTTCCCAAGGTTGAGAAGCACTGCTCTAGTATGTAACGAAGGGTGAAGTGGGTTGGGATATATGCAGGTAAGTTGATTCAAGGTGACTTTTACTGGAAGGACCATAAATGGTCCATGAGGAACATCGCCTAATCCCCTCTTACTGCTCTTAAAGATAGTGGAGTACCACCAGACAAACAATGGCTATTTTGAGATCCCTTTGCGCATCAAGACAATTTTAACAGATGAGGAAACGATACTGAGGCAAAACTTTGACAGTGGGTTGCTGTAGATGGTAGATCAAGCACACAAGCCCCTGAGTCTTTATTTCCTAGGATTCCTAGTCCCGAGACAAATGGTCAGGGCAATGAGAGTCATAGTCCAATGTCACTAGTTTCCCTACAAACCCAAATTAGGAAACAGGAAGGCCTGAACCTGTTCTAAGGCTTGGATTCTGTTGCCAAATTGCCAAGCTAGAAAGGTCCACTAAATAAATTCGGCGTGTGAGATCTACAACAGCATGTATTTGAGTAGGCAGCTACACTGCAGTGAGGTTAGCCTAGCTCTGACACAGAGGAATGTGAGCCCTTGCACTGAGGTTGTGGCTGTGTGAGGCTCCCAGCATCTCCCTGTAGTTCCCCCAAATAAGCAGCCAATAATAATTTGTGGGTAGAATTTTCAAATACTCACAGTCTCCCAGTTTCTCTTCAAGAAACAGGAGCTGTTCGCTGAGAGATTCCACGTGGTCCAGGTAACGAAGACGATTCCACAGCTCCTTGACCTGGGCAGGCTCCAAGGAGGTTGGCAAGATAGAGATAGCACGCTCCAGGCGCTGAGGAAAGGGAAGGGCCCAAGTCATGTATTAAGAATCAGGGTCTGCCTTTGAGAAGCTCCAGGTGGCATTTGAGGTGCTTCATCTGATTTTTTTTCCCCCCTGCAACGTCTACATCAATGTTTCTCAACCTTGGTGACTTCAAGATGTGGGAGTTGAAGTCCACACATCTTGAAGTCGCCAAGGTTGAGAAACACTGGTCTGTGTGGTAGGTAGGGTGAGGTGAGAACGTGGCCCCAGATCTCCTAGAGAGCTGCCATGGCTTAGGGGGTCTAGAGCCCGCATCTTCCTACTTCTAGTCCAACCACCTTCACCACTCCACCATACTGCTTCTGGGGTGAAAGAAAAGGGGGAACTGGCTCAAGGTCCCCCAGGGGACTTCCATGGCTGAAGAGAGACTAGAACCTGTGTCTCCTGGCTTCCAGAGTGATACCTTTGCCACCACACCACCCTGGTTGTCTTGGAAATGCGTAATTCTCATCTTGAAGTTCTCCAACTTTTTCCAGATTGCATTTCTACCCACCCTTCTGTCTCTTCCAACACTAGAGGCAGTTTCCAACAATGAAAAGTACTAAGTATAAAAATAATAGTGGGCAGGATATGTTGTTGTTTATTCGTTCAGTCGCTTCCGACTCTTCGTGACTTCGTGGACCAGCCCACGCCAGAGCTTCCTGTCGGTCGTCAACACCCCCAGCTCCCCCAGGGACGAGTCCGTCACCTCTAGAATATCATCCATCCACCTTGCCCTTGGTCGGCCCCTCTTCCTTTTGCCCTCAGCATCTTCTCCAGGGTGTCCTGTCTTCTCATTATGTGGCCAAAGTATTTCAGTTTTGCCTTTAATACCATTCCCTCAAGTGAGCAGTCTGGCTTGATTTCCTGGAGGATGGACTGGTTTGATCTTCTGGCAGTCCAAGGCGCTCTCAGAATTTTCCTCCAACACCACAGTTCAAAAGCATCGATCTTCCTTTAGGTCTTTAAAATACCAGTATCTCAAATTGGGCTGGTGATGCAAGTGATAGCTAGGACAGTCCATGTGTTTCTGTAATTTGCAGTGGCTAGCAGTTTGGCTGCTTCAGTTTGGGCCAATTGCAATTTCCAGACACAGGTAGTCCTCGCTTAATGACCGTTCATTTAGTGATGGTTCAGGCTTCCAATGATGCTGAAAAAACGGACTTACAACCTTTCCTCACACTTACAACTGTTGCAGCGTCCCCGCAGTCACATAATCACGATTTGGGTGCTTGGCAACTGGTTCACATTTATGACCGTTGCAGCATCTCCTGTGGTCACGTGATTGCCATTTTTGACCTTCCCGGCCAGCTTCTGGCAAGCAAAATCAATGGGAACTGCGTGATTTGCTTATCAGCCATGTGGTTCACTTAATGACCACAATGATTTGCTTAATGACTGCCTCAAAAAGTCATAAAATTGGGTCAGATTTGCTTAATGACTGCTTCACTTAGCAACCAAAATTCTGGTCTTGTTGTTAAGCAAGGACTACCTGTATCAAGAATAGCCCCTTGCAAAACACACTGCAGGTGGCTTGTAAGCAAGAGCCAGTTTGGTCTAGTGGTTAAGGCAACGGGCTAGAAACCAGGAGGCTGTGAGTTCTAGTCCCGCCTTAGGCATGAAAGACGGCTGGGTGACCTTGGGCCAGTCACTCTCTCTCAGCCCAACTCACCTCACAGAGTTGTTGTGGGGAAAATAGGAGGAGGAGGAAGGAGCGTTAGGTATGTTCACTGCCCTGAGTTATTTATAAAAAAAAATAATAAAGGGATAAAAATAAAATAAAATTTAAAAAAAGATTACTGCAAATTTTCCTCTCCCTACCCCAAAGTCTGCCCAGACTAGATCAGAAGACAAGCTGCACGTTTTCAAAGCAGCAAAGAATTCTAAGGATCCTGAACCAAAATGTTCTCAGTACAAACTTTGATTTAGCCCAATCACTTATTTTTTCTGGAAAAGCAATAAAGTCTGAAAGTTTAGAGCAGTATTTTTTTCATCTCGGCAACTTTAAGATGGGTGGACTTCAACTCCATGCTGGCTGGGGAATTCTGGGAGTTGAAGTCCACCCATCTTAAAGTTGCCGAGATGGACTTTAGAGATTTAGAGACCAGTTTGGCTCTGAGTTGGAATAGTGCCAACATCTTTCTGGTGCTTTCTTTTCTTGCATTATTGGCCACAACAGCTAGACTCTTACACTGGTGGTGTAACTGAGCTGCAATTTCAATTACATCAGCACCCTGGAAATAACCTAACAGGGTGGAGGCAGAAATCAAACCAATGGCTGGGCTGTGATCACAGAAACATGCCTGTTGTTGGCCCTGACCCCTAATTAGTGGCAAATAAAAAGCAGCTCCTTCCAAGCCTTTGGAAAATTGTCCTCCCAAATCTACTAAATGCATTCAATGGAGCTCTGAACACTCCATTCACAATCCTGAAAGGGAGGTGATGACGAAAGCAAATTCTAGAGAAGTGAAGAATCTGGAGGGTCCAAGCCTTCAGATCCTCCTCCCTCCAGACCAGTGTTTCTCAACCTTGGGAACTTTAAGATGTGTGGACTTCAACTCCCAGGATTCTCCAGCCAGCCATGCTGGCTAGGGAATTCTGGGAGCTGAAGTCCACACATCTTAGAAGTCCCCAAGGTTGAGAAACACGGCTCCAGACGCTAATATAAATGTTTTAGAGCAGGATCTCACCTCTTCCAGCTGTTCCACTTTTGCTTGAAGCTCCTGGATCTCATTGGGAATTGTCTCTTGAATCCCTAAAGTTTGCACTGCAAGAGAAAAATGAAGAAAATATGAGTTGAGCTTTAACAAAACTGGTGCATGGACCTTTTAGCTGTGGATGGTTGACAAATCTTAAAAGACCATTTCAGGACCATGCCTTGAAGTCCCATGCATGTTTTATAAAACCTCAGACTCACTGATCTAGGATGCTCCATTCTCTTGGGAGTGTATTTTGCAAAGCAATTTGATTTCTATCCAATTCTTCTGCCCAGAGAACACCTTCACTTCCTTCTGGGGATCAAGAGCTTGTTGAAAAACACATGAAAAAGAACCATGGGGAGCAAATTAGGATAAGATTCCCACGGATTTCCAGCACTCCTGAAACTCCTACTAGTCATGGAGAAGATGAATAAATGCTGATGGGCAGCTGGGGACCAACAACACACTTGGTTACTGAATTAACCCATTTTTGGAGTTCACAGACACATGTCTGCACAAAGCTAAGCCACAGAAAGCAAGATTAAAACTAACAAGGCTTACTACATTATAGCAATGCAACCACTAGGTCTTTAGCTGTTCCTCCCTAGCATACAAGCCCTGCCTTTCCTCCCTCCCAGGCACTAACTGTAGCAGTCAGCTCAGATTTATATTATTACCACAGTACCACCTTACTCAAAAATACTACAGGTACTCCTTGACTTCTGACCATTTGTTTAGTGACCATTCCAAGTTACAACAGTGCTGAAAAAGCTGACTTACAACTGGTCCTCACACTTATGACCATCACAGCATCCCTGCGGTCATGTGATCAAAATTCACGTGCTTGGCAACTGGCATGTATTTATGACAGTTGCAGCATCCTGGGATAAGGTGATCGCCATTTGGGACCTTCCCAGTTGGCTTCTGACAAGGAGAATCAGTGGGGGAAGCTGATCCACTTAATGATGATTTGCTTAATGACTGTGGCAAAACAGGTCATAAAATTGGGCATGACTCACTTAACAACCACCTTGCTTAGCAATGGAAGTTCCAGTCTCAATTGTGGTTGTAAGTTGAGGACTATCTGTAATACTAAATAATACTTTTGGGGTCTCTGGGACATGGACTTTATCTTCAGGATGAGAAGGTTCAAATGAAGGAGTTCCTTACATTTACGAGATGGTGCCCCCTAGCTACCTTAGAAGGAAAATGTAGTTTCCTTCAAGCCAGGCTGGACTTGAGGTGGTTTCTTGGACAGATCTACGTCCTTTACAACAATATGGGAGTGATTCCCCTTGATTTTCTTACAGGATGGTTTTGGGCTTCCCAGGCTAGCCTACAGCCCTGGTGGTCTCCCATCCTGACTGTGCTTCATCTCCAAGCCGCCAGACAAGGGCTGCAAGATTGCAAATCCCCAAATTCCCAGCCAACTTTACACCATACCCCTTTCCAGCCTTCCTCTCCTCTCTTTCCATGCGAAAGAGGACAACAGAGAGACAAGAACAAACCTATTTTGCAAAAACGCCAGAGGATCATCATCTTGCATTGCAGCTGCAGTCCTGAAGGGATCTGCCCATTTTCCACCAGGGAACGTTCCAGGGGCATCCACAGGACGTTCAAAAAAGTCAAGATGGTGTCTGCAACCGCACAATCAAATCTCTGTTCCTTTTTTTGGTGTGCCACACAAGGCACATAGAAAAGGGGCAGGGATTTGCCACCATTTTGATTTTTTTTACCTCCTCTGTGGATGCCCTTAGACTTCCTTTTGAGGCCCTTTGAGTCCAGGTGGGTCTGTACTTCCAGACCAATGTGGATGTAGATAGGTTTAACCAGATCAATCCTTCGGACCAGCCTCTCTCTCTCAGCTTAATCAACCTCACAGGCTTGTTGTGAAGGAAACATTGAGAAGGGAGTGTTAACTATACTGCCTTGAGCCCCCAGAGGAAAGGCAGAATAGAAATTTAACAGATAACGACATATACACATTAGCAAGACTTCGTGTGGTCTTAGGGGCTAGAAACTTGTTTCTGCAAAAGGAAATAGGTTCTTGGGGTGCAACACTCGGCACCCAGCCAACCTTCCTTATGGAGCAGTTGCGAATTACACAACCCTAACAATATCAAGCCGTAATTAGAAACGCTTCACTCAGTCGCTCGTGAAGAGCATTTCCTTTTGTACAAAGACAGGTTGTGAAACTGAATGCATCGCCTTCCCACCGTACTTCACTCAAAGCAGGATCTTTTCCCCCTCCCTGAAACCAGCCCTTGTGATCTGCACCTCAGCGCAACGAAGCCAGGAGGAGCAGATAGAGGCGGGGGTGTCATTCCTGTTGTGCAGCTAAACAACACCAGCAGGCACATTTAAAACAAGAGTAAGGCCAGGCCTTAGGCGCACCTTCAGACCCTCTGTTGTGCAGCTTCTTGACAGCTCAGTGTGTTTCTGCCACCTGCTCTTACAGAATAAATGAACCAGGAGCTGCTTGCTGAATACGAGGGGAAGTCCCGGCTGCTGGGTGAGGTTCTGCTCTGCCACGTGAGACAAGGATGCGAGAGCTGGTAGAAATAAGAAACATGCAGCGGCCAGCTAGGCAACTGTCAGCTGCCCCTGAGTTTCACTAATGCTTCTGCCACACAGGAAAGGGTTTCCAAATACATTCCCAGGGTCATCAGCTGCCTGTTGATGGCCTGGCCCGAGACGTTCTTCCCAAAGCAAAGGTCAAGATGTACAGAATGGATGCAGAAGCCTGTTGGGCAGGCAGCAGGAACTTCGCTTCAGCCACTGGGAATGAGAGAGAAACTCAGTGGGGTGGAAGACACTACCTAGTTTGGGGCCCCCAAGACAGCTTGAGAGACCCTGGTGGGTTCAGCTCTGTCTGGAGCACCCAGGGGCTTTGGGAGGCACCACCATGATGCTGTCTCTCTGCAACAGGCCTTTGAGGCAACCACCTCGTGGTAGAGCTGGCCCTGTCTATGTCAGCCCTTAGCTAAGATAAGCCCAGATTGCAGCTGACAGTTCCACACCGTGAAGTTGAAAGTGTCTAAAACAAGCAGAGAAATGGGAAACTGGGAGTCTCCGTTGACATGAGTCAGTGGGTAGTGGGTAGGTCTGGAAGCCTTTGGCTGGCCTCTCAAACTCAAAAGGAAGGTTTTCTATGCTCGATCTGCAGGTTCTGCAGACTTCAAGTGATCCAGCACACTCCTCCTCCTCCCCCCCCAACTTGTGTGCTGCCCCTTCCCCAGATGTGTGGACTCCCACAGCACTCTAACCACAGCTGGCTGGGGAATTCTGGGAGATGAAGTCCCCGCACTTGGAGGGTGCCCTGTTTGAGAAAGCCTGATCCAGTTCAAGCCCTTACTGTCTCTCGTTAACCTCATTCTCTTCTTACTCCAGCTTTAAGACCAACTGAAAATATCTTCTCCAACGTGCCAACTTTTAGTTCAGTTTGAACAGAAAGGATGAATAATCAGAAAGGACAGGCAAGTTTGAAACATCTCACAAATTAACAGTTCGTGCCGTATTAAACCAAAAGTCAGTCCCAGTGAACGTTGTGGGACGTACTTCCGAGTAACTGCATGTAGGACTTTGCTAGTATGCATACAATGCCTTTGAAGGCGAGAACATCTGCAAACATCCTGTGGCACCACCACCACTCAGCTAATCATAGGAACACAGAATGGGAAGCTCTTCAATGTGCTGCTGTCCCACCTGCTGCTGCTGTGAAAAATCAGGTATTTTAACATCAGCAGTTAATTCCCTTCCTTATTATTAGAGCATATTGGCTCAAGTCCTACACCCTGGAACCAGCTGGAAAGAAATTTGCTCCCTCATTTATAACAGCCTTTCAAGTACTCAAATAGCCTGGGATCTGATGCCAAATTAATCTCTGCATGATGGGTGTTCCGCCTAGATGCAGAAAATTAGTATTTTTCAAGGGAATGGTGTAGCAGATTTTTTTTCTTTTAAAGGCCACATTGTCAGACCTTTGAGGTAGGCCAGGTGAGGAAACACACACTTCAAGGATTCCAGAAATGCTACTTTTTTTATTGTTTCTCAACCTTATCAACTTTAAAATGGAATTCTGGGAGTTGAAGTCCACACATTTTAAAGTGGCTGAGGTTGAGAAGCACTTTTGTAGGGTATAATAACAGAAAGCCTCTCAGGGTTTCTCTCTTCCCCCTCTTATACCAAACACAATGAAGATGGGGTTATTTTGAGTTTCTGTCTCACACTTTCCACTTTCCCAGGACTGAGTCATCTTTTCTCCTCCATTAAGAGTTTCATTGCTGCCTCCCTCAAGGTCATCTCTGCCCTTCTTTACACCCAGCCCTTTCACACTGCAAGCACTCGGTCATCGTAAGACCTACCTTTGCTGCCAAGCAGAGGGACTGCCTGGGCGGTGGGAAGCAGGCGACAGCTCTTGCCATCTGGTTCCAGGGCATACCCAGCCCGACACTGGCATTGGTAGCTCCCTGCAGTGTTAAGACAGTCTTGTGCGCAGAGAGCAAGAGGCATGTTGCACTCGTCCACATCTAGACAAAGCCAAACCACAAATCGAAGAGTGATCAGAGCTGCGCGTTTTGACTGGGGTATTCTCATATGATCTTCCTCCTGAAGACCATCTTGGCCAAATCTTTGCCTCTGGAACCACATTCCTCCTGAGATCTGCACCTGCCTGACTCTGCCTGACCAGGAGAGAGGTCAGCCTTCCCAGGTAGACCAGACAGGAATCACGACCAGATAGTGGCAGAAGCCATAGAAAATGGTATGTGCGCACACAGTGTGTCAGCCTCACCAGGTAGACCAGATAGGAACCATGACCAGATAAGCTCATTCTACTTTATTGTAAAGCTACTTTAACAGAACCTTGCAAGTTTGAAGGTACAAACCTCCCATCAACTCCTTTACCGCCCGAGAAGCTAGGGAGGGTCCCTTCTGAGCCTCTTGCCCTGCCCACTACCCAGCTGTGGGCTACGCCCTCTCTTATCTGACTGTTCCCTTGGCAGCACCTCTTTGCCCCGTCTCCCAAGGCCTTTCCCACATACTATTACAAGAGCACTGAAGACCTGGCATTAGGCTAGGACATTAGGGGTATCCACCAGCAAAGGTGGGTGACGACCCCTCCCCAGTATGACTTTGGCTGAACTGGTGTGCTATTTCCAACCCTTGTTAGTCACCCAGACTCGTGGGTGGAAAAGTTTAAATGATGAAAAAAAACCTCCTATGAAGAAATGTCCAACTGCAGAGAAAACCAAATTCTGGTCTTGATGATGAAGCTCTTGAGTGCAGAAACTGTTTAAACTGCAGGGAGCCTTGGGGAATCTCATTTTCTGGTTAAAAGCAGATGCCTGGTGCTCCTTGTGGAGTGAGAGAAATCTGAGGCTCCCTTAGGTGTGTGCATATTTTAGCTCATTCATTTTGGCATTAATAACAGCAAGCTGAGCTTTAGCACTTCTAGGATTTGGTTGGGGTGGAAAGAACAACTTAATGGGTGGAGGGAAGGGTCTGTGATGGCTTCCTCAGGGCTGTGACTTCATCTAGAGCAGTGTTTCTCAACCTTGGGAACTTTAAGCTGCGCGGACATCAACTCCCAGAATTCCCCAGCCAGCATGGCTGGGGAATTCTGGGAGTTGATGTCCGCGCAGCTTAAAGTTCCCAAGGTTGAGAAACACTGCTCTGGAGGTTCCATTTTAGATTCTAAAGGAAGGGGACATATAATGCATATTGCAGCCACATCTGAGCACATCACAGCTAAAACTGTCAGAATTGGCAGCTGGCAGCCCTTGAACTAAACCCACCTTCTGAGGAGCATAATCTCAGCTCCCAACCGCAGAGCGGTAAGAAGAACATCTGTAAACACCATAGCAAAGTATGTCTTAATGATGTGATGGGGATCTGTGCATCACCATCCATTTCCTTCTGAAAAGGGTCTTTCAGCAAAGCTATTCACCACTCAGCATGGATGGTTAGGGCGAAGCTCCTGAAAACATTACGGGCGGTAATCTTGCGAGAGCCCGATGATACACTCTCTGCACACCGGTAGTATTTTCCACATAGCCCTCAACTATCATAAGGACTAGAACCCCCCCCCCTTTTTTTAATCCACTGCTCACTTGTCAGATTTTGCCGACATGAGAATAGAAACAGAACCTGACTATCAGGCTAGTGTGAGAAGAGTGAGACGCAGAGAATATGAAAAAAGAGAGAAGAACAGGATGAGACACCGGATCCCCGTGACTCCTGCCTTCCACTCACCAATGTGGCAGTAGCGTCCACCCCAGCCGGGTGGGCACTGGCACTCATTTGGTTGGACACAGCTGCCTCCATTCTGGCATGGCTTGTGACAAATTGCTGGGGGGAGAAAGGAGAGGGGAAGGCTGACCGTGTGTCTCCACGCGTAATGCACCAAGCATCTTCATTAGTCCCAGGAGACACTGCTTTGTGTTCCTGTCTGGAGAATGGCCTTTTTTTGTTTGTTTGTTTAGAAAAATCAGTTGCCGTTTGCAGTTAATGCTATGTCGGAGGCGGGAAATGCAAAACTGGAATAACACAGGTGCAGCCAAATAAGCAGGGGGGTCCGCAGGGTAGGGTCAAAAAAGTCAAGATGGTGGCCACGGTGGACCTGAAGGACAGGCGGAGCCACCACCTTGTCTTTTTTTGACCCTACCCTGTAGACACCTCTGGAAATAAGGATCATCGGCATGAAGGATGAGAGTGAGGACACTCAAGGGCTGCAGGGACACATGAAAATCAAAATCATTTCTTAAGGGCTCTGAGAGGTCCAAAAAGGCACACTGTAGACGTTCCCCATTACATCTCCACCTGATGAGTTCCCTCCTCTAAGCATTGTTCCATCCACTTCTGATGAAAGTAACTATTCAACTTTTTCCCCTTAATATCTTAGGTAATTTGGACCAGGGCTGGAGAACCAATGGTCTCTGGGTGAAATGCAGACTTCTCTGGACCTCCAACGTCTCCCGCAGGCCTGCCCATTCCTTCGGGCCAAGCCCACTTGCTCTTCTACAGTAGCTCATTGATAGGACTGATCTGGTCTGTTCTGTGTGGCCCCCGACACTAAAGCTGGGGGAAGAAAAATCTTAGATGAAAATGCCTGTTTTCCTGTACCTTCATCCATTTTGGTTCCAAGCTTTTGACCAAAGTCTGTGGAACTCAACAGGGAGAACAACAAAAACAGACCTGCGGGACAGTAAGTGATCTTGATGGAGATTCCCTCTTGCCCTGCATGGCCAGCTTCCAGTGATGGGGTGGGAATACCTCTACTGCCCCGCTCTCTACTGAGCCCCATTGATTCAAATGCAAAGGGACATTTGAAGGGTCCGTCTTCTCAAAAGGCTACTGCTACTTCTGCGTAGCAACTGGGAGTAAGGGCTAAGCAGGGATTCCTGCTGGCACCCCCAGCCTAAACTGGCCGGAGATTGCAAATAGGATTGCAGATTTGTGATTCCCCCCTGTCCTGTTTAAGACAGCTATTGAACGTGATTGCAATTACAGCCACCCACTTAAGCACCTTAAGAGTTCGCTCATCAAGTTCAGGAGCAAAAGCTTTGCGGTCAGTCACTTGCTTTCCATGCCAAATGACCGTTTTTACTCCATCTCCTTTCCAGGCTGAGCTGGGAAAGCCCACTGTTGCAAGCTTGGACAGTTGCTACCAGCCTTCACAGAAGGAGTTTCTTCCTCCTCCCTAATGGCAGTGCCAGGAATTGTTCTCTGGGATTTGGTTGCTCACCTTCCCCGCACTTAGTGTCCCCCAGGTGACGTTTCTTCCACCCTGGGCAGCAAATGACATGGGCTTGCAAGATCTCTTTCCGCACCTGCCGTGTGGCTACCCGGTAGGTCGTCCTGTGGGGAAAAAAGCCAAGTTCATTCTCCCAGGTGGAATGGACAGAATGTCAAATAACCCCGTCTCTTTTCTTTAAATTTATTCTACTTTCTGGCACAGGTACACTTACAAAAAAGGAAGTATGGCAGCTGCTAATTCCCAATCAACTGGCCTGGAACGTGGGGGTCCCATTCATAGGTAGCATGATTATTAACAACCAGTAACAGTTATTGGCAAAAAGACGGATACTTTATTGGTATCTCAACTTTTCAACTATCCTATACGAAGTGGCACATATTAAATCCAAAACTGTACAAATATGCCTCTAAAAAGATCATGTTTATAAACGAGGCTGTAATTATTACATCATACGTGAAACAGCAGCGGTGCCTGCTTGAATAAGATGGCCTTCACTGGCAATCTGAAACAGGCCTTGTGTGGTTGGGGGATTGGCACGATATCTGCGTCCCTGCACACTTCGAAGCATCTTTTTACTTTGGATCTGAAATGTCGCACAGCCCTTGGATGCCGTTCGGTGCTGCTTTAGAGGCCTTCCTCTCTAGACATCTCAAATCCGTTTATCATTGGAAATATTACTTGGGAGTGGTAGAAGAGGACACCCGGAATTGACAAGCATTGGGGGGCTGATCTAAAACATTACATAAAATAGGAATGTCATGTCGTAGTCCCCGCTCCCCTCTGCCGCAAAGTTGGGGTCCAGAGACCCGCCCCACTCTTCATGGGGCTGAAACCTTGACCTTACCTGTATGAACTGCATACCCGAGGTCCAGGGCACAGCGTCAAATATGGCTGGTGTTGGGGCTTGGCGTAAGTCTCGTTGTAGGCTAAGGGGATTCTCAACATATTTCGGGCGCACACTCGGCTGCAGGCGAGAAATGGAAGGGAACTGAGAAAGCAAAGTTGTCTCTTCTAATCCATAGAGAATTGAGCAGGACCAGCCTAGAGCAGCATAAGGGTAGTGTCACTCTCGGCTAAATTCTGCACTGAGCCAGTTTGGTGTAGCAGTGAAAGCTCCAGGCTAGGAACGGGAAACAGTGAATTCCAGTCCTGCCTTAGGTGCAAAGCCAGCTGGGTGACCTTGGGCCAGCCACTCCCCCTCAGCCCTAGGAAGAAGGCAAGCAGGGCCGCAACTGGGGGGGGGGCAAGCGGGGCATGTGCCCTGGGCACCACACTGGGGGGGTGCCAAAGTGGGCATGGAATCCATGTTTGCCCCGGGTAACACAGGCCCTAGTTGCGGCCCTGAAGGCAAGGGCATTCCAATCCCAAAACCTCGCCAAGAAAACTGCAGGAACTTGTCCATGCAGTTGCCAGAAGTCAACAATGACTTGAAGGCACACACACAATCACTCACACAAAATCTGACTTCTCTGAATTGCCTCCCTCCAGCACTGCAGTCTCCTCTTTCTCTTTCCCACATCAGCTGGATGTGGGGAAGCACCGAGGCCAGGTGTGGGAAAGGGTCAGCAGAGTGCTTACTTGCTCAAAATATCTCCCACCCCCCTCTAGATGCTTTTCTGTCTAAAACCAAAATAACAAGTCTTTTTCCAACCACGATTAAATCCACATGTCCATAACAGGCACGAAGCCCTGTCTTTGGCAAAGGAGAAGAGACAAAGATTTCTCAAGAAGCCGCAGTTGCATCTGAGAAGGGTTTTGCTTGGTTCTTCTGTTCACATCTAGCCCAACAGGTTTAGTAGGTTCAGCTTGTAACGATAAAAAATACTGTCCTTCTATTTGCCATATACTAAATTAGGCTGAACAGAAATGGTTACTTATGCCATGTAATGTTCATCAAAGTCTCTTGAAGAGGAGAAAAAAAATCTTCAACTTTAGGCAAATCCGCTGTCTCGATTTGGTTTTTTTTTATATATATATATATAGCCAGTTTCTATGATTCAACTTCTGCAAAGCAATTTGCAATTTATGTACTTTTAGAATAGTGATAATTTAACCCCAGAGAGATCAATATTATTGTTACTCTACCGGCATCAGATGTGCTAATATGTAAACAGATTAGTGGTTGTGGGTCATAATTGACAAGAGAGCTGAAACTTTTTCTAGCCGAAATCATCTTCCTCTGATAGTTGCCTGGTAGGGAGAAAATCAGTATGAAGCATTTTCCATCAGTAGCACTACGATTTCACCCTGGAAGAAGGCCTATCTATGTGGTCACTAAGGGTTGACAATGACTTGATAGCACAGAATCAATCATTAATTTAAAAAATTACTACTATTATGAGAGCCATAATGATGTACGGTAGTGGGTCAAGGTGCTAGATTAAAAGATGGGAGACTGTGAGTTCAAATCCTGCCTTAGGCACAAAGCCACTGAGTGATTTAGGGCCAGTCGTTCTCTCTCAGTCCTAGGAAGAAGACAGCAAGGGCAAACCGCTTCCAAAATCTGGCCGAGAAAACTGCACGGACTTACTCCTGCAATCCCCAGGAGTCAAGACCGACTAGGTGGATTGTACCATCAACAATCATCCCTACTATTCAAAAAACTGCAGAATTTAGCCAGAGCCCTGCCAGGAGAAGAAAAAAGAACAACAAAGAATTATTGATTATTCATTGATTATTCACTGATGAATATGCCCAGAGTCCCTCTTTTGGGGGAGATGGGTGGTAATTAAATTTGAATAATAAATGAACCTGAACTTTTTTTTAAAAAAAAAGTGCTGCAACCCTCAGAATATTCTTGTGGCAATGAGTTCCACAGATACTAGTTCACGTCAAGTACACGGGACTTCCTTTTTTGCCTCTTCACTTTCATTTGCTGCGTTGGCACAGCGCATTAAGTCTAACAGTAGCCAACCACACTAAACTTAAGTGTGTTAGAGTTGACTCAACCTGAAGATGCCTTTTTATGCAGACATGGCTCTAGATTGTTTCAGGGCATGGCCAAAGCTTTCAGATGTTGCCCAAGAAAAATAAAGACAAATTGCTTAATGTTTGAACCTTCAGAGTGATGGATTATCTCTTCCTTTGTTCACCAAGTTCCCTTCCCTTCTTGTCTCCCTTTCTAATCTCCTTACCCCTCTCGTAGCTTGCTCTGGCCAAGCGTCTCCCTTACAAGGAAAATTACAAGGAATTTCCCACAAAGCAAGGCAATGGGAGCCATGGCTAGCCTCCCCATATCCCAGCGCGCAGGAAAGCCTTCGGAGCCCAGGACCTGTGGGAGTGAAGAGGAAATGTTAAGCAAGACAAAAAAAACAAACAAACTGGGGAAAAAGCCATATTTCCTGTCTCTTTGGCTCCCTCTAAATGCTTAGCCAGCGAAAAGGGGTTCCCTGGAATCCCCCCCCCCCCGATTCAGAAGGGCCTCTCAGTCATCCCTTGGCTTCTCCAGATCCCACAGCTCTGCAGCAGGGGGTCAGGATTTGCAAAACACACCCAGGAAATTGGGGGGAAGGTGATGACAACACAGAGCATCAAGTTCCTCCTTATTCAAAGTCCACATGACACAACAGGATGGGATTTTCCCCATGCTGCTACATAGGCAAAAGTTTTGCCATCCCTGCTCCTACGACTCAAATGCTGACAACACCCCCCCCACACACACCAAAGTGTCTTCACTTCTGCAGCCCAGAAGAAGCCCTACTCATCTAGCTCTCAAACTCCTAGTAAAGGCAGAAGAGCAAAGAGGGCAGTGAGAAAGACTGTTAGGGCTGAGCTGCAAGGCTCTGGGTGGCCACTATATGGAACCTCAGCAATGCAGAGCACTCAAATGTTGCTGCCACCTGGTGGCGATCCAGAGATTTGCAACCCAGGTCCCTAAAACAAGAGCAACCTCCTATTATAACTTTTCAGCCCCCAAGCACTCTTCCCTGTGCAGTATGCATGGATCAGGATCCATGTCCTAAAAGGCTGTCCCCCTGCTCTTCCACATTCACAAGACCCTCTACCTGTTTCTGTGGCTCTCCGTATCCCCAGCCAGCCTGGAGACTCCAGAGCACAAGCTGCTGACTGCAGCTGAGTCGTTGGCTCGGGCTGGCTTGGATGGTGGGGGTGTGTGATCTGAAGCTGCCAAGTCCCCACCTCTCTTGGATGGCTTCCACGCATCCCTGCAGCATGGCAAAGCCCCCTTGCCCCCTGGCATTTCATCCCCTGGCATGAGTCATGGCCCTCCGACCCCGTCCCGCCGAGGAGGCAAGTGGCCCAGACAGGGCTCCATTGTCCCCTCCACCTCCTTTGGATTCCTCACCCCCCACAGAACAAATTGGCCCATTGTCACGCTCAGGGGCCTTGGGAGGGGGTGGTGGGGCGTTCTGGGGGGAGAGAGCCCCCCCAGACTAAGATATTTGGGGTGTGGGGGAGAGGGAGGTGCAAAATGGCATTGCAGGGCGTCACCAGCAAGAGACAGAGGGCCGTGAAGGCCTTGCAACGAGGAACTGTCCTGGCTTTTCACAATAGGACAAAGGCAGGAACCGGTTTCAGGCCGTGACGGAAAATATCACCCACAGATGTCGGCTATAAAAAAAAAAAAACGGAACCAGCAGATCTCTAGCCAGACGCATTGACTCCCACGGGCCCTCCGAACGCAAGAGCTGGGCGGTGTCTGGATGGGCCGGGCAGCTACACTCTATGGCTTCAGGTCTCCTCCACCATCACCCTGTCCCAGGAAGCATGTCTTCTTGTCAACCCCAGATCTGACAGACCCCCAAAACTGGACCGTGAAGCCTTTGCCAGAATGGAGATGCAGCAGGACCATACCAGTTCTGGACCACAAGGAAGGTTGGGAGACCCCTGTCCCCAGTGGCCTGGTACCAGTCCTGGGCATCCTCCAGCTTCATCTCCATTCCTCCAACTTACGGGGAATTTTGAAAATTTTGCACGGGGCTAAAGAAAAGAGGTTGCCTAGTTTGTTTTGGCTCTGAAGCTTTACATCTGTTCTTTAAGGGGAAAAGGACAAGAGTGCCACCAAGAAAGAAAAGGGGGGGGGGGTGCCTGGCCAGCTTTTGACCTCTAGCCCCCTGGCCAGGATACTTGGTGTAACAGCCAGAATTAAGGTTTGCAGCCCACGCAGTCACCCTGCTTGAGCGTCAAGCATTTGGGCTCTGGCCCAGGGCACTGTTTCTTTCACACGCCGTGGCGTGTGATTTGAGGGGCACATATGTGAAATCTCTCTCTAGTCATTTCCACACCCCCGCGCACAGATGGCGGGCAGAACAACACGGCAGGCGGTTGTGCTGCCACGGCACACACATGTGCTGCCCGGCCCGGCCTTGGCTGCTCTACGCCCTGCCCTTTCGCCTCTCTCGAGATCAGGAGATGGAAAATCAGCGTGAGAGTCACCCTCCAGGGAACGCTTGCCGAGGCGGGGGGGACCGTTGGTCTCTGGGTTCAGAGAAGGGCTGCTGCACTTCATCGGCCTGGCAGCTGCTCGGAAGGCAGACAGTCCTCTTCGGTGGTTTCAGTGGTTAGCATCTGAGTTAAGAGACAGGTGGGCGGCTTTTTCGTTTTGTGTTAAATAGTTCTTATTAAAAGATTTTACCTATATAATAAGAAATACATTCAAAGAAAAAAATATAGTGAATGTGAAAAAGAAAAAAGGAAAGGAAGAGACGAAGAAGAAGGGAGATAGAAAAAAGAAAAAGAACAGAACAGAAAACATGAATATATATATATATATATATATATATATATATATATAAAATTTCCCTTCTCACCCCTATGGGTGGTGTGTGTCTTCCTCCACCTCGGGTCCTCTCCAGAGGCCTGGGAGTTTGAGGGTCCTGCGCAGGATCTCAGCTGTTCCTAGCACTGCACTCTTCTGGACAGAGAGCTCTGATGTTGCTCCTGGGATCTGTTGGAGCCCCTCTCCCAGCTTGGGGGTCACAGCCCCAAGTGCCCCTACCACCACTGGGACCACTTTGGCCTTCACTTTCCACATCCTCTCAAGTTCCTCCTTCAGAACCCGGTTCAAATCCCGGCTGTACCTACTTTACCAGTAGGGGCCCTTGGGCAAAGACCCCCTAACGCTTCACCTGCCCACCTCAAATATGAGAGTGACACAAACTAAGAGAATCATGCCAGCTTGGACGTCACCCAGATTAACAAGGTCCACGTCAGATGCTGGGGAACCAGGACAATCTGACGATAAGTGGGCTACTGGAACAAACCATACATGGGCGAGACAAGAGACCCTGGGAAAATATATATAATATAAATATAAATATAAATATTTAAATATTTAAATATTTAAATATTTAAATATTTAAATATAAATATAAATATAAATAAAAAGAAGTGGCTTCCAATCTTCCTCTTGGCAGTTATACACACAGTACAATTCTAATCAAACCTCTCTCTCTCTCAAAGATTACATCATAATTCCCTTCTTTCTATAACCTATTCCTTCTAATCATCAAAACCATAAGTCACAAAATCATTTTCTTTTTTACGCAAAAAGTCCATAAGGGGTTTCCAGTCACTGATGTATATCAATAATGACCTTTCTCTAATCAAAGAAGTCAGTTTCTCCAGTGGGCAGCTTTTTTCGGTCAGAGCATGGCTGTTGTTGTTCATATTGCCATCATCACCATCGTCGTCATCATCATCATCATCATCCCTCCTCCTCCTCCTCCTCTCCATCCTGTCAACAAGTGATGGTTCCTGGCTGACTACATCCACCCCCCCAAGCCCCAGAGCCAGCGTGGGGCGATGGTGAAGGTGCTGGGCTAGGCGTGGGGCGACCCAGGCTCTGAAGCTTTCTGGGCACTCTGGACCCATCCCTCTCTCTACGTTCAGTCGGGATGTCATGGCAGGAAAATAGGAGGAAGAAGTGTTAACCGGCACTACTTTGCGCTTCAAGTGTGCATCAAAAATAAATAAGGGCGTGTGAAGGTGTGTCTGAGAGTGGGTTTGTTTTGCTCGCATTTGTTTTAAAGATCTCAACTGATATGCGAGGGAGTAGGGATAACTGGGAGTAAAGATACATGGTGGAATTTGACAGCTAAGTATTAAATTAGTTAAAAGTAATAATACTGATATTTAATTAAGAATCGCTCCTCCTGGTTTTAAAAACTTTGGCTGAGGCTGCAGCTGCTTTGGCAGCAAAACCAGAAATTCCCTCAGGGAATCTGGGCCAGTCCCTCCCTCTCAGCCCCATCATGGTTTACTGAAGATGTTGGACTAGGAGTGGGGAGACCCCAGTTCTGGTCCCCCTCCGCCATGGAGGCTCCCTCGGGGACTCTGGGCCTGTTACTTTTATCCCGGCCTACCTCATAGTTAGCTCCCCATGTAAGATGGCTTGAGCTCCTGAAGGGAAGGTGGGCTATAAATCAAATAAATAAGTTATAAAGTTATAAAGCTTAAGCAGGGTTGGGCTTTATTTGTAGTTGAATAGGAGACTACTAGGAAAGACCAGGTTATAGACACTAGACTGAGAAATTGAAAAACAAAAATCCCAGAAGGCTGTGGGAAACTGCTTCCAATCTGCTGCCATGAAAGTCAAGCATGACTTAAAAAAGACTTTACATCATCATCATCATCATCATTATCATCATCATCCCATTGAAAATTGCAGGAGTAATGATGGCAATGAGGCAACATTGGAATGGGTGGGGGCTCTTTTTTCAATTTTGGCTGCTTAGCACTGTTTGTTGTTTATTCATTTAGTTGCTTCCAACTCTCCGTGACTTCATGGACCAGCCCACGCCAGAGCTCCCTGTCGATCGTCAACACCCCCAGCTCCCCCACGGACGAGTCCGTCACCTCTAGAATATCATCCATCCACCTTGCCCTTGGTCGGCCCCTCTTCCTTTTGCCCTCCACTCTCCCTAGCATCAGCATCTTCTCCAGGGTGTCCTGTCTTCTCATTATGTGGCCAAAGTATTTCAGTTTTGCCTTTAATATCATTCCCTCAAGTGAGCAGTCTGCCTTGATTTCCTGGAGGATGGACTGGTTTGATCTTCTTGCAGTCCAAGGCACTCTCAGAATTTTCCTCCAACACCACAGTTCAAAAGCATCGATCTTCCTTCGCTCAGCCTTCCTTATGGTCCAGCTCTCGCAGCCATATGTTACTATGGGGAACACCATTGCTTTAACTATGCGGACCTTTGTTGTCAGTGTGATGTCTCTGCTCTTAACTATTTTATTGAGATTTGTCATTGCTCTTCTCCCAAGGATTAAGCCTCTTCTGATTTCCTGACTGCAGTCAGCATCTGCAGTAATCTTTGCACCTAGAAATACAAAGTCTTTCACTGCCTCTACATTTTCTCCCTCTATTTGCCAGTTATCAATCAAGCTGGTTGCCATAATCTTGTTTTTTTTGAGGTTTAGCCGCAAGCCAGCTTTTGCACTTCCTTCTTTCACCTTCATCATAAGGCTCCTCAGTTCCTCTTCGCTTTCAGCCATCAAAGTGGTATCATCTGCATATCTGAGATTGTTAATGTTTCTTCCAGCGATTTTAACTCCAGCCTTGGATTCCTCAAGCCCAGCATGTTGCATGATGTGTTCTGCGTACAAGTTGAATAGGTAGGGTGAGAGTATACAGCCCTGCCGTACTCCTTTCCCAATCTTAAACCAGTCCGTCGTTCTGTGGTCTGTTCTTACTGTTGCTACTTGGTCGTTATACAGATTCTTCAGGAGGCAGACAAGATGACTTGGTATCCCCATACCACTAAGAACTTGCCACAATTTGTTATGGTCCACACAGTCAAAGGCTTTAGAATAGTCAATAAAAAAGAAACAGATGTTTTTCTGAAACTCCCTGGCTTTTTCCATTATCCAGCGGATATTGGCAATTTGGTCCCGAGTTCTTCTGCCTTTTCTAAACCCAGCTTGTACATCTGGCAATTCTCGTTCCATGAATTGCTGAAGTCTACCTTGCAGGATCTTGAGCATTACCTTACTGGCATGTGAAATGAGTGCCACTGTTCGATAGTTTGAACATTCTTTAGTGTTTCCCTTTTTTGGTATGGGGATCTAAGTTGATTTTTTCCAATCTGATGGCCATTCTTACGTTTTCCAAATTTGCTGGCATATAGCATGCATTACCTTGACAGCATCATCTTGCAAGATTTTGTTCAGCTGGGATGCTGTCGTCTCCTGCTGACTTGTTATTAGCAATGCTTCTTAAGGCCCACTCAACCTCACTCTTCAGGATGTCTGGCTCTAGCTCACTGACCACACCATCAAGGCTATCCCCGATATTGTTATCCTTCCTATACAGGTCTTCTGTATATTCTTGCCACCTTTTCTTGATCTCTTCTTCTTCTGTTAGGTCCTTGCCATCTTTGTTTTTGATCATACCCATTTTGGCCTGGAATTTACCTCCGATGTTTCTAATTTTCTGGAAGAGGTCTCTTGTCCTTCCTATTCTATTGTCTTCTTCCACTTCCACGCATTGTTTGTTTAAAAATAATTCCTTATCTCTTCTGGCTAACCTCTGGAATTTTGCATTTAATTGGGCATATCTCCCCCTGTCACTGTTGCCTTTTGCTTTCCTTCTTTCTTGGGCTACTTCTAGTGTCTCAGCAGACAGCCATTTTGCCTTCTTGGTTTTCTCTTTCTTTGGGATGTATTTTGTTGCCGCCTCCTGAACAATGTTGTGAACTTCTGTCCATAGTTCTTCCGGGACCCTATCTACTGAGTCCAGTCCCTTAAACCTATTCTTCACCTCCACTTCATATTCCTTAGGAATATTAGTGAGCTCATATCTAGCTGATCTGTGGGTCTTCCCTAATCTCTTTAGTCTGATCCTAAATTGTGCAAGAAGAAGTTCATGATCTGAACTACAGTCAGCTCCAGGTCTTGTTTTTACCGACTGTATAGATGTCTGCCACCTTTGGTTGCAAAGGATGTAGTCAATCTGATTTCGGTGTTGTCCATCTGGTGAAGTCCATATATAAAGCCGTCTCTTAGGTTGTTGGAAGAGAGTGTTTGTTATGCAGAGTGAGTTGTCTTGGCAAAATTCTATCAGCCTATGTCCTGCTTCGTTTTGTTCTCCCAGGCCATGCTTACCTGCAATTCCAGGTGTCATTTGACTGCCCACCTTAGCATTCCAGTCTCCCATGATGAAAATAACATCTCTTTTAGGCGTGTTGTCCAGTAGGTGCTGCAGATCCTCATAGAACCGCTCTACTTCAGCTTCTTCAGCATTTGTGGTTGGGGCGTATATTTGGATCACTGTGATGTTAGATGGCTTGCCCTGAATTCGAATTGAGATCATTCTATCATTTTTTGGATTGTATCCAAGCACTGCTTTAGCCACTTTACTAATAATTATGAAGGCTACTCCATTTCTTCTGTGGTCCTCTTGTCCGCAGTAGTAGATCTGGTGGTCATTTGATGTGAAGTGGCCCATTCCAGTCCATTTCAGTTCACTGACGCCCAGAATGTCTATCTTTAATCTTGACATCTCACCAATAACCACATCCAATTTGCCCTGGCTCATAGATCTTACATTCCAGGTTCCAATGGTGTGTTGATCCTTAGAACATGGGATTCGCCGTTCACCACCAGCACCGTCGGCCGCTAGCCGTCCTTTCGGCTTTGAGCTAGCTGCGTCATCACGTCTGGGGCTAGTTGAGCTCATCCTCTGTTCCTCCCCAGTAGCATTTTGACCATCTTCCGACCTGGGGGTCTCATCTTCCGATGGTATACCGACATATCTCTGGTTGTACTGATCCATTTAGTTTTCACAGCAAGAATACTGGGGTGGGTTGCCATTACCTTCCCCAGGGATCGTGTTTAGTCTGACCTCTCTGTCATGACCTTCCCGTCTTGGGTGGCCCTTCACGGTTTAGCTCCTGGCATCATTGAGGTGCTCAAGCTCCAGCACCACGACAAGGTAAAGATCCTTTGCTGAAGGCTTAGCACTGGGGGATTCTTATTATTATTCTTATTCTTATTTTTACTTTAAACTGTACCAATTTGCCATCTTCCACATACTTTTGAGCACATTGCTGCAAGTCAGGAAGCCAGAAAATGGCCCATTTGCAGAGAACCAGATGGTAGAAGACTGGCTGAGAGCACCACAGACTAGGGCTGTCTAGATATGGTGGACTACAGCCCCCAGAATTCCCAAGCAGTATGCTAACTTGGAATTCTGGAACTTGTAACCCAACACACTGGTGGGGGGAGAATATGACTGGAGTAAGTTAGAATAGTCTGTGGTAGACTACAACCCCCAGAATTCCCAAGCAGTATACTAACTGAGAATTCTGGGAGTTATACAGGTAGTCCTCACTTAACAACCATTCATTTAGTGATGGTTCGGACTTACAACAATGTTGAAAAAAGCTACTTATGACCAGTTCTCCCACCACTGCAGTGTCCCTGAGGTCACGTGATCACAATTTGGGCACTTGGCAACCAGTTTGCATTTACGACAGTTGCCGTGTCCTGTGGCCACGTGATCACCATTTCTGACCTTCCTGGCTGGCTTCTGGCAAGCAAAATCAATGGGGAACCACATGGTTCGCTTGGGGAGCCATGTGGTTTGCTTAGCGCCTGCAGTGATTCGCTTAACAACTGCCACAAAAAAGGTTGTAAAATTGGGTCAGATTGGCTTAATAACCACTTGGCTTAGCAACCAAAATTCCAGTCCCAATTGTGTTCATTAAGCAAGGACTACCTGTAACCTATCGGGGAGGGGCAGATCAGATGGGGGGAAAACAAATTGTTTCAAAAGTCACATTCAGCCACCAAATTTTGGCAGAGTAGTTTCTGGCACGTGGGGAGGGAGGGAAGAAGAAACACTCTGGTGAGACAAATGTGGCCCTTAGGAGCTATTTGCTCACTCCTGATTTCCAAGGATCAAGTACCAGCAAAGAAAAATCTCTTCCCGAGACTATGGAGAAACCCTGCCAGTCAGGAAGGAATAGACTGACTGACTTATTTATTTGTGAACTTGCCTCTGCTCAGCCCTTCTTTCCCTTATAAACAAGGGCTGTGTTTTTGCCTGTGGAAAATGGATTGGTCGATTGTAATTTATTCATTTAATCAATCAAGTCATAGCACTGATTTATATTTGACAGTAATTGAAGCCGGTTAGGTTTTATTTGTTTGTTTGTTTGTTTGTTTGTTTATTTGATGGATTGCTTCAATCTGTACAGCTGCCAGTCTCAAACCAGCGACTCTGTAGTGACTAATTGCTAGTATTGAAAGAGCAACGGCAGGGAATCACGTAGAAAACATCTACTTCCTGAAACATCTAGAAATAGCAGAGATCATCCCGGAGGCTAATCTCATGAGCTCTCCAGTAAGAAGAGCTTGGCAACAGATGTGGCTAAGAAAGCTTCCTCTTTGACCTTTGTGTTTCTGTGTTTTCTCTTCTGATGAAAAGTTTTCCCTCCAGATAATAAATGGGGCTCATCTTACATTTGCTGAGTCATGGAAGCAGATGGGTTGTTTTCTGGCCCATCTTTGGGGTGGGAGACATTGTTTAAAGTTCAGAGGATCCTTCTTTTGGGGTATGTATATTGAATATAATTGGTGCTTATATGGTTTCGATCTGCGTCAAGCCTCGTCTGCGGTGTTGTTTGAGGACTTCGGAACTAAGGAATTTGCCAAGGTCTTAACTTGCTGGATTTAATCTACTTATTCTCAGTTTTGAATGTACGAAGTCCACGTGTGCATGGAGCAGTGTTTCTCAAGCGTGGCAACTTTAAGATGTGTGGGCTTCAACTCCCAGAATTCCCCAGCTGAAGTCCACACATCTTAAAGTTGCCAGGTTGAGAAACACTGGCATGGAGGGTTCTAACAACCCATCTAACCCCTGAAGTGAACGGTATATCAAATGGTGAGGCCTAGAGAAAGCTCAGACTGGTCCCAGCATGCTGCAGACGTGTCACGGGAAAGACGTGGGCTCCCCCTAACCATCTTCCCCCCACCCTGAGCGTCTGCGAAGGAGGAAGCGGTTGTGGAAACTGCAGGTTGAGCAAATCAAGGAAGAAAGCGAGCAATCCCCACACCTGTCTCTTTCCTCCGTTGCTCTGGCCAGCCCTGGGAGGGATGGGGAGGCGCGCGAGAAAAGCAGCAGCAAGAACAGGAAGCCGTGGTTTCCCGTGTAGAAACCGAGGCGTAGCCAGGCAGGCTGAGAGGCAGCGGAAGCAGCCGCAGTAGGAGAAGCTCTCACAGCAGCCATCCAAATGAGCTGAGATGGAGGGAGGCCAGTTGCCAGCAAGCCCAGAGCGAGAACCAAGGGGATGATGGGGTGCTGCCGGAAATTGCCAGCGGCGTGACTGCAAGGGGACCAGAAAGGTGAGGGGTGGGGTGCTGAAACGCCAAAGAGAATTGCTCCATCAAGTTGACTTTGTTTGCAGGCAAGGTATTCTCCTGCGTAGGAGGTTCTCAGGAGGCCTCTTGGCCTGGGACCTTAGGCCATGGCTCCCACCCACCATCTTCCAGATGTTTTAGGGTACGATCCCATCCTTCTGAGTCAAGAGCCAAAATCTGTGAAGACCCAGTTCTTCCACCAGGCGTTGGGTCAGGATGGGGTTTGAGCTGTGAGGATGTTTGATCTGGTGCCTGGGGGTGGAGGGTACCTTTGCTTTTGACCATGTTTTATGGGTTGTGGTGAGCCACCGAGAGTCGTTGTATGAGATAGGTAGCCATCTAAGTCCTGGGACTAACTAACTAAATAATAAATAAATAAAACCAGATGGTGGAAGACTGGCTGAGAGAGGGCTCTCTAGATAGGATGGACTATGTACAGCCCCCCAAATTCCCAAGCAGTGCCCCAACACATGGGGGAAAAGACGGGGGAAATGTTGGCATAGTCAATCCTACGGCACTGGAAGTTTTTCCTGCAAATGCTCGCACAGAGAGTCAAAGAGGCAGACGTTGTGGTATTTGGCTGTTGAGAGCTGTGGATCTTTATTAACCAGGTTGCTAATGCAAGGCCAAATTGGGAACATGGTATGTAGGAACTGGGGCTTGAAATCTTTGCCCCATCGTGGCTTCATCAAATCTGGGCCATCTTGTGCCTCCAGTTTGTAAAGAAGAGAAAATATTACAGTATTCTAACATGCTAGCTGGGAGGAAGGCTTGATTTGATCAGGTTTAGGGCAGAGCAAAGACCTCCCCCCCGTTTGATCTGACCAAATGAGGGACTGAATCATCATCATCATCAACACTGGAACAAGGCCAAACAAGCCACTAGCTTGTCCCCGTGAAATACACATCTGTGCAATTGTCACATCTGTGTAATTGTCACGGCATAACCTACAGGTGGCAGGGAAGTTGTGATCTTTCCTATACTGGGAGTGAAGCAAAAGGAAAACCAGCATACTGGGTTTTAAGGTTCAAAATCCAGGCAATTTATGCTGAATACCACCTCAGGTAAGATAATTTATGAATCTCCCCTCCCAAAGGAACTGTTTGTTGCTATTGTTAAGATCAAAGTGATTCTGAACATGTTCAGAAAACACTTCACTTTCATAAAAAGAAGGCAGTAGAAATGCCGATATTTCTGGCCAGGACGGCCTATGTGTGTGGCTGTTTGGGGTATTTTAAAGAGAATGCAAGGGTGATAGCACTGGAGCCTTCCCAAAATCCCACTTTCTTGTCATCCTACATACCCCTTGGATTACAGTTCCAGCGTACACGGTCAGCATGGCCATTTCAGTGAATATCACTGACATTGTAGTCCACCAGATTCAGACAGAACTAGATTGAGGAAGTCTGGTTTACCAGGGAACTCATTATTTGAACGTGAATCCCTAATAGTGGCAAAACAACACAATCCGGGCCACAAGGTTGACCAACAGCTGGTTTGGAGAGAAACTAAGATTTGTAGGACAAATCATCCATCTAAAAAAAATCGGGGGGGGGGGAGAATTTAACTGGAAGAAAAACACTTTAAAAATCCTGTCCTATTAAGGCTAGTCTTAAACTAGCAAGAGGAAAAAGGGAATTGAATGGATTATCGTGGAAGGGGATTCTTTATTTCTGGGATACTGTTGATTTGCAGGAATAGTTTATACTGCAACATTTTGCTGCTGTTCCCCTTTTTATGATATATTTCCATCCTGGCCACTGGCCGTATTGCACACAACAGTTTCTATGTATGAAAAAAGGGTGAGAGAGAAGAAGTCAGGCAGTTTTGCAGAGAACCGCATGTTGTGTGTGTTCAGAACACAGGTAGTCCTTGTTTAACAATGCTAGTTGGGACCAGAAACTCCATCATTAAGCGATGCAGTCGTAAGTCAAAAAACCACATGGCCGCCCCGCTTAGCAACAGCAGTTCCAGAAGTCCCAGTTGCTGTCGTTAAGTGAGGTCCTCATGTGACCATGACTTCTGTCTTCCCCATTGACGTTGCTTGTGGGAAGCCAGCTGGGAACATTGGAAATCGCGATCATGTGACCGTGGGACCCTGCAACAGCTGTAAAAACAAGGTCTGGTTGTAACTACCACTTGTTCAGTGCCATTGTAAGTTTGGTTGCTGAACGAGTGGTCGTTAAACAAGGACTACCTGTAAAGTTGTTTCTGTTGTCTCAATGTCTAACAAGTTTCAAAGGGTCTTCCTAGCATTAATAAATGAACTGGGGTATTGTGCCCATGAGATTGTGTGTGTCCGTGTGTGTATAGAACCCCCCGCCCAAATCAGGCCCAAATTACATTAAATGTTCAAATTGGTTGCCATTTTCTTCTGAACACTTCCTTACCCATTCAGTGCATGAGCTTTGAACATTCCTAAGTACAGTAACATTTTTCTGAAAAAAAAATTAATAATATTAATTATTATTTAATTAAATGTACTGGCCACCCAACTCCAGTGGACTCTGGGCAGCATACAAAATTAGGGAAAACATAAAAACAGCTAAAAACATTGAATCAAACAGACAGCCCAGACTAAGATAATCTAATAGACAGCAAAAAAACACAAAACAAAACAGGGGCCATTGAACAAATACTACACAAATAATGAACATATTGTGATTGGCTTATGGGGCCTGACTTTTGGCACACTACACACACACACACAGACCCATAAACACATACATACAAACAAACATGCATACCCACCTAGACACACACAGTGTTGTGACTCACCCTAGACTCACCGATAAAACTCCTTGTTGCGCATGTTTAGCTCTTAACTAGAGAGAAGAGGCAGGACAGGAATCAGGCTGAAAAACTGTGTGAGTCCAAGTGACAGCTAGACAGCCACTAGTCTGGGATGCTCTACAGCACTTGGGGTTCCAGCATGTGGAAGGAGTTGATGCTCTCAGTGGCCCTTCTGCCCTACAAGTCTATGGAAAAGGCCTCAGAGGCTTGGCATCATTACGGCCTGTGTACGGAAGGCAGAATGTCCACCAGAGTCACTTGCGCAACAGATGCTGAAATCTCTTCTTCTGAGCCAGTCTTTCTCAATCTCAGCAACTTGAAGATGTGTGGGCTTCAACTCCCAGAATTCCCCAGCCAGCCTATTTTAAAATAGCCAAGACTGAGAACAACTGTTCTGTTTTTTTACTACAGCTACAGAAGCCCTTTCATTCTCCCAACCCCTCCAGAATTAGTTGCTAACTGCACATCAGCTAGGAAATTGAAACACCAAAATGCATCTCCATGCAAAGAAAAGGATCATATCCTGAAAATCTGATCCTAGGATAGTTCTTAACTACTCAAGAGGAGGGTATGAAAAATAAGGCAAAATATGTAAGCCCTAAATCTCCTATTAAACTAAAACCATTTCTTTAATTTTTATGTTCTCCTCCTGGTTTAGGTAGTCCTTATCGAGTTGGGCAGTGTTGTTATTGCTTTATTTAATAAACAAGCAAATAAATAATACTCAAGTTTACCAAGGCTGCCATGTGAACTTATTTGTAGTCCTGCTTGATTAATAATAGGCAGTTGCAATTTTCCTGTTTGCGTCTTTCCCCAGCACATTGATATTTCTGTATTCTTATGATGTTTATCATTTTCTATACCACCTTGAGTCTTTTGGAATTGGTAGTCTTATACTTCTAATAAATAATATCAACAACAACAATAATGAAATAAGATCCACTAAAACCAGTTATCTGAATTGCTAGTTTCAGGTAGTCCTCAACTTACCACCACAACCGGGACTGGAATTTCTGTCACTAAGTGAGTCACTCCCAATTTTATGACCTTTTTGCCTCAGCTGTTAAGCGAATCACATGGTTGTTAAGTGAATCTGGCTTCTCCCATTGACTTTGCTTGTCAGAAGCTGGCTGGGAAGGTCACAAATGGCAGTCATGTGATCCCAGGACGCTGCAACCATTGTAAATACATGCCAGTTGCCAAGCACCTGAATTTTGATCACATGACTGCAGGGACGCTGTGATGGTCGTAAGCGTGAGGACCGGTTGTAAGTCACTTTTTTCAGTGACGTCATACCTTCGAACAGCTGCGAAATGAATGATTGTAAGTCGAGGCCTACCTGTACAAATACTTAAGGTCAGGGACAGATGGTCGTGGAGAAAATCTATCTGTGTGGATGCTAGGAGATGAAAACAATGATGGCATATCATCAATCAATCAATCAGTCTGCTGTTAAAAAGGCACCAGAGCAGTGTTTGCAGGGGGAAAGGGCAACACTGTTTGAAGGAAGCCAAAAATATGAATATGCTCACTTAGCCTCTGCCAGCTTTTAGCTAACCTGCTCCTGTGTCTTCAACAACTTGATCAGGCAGCTGAAACAGACAATAGGGGTTTTTTCCCTCCTGCTTCAAAAAAACTTGGCGGCGGCTGCTTTTCACCCAGGTGAATCACTATTAAAGGGCCAGGAGCAGGAAATGACTTTTTTCCCTGGTAACTTGGCAACCCTCATGCCATTTCTTTGTAGAGTTGCCTCTCCCTTCCATTAATTGTCTCCCTAATTGTTCTAATTGTAAATTTACAGGGCAAGGTGCCAATGTGTTTGTGTATATTTCTCCCTGCCGCACCAAAGAATATGATTTATGCTTATATTTAAATGCGTAAGTGCTGATGGTAATATATGCCTGAATTAACAGCACTTGGAAGCAGTTCTGATTTATACGGAGCAAACTTTATCTAAATTCATAAACATGCAGACCCATCCATTCCCTCGGAACTAGGAACTATATGCCTGAAATTGTGGAATAAGACCAAATCTGTTTCCTTCTTCTTTCTTGTAGCAAACCAGAAATACCTTCTTCGTAAAAGAATCTTCAGGCACTCTGTTGGGAGCAAGCAAAGAAAATGGAGCATGAAATGAATGCAATAGAAAAGGAAAAGGCACCACCAGAGAGTAATGTTTCTGATGCAAGAACTGCGGGAAAACGGGTAAGTGAAGGCGTGTTATGCAAACACTATCATTCTCGATCGCTTGAGGGAGGCTGTAGCATAGGATGAACTGCCCAGTGTGCAAAAGTACAAATTAAAAACATACGAAGAGGCAACTTTTCTCTGAACAGTAGTGAGGAATGGGCTAAGGGGGAGAGATGGAATATGGCTGGAAAAGAAAAGAATGAATTGGCACTTTAAGAAAACAAAGAACAGCCTTCCTCAATGTCATGCCTTCCAGATGTGGTAGCACTTAAATTCCTGGAATTCCTCAGTCATCTGGGGATAGTGGCCCCAAAAATCTGGAGTGGTGTTTTCCAATCTCGGCAATGTTAAGGTGCATGGACTTCAACTCCCAGAATTCCCCAGCCATTATGCTTCTGGGTGAGCCTGGAAAAAGATGCTGCTGCTTTAAAGAGGCTCAACAGCTCATTAAACCAGCTGCATCTTTTTTCAGGCTCATGAAGAAGAGAGGTGTTGTGCTCCCGCAATGTCCTAACCACTTCTCCCAAACTGTTTTTGGGAAAGAACTCAGGGGTCTGCAAAAGAGTTCATTCTGAACCATTTCAAGGACAAAACCATGCAAGATTCTGAGCATTTTGGGAGTGTTCCTGGCTCAAGCCAGCCCACTTCACACTTGAAACAGCAGTTTTGCATGGTGAGTTTTATCCAGTTTTTCACTCACAGTGATTCAGAATGAAACATCTCCTACTATGAAGACTAAGTTTAGGGTTTTCACCTGCATTATTTCCTCAGAAAATAGCTTGTGCCTTTAATAACAATGCAGCAGATAGAAATGCTGCTGATTTGATTCTCAGATGGTTTTACTTTACAGTAACTGTTTCCAGAGGAGGAACCTGGGGCCTTCCAGGTGGGGCTAAATGGGGCCAAAGGTGGGACTAAATTTTTATTTGTAAACCTCCCAGTCACTTCCACAGTGAGATGGGCAGTGTATAAATTTGATGAATGGATTACAAGTCCCAGCATCCCAGGCTAGCAAGGACAATAGCATTTGTTGGAAGATGTAATTTGGTTCCCCAGGGGCCTGTAGGTTCCTGATGACCAACTTGTTAGCCATCTATCCATGTCTTTTCCAAGCCTTTGAGCTTGTGGGCTGAGGTGATGGGAACTGCAATGCAACTCGTTTGGAAGGTGCCAGCTTCAGGAGAGCTGGACATTTTGCATTTCCCTGTAAAAAGGATGAAGCCATGGGAGCAATCTGAAGTTGTCTTCTTACATAAGTATCTTTGCCTGTCTTCCTCCTATGCTTTGATCTGCATCCAGTAACAATTGTTATGTTTTTATCACATCCTTCCTTTAAGATGTTTAGAAAAGGACAGACGGCGTCTTCTCAGCACCACCATCCCATCCCTCAGCGGTGGCAAATATGACTTCTTATTTATAAGTTTTTGAAATGTGCCTCCTGCCCTTCCAAACCAGGTTTTCCCGGGCAGTAAGGCCTTGTAGGGCAGGTGTCAAGTCCTCTAACAAGATTCTAAAACAATTAGAACATACAACAATACTCCAGTCAAAATGCAACCCACTAGAGTGTACTCGGAGAAGCACCTCATTCCATCTATGCCTTTTCTCTCTCCTGTTTTTCTCATCCAGAGCCTCTCTTCTCAAGTTGATTTCAGTGCTCTGCCAAGCCAGGGTGCTATTTTGCGTTCAAAGCAAAGAATTCGGAAGCATGCACCTGCCAGGCCTTGGAAATCTCTGCCCCCTACTCCTACAGGATTACTAGAGAATGACCAGACAGGTAAGAAAGACCGGCGCATTTGCCCACTCTCATTTCTTAACATCAGGATTGCCATTGATTGACAAATCTGAGCTATTTTCATGTTGTATATAGTTAAAATATTGTCATTATTCTCATTTTATTATATGAATAAGAATATAAAAACTATATGAAAGGTGAAACTGATTGCAGTAACTCACATTCCAAGAAGGCCTCTGCGTGACACACAGCTCCCATGGGCATCCCTAAGAAAGAAATTGGGTGGAGAAATAGGATTGCTTTTTTTGGAAATGCCCAGAAAAATAGACAAAAAGTAAACAGGTTTTATAGAGATGCCTAGGTGGCTGGTGAGGGAAATAGTGGGAACCTTAGCCATATGACTTCTGGCCCTCATGACAGCCATTTTGTGAGCATGCCCACAACATAATCTCAACTCTCCAAATATACCAGCTGGTTCCAAAAGTTTGCTTATCCCTGATCTGGAGCCATTCATAACAATCTTTCTATCCATATTATGGATGCTCCTTAGCAGATTTTTTGCATTTCGAATACCTGTTCAAGACCACAGGAGTAGGAGAGGGAGTTGTGTTACCTCTTTTTTCCAAGTCAATTGGTTTTGAACTGTGGGGTTGGAGGAAAATTCTGAGAGTGTCTTGGACTGCCAGAAGATCAAACCAGTCCATCCTCCAGGAAATAAAGCCAGACTGCTCACTTGAGGGAATGACACTAAAGGCAAAACTGAAATACTTTGGCCACATAATGAGAAGACAGGACACCCTGGAGAAGATGCTGATGCTGGAGGGCAGAAGGAAGAGGGGAGAGTGGAGGGCAAAAGGAAGAGGGGCCAACCAAGGGCAAGGTGGGTGGATGACATTCTAGAGGTGACGGACTCGTCCCTGGGGGAGCTGGGGGTGGCAACAACCAACAGGAAGCGCTGGCGTGGGCTGGTCCATGAAGTCATGAAGAGTCGGAAGCGACTAAATGAATAAACAACAACAACAACATCTGACAGAAGCTGAAAGCCAACTGCTTAAGAAAACAAGAGCAGTTATTTTCTCACTTCCTAATTATAGCATAAGTTCAGTTTCTTAAAAAAGCTTTTGGGGAACCCTCCTCAGTTGTGCAACAGAAACGTCCGGCATTTTGTATGAATTGAGGACTAAGCCAATTTAGTTTGAAGTGGCAGTGATTAAAATTTCCACAAGATGCAACTTTTACACTACTTTCAGAAACTTCCCTTGCACAATTCTTTTTTTTACTTTTTCGAAAGAATGTGTTCATGTGCAACCAAGTAAGAGGAACCTTGGAGTGTCTGAGGGCTGCATTTAATGCTTTGGGGATAAAGCCATCTCAGGCACCTGGGGGCAGGACTGGAATTTTCATTTTTTTCCCATGCTGGCTGAGGAATTCTGGGAGTTGAAGTCCACACACCTTGCAGTTGCTGAGATTGGGAAACACTGCTGTAGAGAGTAAGGAAGATGACCTTGATGAAACTCTGCAGGAACTATTACCTAGGCAAAAGGGGCTGAAACATTTTTTAAGTCCAGAGCAACGGGATAACATTCAGAAGCGGCTCAGGCAGACACCTCCCTGATTCACTGGTGTATAAGGAGGAGGGGAGGGATAACACAGACTTGCAGGATTGTATTATTACAGCCAATCTCAATAAAAGTAGTTTTAGCCTTCCTGTGGAGTTGATTTCCTGGTCTGGTTTACCCAGTGGGGCTGGCAGTTTGTTACCTCAAAATGGTGAAAAGCCAAGGGGCTGATCTTTGACAATTGTCCACAGAAGGGGCCCAGGACCACAAACAAGGGACTCAGATGGTTCATTTCTCCCCCTGATACATTAGTAGGAATTTCTGAAATTAAAAGGAGAAGCTATTTTTAATTTCTAGTGAGAAGGCATCTGTGAGCGTATCCCTTTTAATAAGATGGGTTAGTCTGAAAAGGAGCTACCAAGCTCCTCCTGATTTTTTGGCTATCATAGAGAAACACAACCCGCCTCCTAGACAAATGCCTTATTTTTAATGCAAGTTGTTCAAAGAGGCTATTATTACTGATCGTGAATGAACATCACTGTAAATATCAATGATATTGTGCCTAATCTGGCTCTGCAACAACCTTCAGGGGCATAATGACTGTCACTTTAAGGGAGAGGTGACTGTTAAAAGCTCAGACACATCCAGACTTTCTCTTCTATGAAGGTGTGATCTCCAGAAACCAGGCTGAGAATTAAAAAGCCATTTCCCTTGAAATGTTCTTCTCTTAGGAAGCCCAGAAATAGAGTGGGCTCTTGCCCTCCACGCTCCCATTTTGCAAAGAGATGCTCTTCACCACCGCCACCCCTCCAAAACCCTGCAGATATTTTATTCCTGGTTGTTTTGTTGAAGGGGCTTCTTTGAAAGGGGGTCCAAAATCATTACCCAAGATTCCCTATCCAGGATTCTCTCAGGGACAGTTTCAAATGTGAGTTTTGTGATGCCTTGCCTTAGTTTTCAGTATATGCTTAACCAGGTCAACAGTCAGGGCTTAGTAGCAGCATTCCCACAACACACACAAGTTAGTTAGTTTTAACCCAGGTTGTGGCTGTTGTTTTTGTTGTTGTTTTGCTTTGGTATTGTACAAATCCAACCCCTTGGGGAGAAGATGGTTCGGTGGATTGTGCAAACCCAGAAAAGGGGTGAATTGGATCATTGTGTGGCATGAATTCAGCCAGTGTCCTGTTTTTTGACTTCTTCTTCTCCTCCTTTTCCTTCTTCCAGTCTTCTTCTCTTCTCTGACTTCCCTCCAGGCTGAAGAATTTTTTGACATGGTGGCCACAATCCAGGCCCGGAGGCTCAACGACCAGCGGGCTGATTTCGCCGGGGCTGAAGGTGCAACTGGAGAGAATTCTGGGATATCAGAAGAGCAGCTCTATGACACTATTCTGGCACACCAGGTACATGCCATTGACCCTCCCACATGAGGTCCCGGGGGACTCTTTTCTCTTCATCATTCTCCCGAACGGTCAGATTGTAGATTTAGGGTTTAAGCTGTTGTAATGGGATGGTTTTATGGCTCTATAAATCCTGGAATTATCATAGTGGGAAGGGAAAAGAGGTGCTGCCCTTCACGCATAAATAATAAAATAAATGAATAATAATTCCAGGGTCAGAATTTATTTATTTAATCCATTTCTAAGTCCGCCCCCTCACCAGCAACTCTGGGCAGTGTACGAAGGGATAAATAAATAAACTGACTATAACAACAAAGGATAACCATGCTGGGGAGGAAAACCATGATGTAATTGCATTGAACACCATTAACAATGACAATTACATCACCTTTACACAACCCCACACCCACCTAGCCCAGGATGGAAATGCCATTGTGTATTTAGACAAAAATAGCATGACCCGTGCATAACTGTGTATAATAAATACAACTACAGTATGTAACTGTTAGTACAATTTACTGCTGGTTTGAGATCTATCTATCTCACATACACACATCCACAGCTTTAAAAAAGCTTAAAACTGAACTTTTGGGACACCCTCTGTGTGTGTGTGTGTGTAAAACACACATACACATTCAGCACTGCCTTTTCTCCTTCTTTTCCATCTGCTGAGGGCAGCAGTGGTCAGGGCTATGACAAAAATGCCACAAGAAGATGGAGGATGGGATTTGGGGTGTCCTTCATTGGTCTAGCGATGAAGGCACCGGGCTAGAAACCAGGAGGCTGTGAGTTCTAGTCCCGCCTTAGGCCTGAAAGCCGGCTGGGTGACCTTGGGCCAGTCCCTCTCTCTCAGCCCAAGAGCCAATCAGGCGTGGTAGGAGAGTTCTAGTCCCGCCTTAGGCCTGAAAGCCGGCTGAGTGACCTTGGGCCAGTCCCCCTCTCTCAGCCCAAGAGCCAATCAGACCTGTTTTGGGTTTTTTTTAAACCGTATGGCATAACCGTTCAGTGCTCATGCTGCTTTTTTTCTTGCTGGGAAGTCCTTGTGATGTCCAGCAGCCAGATTTGTAGACTATTTAGCCGTGACAAGTCACGTTGCCCGGGGTGCACCACGAGGAGGCGAGCCTACATTGCACCGAGCTGGGCTGAGGGAAAGTGACTGGCCCAAGGTCACCCAGCCGGCTTTCAGGCCCAAGGCGGGACTAGAACTCACAGCCTCCTGGTTTCTAGCCCGGTGCCTTAAACACTAGACCAAACTGGCTCTCATCAGGCCTGGTATGAGAGTTCTAGTCCCGCCTTAGGCTTGAAAGCTGACTGGGTGACCTTGGGCCAGTCCCTCTCTCCGCCCAAGCCACCTCACAAGGTTGTTGTTGTGGGGAAAATAGGAGGAGGAAGAAGGAGTATTAGATATGTTCCCTACCTTAGGTTATTTATAAAAATAAAGGCGGGATAAAACAAAATATTTTAAAAAAAGCAGGTTCTTCTTAGTTTTAAGCCTGCTGGTGGCCCAGTCCAGGGATATCTCTGGAGGGGTCAAAAAAGTCAGGAGGAAAGCTTTGATCCCTGCTTGTGGCTGCCCACTTGACTTTTCTGCATCTACCTTGGCGGGCAACACTGGCCCAGTTCATCTCTTGGCTTCATTTCCCAGTAAAAAAATCCCACTGTGAAATATCAGCAGTACAAATGGGGTGGAGTGGAGGGAGGGAGGGAGGGAGGGGGTGGGTCTCGGAAGACAAAAGAGGTTAATGGCTACAAGGCTTGATGATCCACTTCTGCCCAAGCCCATATAGCAGTGTTTCTCAACCTTGGCCACTTTAAGATACGTGGACTTCAACTCCCAGAATTCCCCAGCCAGCATGGCTGGCTGGGGAATTCTGGGAGTTGAAGTCCACGTATCTTAAAGTGGCCAAGGTTGAGAAACACTGCCATATAGAGTTGTGTAACAGTTGGAGGTAGCTCAGTTCCTCTTCTGGATCAGAAACATGATGAAATCCTGGGTGATCACTGACTTCCCTCCCCCTGCAAGCAACTTGTTTTTCCCCTCCAGAAACCAGCGGTCGTCCCTAACTCCTTCTCCCTCTTCCACAGAGCCAGCGTCTTGAGGATCAGCGCACAGAGCCTCCTATCCCAGTAGGAATCCAAGGGCTGCTGGATTTACTGCTCACAGCCCAAGGAACCCGCATGGAAGATCAGCGCTCCGCACCTCCTCCTGGCCTTGCTGCCCCCTCCTTGCTAAGAAGACACCCCTCCTTTCTACACGGAGTATGAAACTTCTCCCAAGGGTCCCCTTTCATCACTTGGGATTTCAAGAGACTTTGGACATGGTTAAAAGCTGGAACTGTGTTGACCTCAAACTAAGGTTTGCAGGGACTGAGAAATCAAACGGGGCTATGTTGGAAAACTTTGTACAGGGAAGGTACTATGGCGTGCAGCAAGACTCAGGCTTCAGCCCAACACGGCTTTGCAAATGGCTAATTGTTTACCGGCTACGACTTCTGTCCTTTGGGTGGAGACACCTTCCAACCATCGCTGCCTCCTCCCTGCCAAAAGCCCGTTGTGGCAGTACATTTATAGGGACCGTGAAAAGTCACATGCCATGATTTTAAAGGTTTAGGGGCGGCATGAAAAAGAACCTACTGCTGGTAAAGGGCATGGGAAAAGCCCTATTTGCAATATATGAGAGTCTTAAGATGCTACGAGACTGGATTTAAGCTTAGCATGTTCATCCCCAAAGCATATGCATAACATTTCAGCTAATGCATCCCTGCAGTGGATGAGCTCTTAATTTAGCACTTCTCCTAAATAATTTGCTGATTAGTGCAACCTTTCTGAATCTGGTGGCCTCCAGTTGTGCTGAGCAAGGCCAGGCAGGGTTGGAATCAGGAAAACGGATCAACACATCTAGTAAGTTAGACCTAGAGTTGATTTGAGAACCATGAAATAAATTCAGCTGCTTTCATGTGCTTGCAAAGAAAAGAGGCAGGCTCACGGTCTTCTAATTCTGAAAACATTACGGGCCCTGTTTTATTTTAGAACTTCAGGAAAGTCCTGTTTGATCTGGCCATCAACCCACGTAATCCAGCATTCTGGGTCACTCAGTGGCCCACTGACCACGTTGGGGAAGCTCACAAGTGTAGACGGGCGGGCGAGAGCCTCTTTCCCCTGGTTTTCCCTACTAATGGGGCTGGCTGCTTTTCAGACCTCAGGCCCCACGGCAGTCTCACACAATGCCTAGGTACGGAGTCCCTGCTGTGAGACAGGCAGCCGTATAAACTGTTTAAATAATTAAATCATAGGTACGTCCCACCCCAAATAGTAAAAAAAAAGGGGGGGCTGTCGAAATTACATTGTGTTCCTGTTTGGGGAGAGTACGGTGTTCACGCATGAATCGGTTGCACACGTGAAGTTTTGGAATTTGTAAAATTTGAAGGGAAGGCTTTGGAATCACCTCTTGGGAGTCTTCTGTACATCTTGGCACCCCTAAATGCTAACGGTGCCAACTCTTGTCCTACAGTCCACTGGACTCCAATATGTTGGGAATATAATTCCCAGAATTCAGGGTGGTGTTGTCCTGGTATATCCTGAGTTAAAGGCTCTGTGGTAGGGCCCATGAGTTCCCACTGTCTTTGCACTTTTGTACTTGCCTGGAAGTGGAACCATAATGGAATTTTCTCACCGATTAAACTATTTCCCCCCCTAACATATATAGCACATAAAAGCCAAGAAAACCTGCAGCAGTTTGCCGCTTCTCATTCTTCATGCACAATTGCGCTTCAACGCGGTCGTAATAAATTCTGTTGTGAAGCTACAGCATCGTGGTTCTGTGCAAGAGAAATACACAGTCAGTCCAAGAGCAGGTGGGCAGCTGCAGGGAAGTGAACGGCAAATGAAAGAACAGGTGATGCTGCAGGAAAATAGCAGTGGATGAACAAGCACCACCCGTGTTTGCTCAGAATGAAGCAAGCCCTAATTCCTGATTTATTTTGAAGGAGTGGTGCATGGGTGTAAGCAAACTGTTTCCTCCATTTTGTTCCAGATAAACTAGAAACGGTTTGCTTAGAATTATATCCAGACCTGCGTTCCTCTTTCCTACTCAAAACAAGCTGGGATCGTGACAGAATTTATTGGGGAATAGAAAACCGGGGTCATGGGTTTACCATAATTCTAAATTATTTCTAGTTTGTTTATCTGCTTGCGAGAAAGAGAGATGTAAAACAAGAGTGAATGAGCCGTGCACATGATTATGCTTTGTCCAGGGACATCCGGAATAGTCTGGGGTTATTCTATCTGAATGTGGCCAGTTAATGCACGCTAAAAAGCAGGCAGAGTTTCAATCACACGGTCCTGGCCGCCACCTTGACTTTTTTGACCGTATCCCGTAGACAGCCTTGGTCAGATGTGCCAAGGGAAGATAGGCACTTGCCACTTCCTAGAATTATTTGTGGATTATCGCTGGCTACTTGGCCAAGCCACTTCTTGTTCTTCTGAGGTCAAAATTAGGAGGACAAACAGTGAGGACAGATTGCGGAAAGTAGAAAAAAGTGGGTGGGGTCTGACTCCTCTTGTGATTTCCATTCCCCCCATTCAGTTGCAGAGCATTAAATGGTTTTGTTTTCTAAGAATGACTTTCATTCTTTTCATCGGGCAATTTAAAGATGGACTGATTTGATTTAAATCAATAAATACAGGAGAGTAAAAGAAATTAAGATGGTAGCTGCAACTGTGTCACCGTACTTTCACCTTTTTTGTGTGTTGTGTGTACAACACGCATAACTGGCAGAGAGGCCAGCTTCAAAGAACGTTCCCCTGCTGTTCAGAGCTGCATGGCCCTGAATAATAGTATCCAGAGACTGCAAGGTATGAAAGCAAGGCTGCATCAACCTGTAGCAGCCTATAGATCAGTGTTTCTCAACCTCAGCAGCTTTAAGCTGTGTGGACTTCAACTCCCAGAATTCCCCAGCCAGCAGGCTGGCTGGGGAATTCTGGGAGTTGAAGTCCACACAGCTTAAAACTGCTGAGGTTGAGAAACACTGCTATAGACACTGGGCTGATCGCACCCTGTAAAGGTCACTAGCCTTGGTCATCAGTAAAACGGTTGATGAAACATGTCCAGTTGCTCTCCCAGCAAAATTGCCGCAGCTTGTATCAAGGATACCAGGACAACTCCCGACATTTTTAAGCTGTCTCAGGTATAGATGGGGAAGAGATAAAGGCATCATCATGGGGACATTGCAGAAAAAAGGAGATTGCCATTATATGCACGCTGTGTTTAGGTACAAGTGGGGAAAAGCTCTTGGATTTTTAATTTGATTAATTGATTTTAATTTTAATTAATTTACCTCAGCTTAACGTACCTGTAGCTCTGTAGCTAAATTCCTAAGATCCCACCTGGCTACAGTGGGACATCTAGCCATCCTGGCTGATAATTCTGGCACTGGAAGTCCCATCCCACTTGAGGGCGCCAAGGGTGAAGAAGGATGTAGATAAAGTGGCCCCCAAGTTGAGCTTAAGTGCATTTCTACATGGACACAGCCATGCACTTTCCTTTCCAGATTCAACTCTGTACTGTATGATGTGTTATGCTGCAGCAGCTGCTTAATAGGTCAATTCATCCAGTGGGATGGGGGGCAAGCTTGGAGCAGGATAAATGGCAGGCCTTAAAGGGCGTCAAGCGTCAGTCATTCGTGTTTTGGTGGATTTACTTGATACACCATCAGAGAAATTGAATTTGTCCGTCTTTGCCTTGTGGAAAAGCTGAGGAAGCTTTTGACCTGGGACAGCTTACATTTATGGAATAATCTAGATTTGATTTGCCCTTCAAGGTTTTGGGGTGGATTAGAGCATGGCACTCTACCCCGGTGCTTCTCAACCTTGCCAAGTTTCAGATGGGAACTCCCAGAATTCCCTAGCCAGCTTAAACTTGGCGAGCTTGAGAAACACTACTCTACCCTGTGGGGGGGAAATTTCACAAAAGGGATTATGGCGTCACAAAGGCAACGTTCCTTTTTTACTATGGCGCGAAGGGTCCATTGTACTCCAACCTGGCTTGCGTTCGAGGAGCAGGCGGCGTATAAATTATTATATGAATCCGGCGTATAAATTATTATATGAATCAACCGTCCCTCCCCAGCGGCCTCCAAGATCAACCTGTTTGAATCGAAGCAAACATTCTCCGCGGAGCTAAAAGAATGCAACTTAAACAAACGAAGAATCAGGGCCATATATTACGCCCAGTTAGGGTCATAACAGCGCTCTCTAAAGACGGAAAGGCGCTGCTATGCAAGACGGCCAGTGCAGCCTGGCTAAACAGGACGCCGAGAAGGAGAAGCGGGAAGGAGACTCCCGGGTCCGCTTTTGCCCACGCACACGCCCTCGCCAGCTTCGCGAAAGTAAACTTCTTGGCTGTCTCGCCCCGCCCCTTTCTGCCCCCGCCGCATCCGCCACGTCAGCGGGAGACTCGGGTCCAGCTGCAGGCTTGGCAGGGGGCCGGGGGCGAGGCCGAGGGCGGCACACTCTGCCCCCCTCCGCCGAGGACCCTCCTCTTTCGCTCACCGCCTTTGCTCCCGCCGGCATGGTGCTGCTCACCATGATAAGCCGGGTCCAAGACGGGCTGCTTTTGGCTGCCTCCATGCAAGACACGGAGCAGGTAAGTGGGGGGCGAGCACAGGGGCGCCCCGCATCCCTCCCTCCCTCCACGGCCTCGGCCCCGGCCCCTCGGCTGTTCGCAAGCGCACCTGCGATTCCCTTAGACGCCCGGTTGTTAGGACAACGTGGACAACTTTTATAGGAGAAAATGGATGGCTTTCTGTCCGGGATTTATGTTTTTTAAAAACCCGAACAGCCCATTCTGAGCAAGAAGCGCAGTGAGGCTTGCTTTACGAGCATGGAAAAATAATTTGCTGGGTTTTATTTTATACCTCCCCGCTATTTTATTTGCTGGCATTCTGGGGTTACCGTTTGCCTCCTTGGGCAGAGTTTCAGGAACAGGATGGCAACAGGCAGTCCTTCCTGGCACATTTTCTCTGCTCAGGCTTCTGTTAAGCAAAGCTGGAGGGCCGGGCTCTATGGAGCTAAATGGGGCCCTTCAGCCTTTCTTGTGGGGTGCCAAACTGGCTGGCTGAGGGAAGAGGCCTGAAAATGCTGCATTTTCTCTCTTTCTCCACTCCCATCATCCTTTTTCCTCAGCAAACGTGGATTTCGCTGCCAGCAGTTGTGGCCAACGGCTGTCACTGGTTTTCCAAGGGAAGTGGTTGAGTGGAGGAAGGATTATGCTAACAATGCCTCTAGGCCTGGTGATGGTTGTTTGCCTCTTCCTGAGTCCAGGTCTGAATGACCTGTTATTGGGAAGCAACAAATGTGGAGCTTCTTGAAGACATCCTGGCTGCTGAATAAAACAGAACGAATGGACCGATGGCCTGATCCAGCTAGGCAGTTGTGGCATCCATAGCTGTGCTGAGCATTGCAGTAATGTGTCAAGGGCCGTGTGCTGGCAGGAGGTGGGCTAGAGGCCAGATTAGAACCAGCTGGGCCGGCCCAGAGTAGAAGTGGGCGGGGCCATCCTGTCTGCCTTGTTCTCTTTTTTTAATCCTTTTTCAGTGTTTTTCAACCTTGGTCACTTTAAGATGTGTAGACTTCAACTCCCAGAATTCCCCAGCCAGCATGGCTGGCTGGGGAATTCTGGGAGTTGAAGTCCACAAATCTTAAAGTTGCCAAGGTTGAGAAACGCTGCCCTAAACACTTTTGGACTACTACTTGTCTCTCCCTTCCCAATGTAACAACATGTCAAGCTTTATTTATCTAACGTAAATATTCCGGTCCTTGGCTTTCACTTATTTTCCTTTCTGAGATTTTCAAGGGTTTATCTTCCCATCATTTCTACTTGCCTCCTTTTCCGCTATTTTCAAACGTCTAACCTCCTACAGGCCTTCCACCGTGCACCTCTCAACACCCACTCTTGTGGATTTCAGTCTAATTTGTGGTTGTTGCTGTGCTTTGCTGCCTGCCTCTCTGATCATTCACCTAAATCTGGGTCTCCAGAATCCTAGTTCAGGATCTTACCTACCACATAATATTGACCGCCTTGCAGATGCCCAATTCTTGCCATTGAGTACCCTACGTGTCCTCTCAATGAGTTCTTCCTTACGGCATAATTTTCTAACTGGGGTCTAAATACTGCAAAAGGAGAATTTGTAATTCCCCTCCCTCACTTAGGTTAGGTTAGATTACCCAAGATTTCTCCAACCTAATGCTGTTCACAGTTGTACGGGATTACAGTTTCTACCCTGCTTTTTGAATTACACAGAGTTCTTCCCTTTTTCCTCCCAATCCATAGTCAAATCGGAACTTCCAAGAATATCACAGTCAAGCCAAACAGCTTTTCCGAAAGCTTGGGGATCATTCGCCAAATCGCTGCTCTCTGCAGGCTGGAGCTATGACATTTCAGTAAGTTTTTCTGATTCACGGTGATGCAGAGAAGGGAATGTACCTATTCTACCAACGCTAAAATTTCTTGCAATGCCCCCAGGACTTGAATTATGGGAAGGAAAATGAGGGAACACACTTGATCCTCTCCTTCCAGTCGTAACCAGATTATAAACTCACACCAATATTTGGCAACTTTTGAGAAATAGTCAGCTGGTGCCCCTTTCCCCTTCAAATGCCTTCTAGCATAAAAAAATGTCAGTGGTGAAACACGTAGGGGGCTGTGACTGTATTTTCACCCTAAATGACTTGGTTGGATAAACAGATCTTAGTTAATGAAGCTGAGAAATGTATGTTCCAACTTCAGTGTTCGCACAGTTCTTTTGTATGAACCACAATTAAACCTTGGAGCTTCTACCAGCTATAGATTCATAATTGTTTAAACTGTGAAATTGTGGTTTCACACAAGCCAGGAAACTAATCCAACTTCAAACCATGATTTAACAACCTGGCTGGTTCTAAATCTTGTTAGCTGAAACCTTGTTTTATATGCTGTAAAGAAACAATGGACTCACCCTTTAAGGTTATTAATCCAAGATATTTTCTTGGATTGTTCTTAACTGATTTACTATAAAGCGCTGAGAGTCAGTTGCAGGTGGTGGTATGTAATGTAAATGGATGGATGGGTAAGTAGGCAGATAAAATGATGGTCCGAATGCCACTGTTCTTAGAAAAAAACACAAATTTTAAATTAGTGTCCAGCGAGCACAGTATTTCCCATTGCACTGAACTCTGCAGAGCAAAGAAGAAACGTGTTAAATTCCCATCAATATAATTGAACATTGTTTGTTTCTTTGTTTCAATGTATATGACTGCCCATCTCAGTGTCATGATTCCGGGTGGCTAACAAGAGTTCAAAACACAGTATCACAATAACATCACAATAAATACAGTTGGCAGCTGCTGACTTCAGCAGGAGGCTGTAAACCTCAGCACCCAGGCATCTTAGAATGCCAGGTATCTGCCACATTTGGGCAGGGAGCTGAGAAAGTGTCTCTTTCCTTGGATTTGTCCAGATACATTAAACTGTTTCCACCCGAACAACTAGGGTGAGCATGCTAAGTCTCCCTTAGGGACTAAGGGTCCCTACCTACCAGTGGGTACAGTGGGAGGGGACCCGATGGCAGGCATTCCCCTTTTTCAGCTTGCCCCCTCGAGCAAGGGTGGCTCTTGTCCTTCCAGAAAGAGGTGAAAAAATGGCTTTTCCGGAAGTCTTTGAGGATTAATTGTAGTCGGCAGGACCATACCAAATGCCAATTATTTTAGTATTGAAATTGGGAAATAGATTGTGGATTTTTATTTAATTCATTTCTAATGCTGGTCTTGTACTGTGGTTATGTTGTAAATTCTGTAAGCCACCTAGAGTCTGCGAGGTTTCAGGCAGTAGAAAAATCACATGAATGAATGGATGAATAGATGAATGAATGAATGACAGCTAATTTTTTTCATACAGAAGGGCATTTTCAAGTGGTGGCACTCTGTGGAACTTTCATCCCAGAGAGAGTTGCCTTGCACCACCATGTCGTTTTTTCAGCGCCAAGGAAACACGTCTTTTGTTTTCCAAAGTTTTAAGGTGCAGATTTATGACCATTTAATATCACTTTTATGCTTTTGTGGCAGGAGAAGAGAATACTTGGAAGGTTTAAAAGAAAGTTAAAATGGCTAAGCCAGCCTAGCCAAATAAGTCTCTTCCTTGATAATTTATGATGGATGAGAACACCAGTTTCTGTGACCCATTGACAAATTTGCTGCCAATTTTGTAAAGAGATAATTAAAAAAAACTTTTTTTTCCCAGGAGATATAGACATTGCCGTGGGTGTCTGCAGCCATCACACTGCAAACTCCACCCCATTTATTTATTTATTTATTTGTCAATCAAATTTCTCTGCCGCCCATCTCGTACACAATGACTCTGGGCGGCTAGACATGCGTGTGACGTAATGATGTGTGGCATAATGATGCATATCCAAAAGGGGTGGGACTTGCATCACGAGCGGTGTGACGTACACACACACTGACATATGCTGCTGAAGCCACAAATAATTTACAGAAGTCTGCCGCAAGTGTACCGGGAAGCCTATAGAAATTCTTGTGGATTATTGTTTCCAAATTTATGCGCAGGCTTACTTCTCCCCAGATCAAACCCCTTTTCTTCCCATTTCACCAAATCTCCACTGCCTTCTGCTTCATTTTCCCTACAGTTACCTGATCAGCCAAGGAATTTGTTACCTGACACTCTGCGAAGCTACATATTCAAAGAAGTTGGCGTTCTCCTTTCTGGAGGAGCTGCAAGCTGAATTCTGGGAGCTTTATGGGAAGAAGGTGTCATCGGTGTCCCGGCCTTATGCCTTCATTGAGTTTGGTAGGTGTAAGGAAGAACAGGTTTCTGGCAGTGAATCCCATCACACAGATTCTGTAATGTGGCACCCTGGGCACCAGGGTATCTGTCCCCTCCTCTAAAGGTCATTTGAAGGCTCAGAATGGCCCGACCTTGACTTTGATGTATGTAAACAGGAGTTTCGAATGGGCTTTCAAGGTTATGATATTCTACTTTACTCCAATAAAGATTATTCCTAGAATTCTTGCCATGTCTGGTTCTTGACCTGGTCTGTTCTGAAGGGCTGACACTAGTTCAGGATGCCAAAAGATGGGAGCCAGACCAAGTTGGTTGCACTGTTTCCATTGCAGTCAATAGGACTGATGCTGTAGGACTAACTTGTCCATTGATTTCAGTGGGACAAAATCGGAACTAAACATAATCAGTATCCAACCCAGATTCTGCCCAGTATGCACTTAAAGTGGCAGTCTTCCCAACCCAGATGCCCTCTGGTTGGCTATGCTGCTTGGGGGATTCTGGGAGTTGAAATCCATGCATCCACCACAAATACAGGCCATGCCAAGCCCCAAGCAGTGGTATAAGACCAAGGAATGAAGAACTATGCAAATTTCAGTCAGGGATCTTTAAGGCTCACCTGGGGGACTGTAGAATCTTGGAATCTGCAATGTTGGAAACTTCCCACCCCGATTTCTATTGACCGTTTCTCTAAACATTATGTAATGCTTCTTCCCATGTTTTCTTGCCACCTGGTCTGAGTTGCCATTTTTGAGATAAGCTACCATCAGACTCACTTCCTATCTCTTGATTGTTATGTCTGCTCTCCCTTCCGTTCCTTTCCTAGCCACCTCACAATCTCTCATGTCGGTCATTACCAAGAAATTAATGGGGCCGAGGCTAGAAGGAGATGCTTCTCTACTGTGGACCTTGTTTCGTGGAAAAGCTTCTATAGCAGGTCCAGGTTGCCCTCATCTTGCTGGCTTTCCAACAGTCAAAAAGAAGTTCTTCCAGAGGGTTTTTAGTTAATTAATTAACGTAGCACTTTGAGGGTTGTTATTGGGATACCATTTTCATGTTAAACTAACAATCATGGTTTAAATAGTGGAGTTCTTGGTGCTCCCTGAGCTTGGTTTTTTGCTTGCAGACATTTCATTGCCCAGCTAGGTAACATCATCATCATGTTACCTAATTCGGTAACGAAATGTCTACAAGCAAACAAGCAAGCTCAGGGAGCACCAAGGACCCCACAGTTCAGTCTTGGGCTGCAGATGTTCTCTTCTGTTGGAATGGTTTAAATAGTTTTACTATTTTAGTTTATATTGTTCTGTTGAGGATGTTCCTATTTCTATCGTCATAAGATCAAAGAAGTTTAAATGTCTAACAAATAAGTAAAATGGGAACCAAATGTTTCTTGCTTTTCTCTGTGGTGGGAGGAATGCATGGTTGGGCCACAGTTGAGTAAGGAATCTTTTAATGTCATGGTGGGCTGGGAAAAAAATTGGGGGTGCCAAGTTGGAGAAGGCTGGTCTAGAGGAAACAAAATACCTGTAATGTGAAGATGTGAATCCCTTTATTTTTCCTTATTAGACATTTACATCCAGAAGCTGAAGAAATCCTACCTAGATACTTGGTCAAAGCGCCACCTAAGCAACATCAACTTGGAGCTCCAGGATGTTCAGAAGATCATGGTGACCAACATTGAAGAGGTCCTCCAGAGAGGGGAAGCCTTATCAGGTATAGGAGGGGGACACAGAGTGTGTGGTCAGATATGGCCATCACCTGACTGAAAGGATCTTGAGGATACAGCTCCAAAGAGAGGGAGGATTCTTGGAGACAAGGCTCTTGATCCAAGGATTTTGGAGTGGACGTGGAGACAGTGATTGGGTGGCAAAGAGCATTGGGATACAAACTGCATGCGCACAAACACATACACACATCTATAAAGGCAAGAGGGAATGAGGTGTCAAAGGAGGTGTTTGTGAGCACACTGGTGCCTCTTGTACTGTGGCTTTTTCAGTAAGCAGAGGGTGGCCAAGAGGCCTTACAAAGTCCCTTTACACTTTTCCAGGTTCTTTCCCAATTCAGTAGCAGGAATCCTATTCCCACAGCTATCTTGGGTTCATCCTATTTCTCAGGGGCTGGTGGGGCACATACAGGTAGTCCTCACTTAGCGACCACAATTGGGATTGGCAACTCTGTCGCTAAGTGCCACAGTCACTAAGTAGAAAATCACGTGACTGAAACTTGTGATTTCAGTGGGAGCCCATCTAATTTCTCCAGGGAGGCCATTCCAGGGGGCTGGTGCTGCTCCTGAACAGCAGCACTTCTGAACCTGGCCCCCCCATCAGTCCCCTGCAAAATTGGGGAACCACCAGGACCTTTTCCTGGCAAGGTGGAATAGGAGGACAACTGAGGCAACTGTTTTCTCTGTCTTCTCTCCTTCTTCAGCTCTGGACTCAAAAGCCAGCAACTTGTCAACCCTCTCCAAGAAATACCGCCACGATGCCAAGCTCCTCAACAGCCGCTCTGCTTATGCCAAAGCCGCTGCCACCAGCCTCATCCTGGTGGTGTTTCTGCTCTACATTCGCTTCTGGTGGCTGGTGTGACCGGGTGTTCCCAAGGCCCGATGCGTCTTGTGAAGGCAGGAGGGGGGCTTCTGCTTTGGGGAGAAACATGGAAACATCCCAAAGCTCGCCGCTCAGGACAATGTTATGTTTTGCATCACTCCTTTTGCCCCCTTGTGGTCAGCCTAGAATGGTGGCCACAGGATGCTGAGCGGAAAGATGACTATTTATGATGGGAAAAGGCAGGTTGATCTGCCTTTTGTAAATGAGGAGAGCGTTGGCCTTCCGTAACTCAGCTTTTCTTTCAACCAAGGCCTGTTGTTGTGGCATCGGCTCCCGCCACAATAAATCTGAAAGGTTGTTTTTTTTTTTTAACATGTCCCAAGCCTCCAAGTGTGTGTGCTGCTATTGACAAGCTGAGCCTTATGACCCCAACGGTGGATGTAAATTTTCCCTCCCAGAAACCCCCAGTATCTCCACGCTGCCATATGACATCTCAGTTGCAGTTGTTCTCTGTCCTACTTGCTTGGAAGGAATTTTGCATCGCAGGCCACAGACCGGGAGATGGTGTAATTGCTACGGTGAAAAACGGAGCCCCCAGTTCCCTTGCTAAACTGCTTGTGGGTTTCAAGAATTTGCCTAGGCTGAGCTTTGTAGCTGAGAGGGTTTAAGCCCGGGTCTTTCAACCTTCATTGACTAGATCGTCATCTAGTCAGAACTATGCTGGCTGGGGAATTCTGGGAGTTGTAGTCCACACTTCTTAAAGTCTCTGAGGTTGAGAAACAGAGCTCTAATCCATCCTGCCCAAATCCCAGCCAGCATAGTTCTGACTAGATGACGATGATGACGACATTATTCACCTTTATTCAACTCAAAGCAGCATATATAATGCTCCCGCCTCCTACTTTCCCCACCACAACCCTGTGAGGTGGGCCAGGCCGAGAGAGGAGGACTGGCCCAAATTCACCCAGCTGGCTTCCATACCCAAAAGGAGGAATAGAACTCACGGTCTCCTGGTTTCTAGTCCAGCATCTTTGCCCTCCACCAAGTTTGCTCAGACATTTGCTTCCCATACCAGGAGTTGAACCTGGACTCCCTCGATGAAAAGCAAGAATCTAACACCAGATATGGTGGCTAGTTGGAGCTATGATAAACCTTTGGCTATGCTACTGGCCTGTGACTGTAACAACCAAGGGAATCCTTGATGCCAAAGCAGGCATTCAAGGTACACTTAGTCATGATTAAATTAACCATGGTTTCCTGGTGTTGCAAAACACCCTCACCATAGAAAACACTTAAATATTATCTAACCTCCTGTGCCAAGCCACATACATAAAACGCTACCACTAATTGTTTCAACTCACTTCATCCCACTTGTATTTTTCCAGCTTATGTTTCACACAACAAAATGAACCAATGAACCACATTTTAACTTGGCCCTGGCTGCTTTTGCGTGGCCTGCTAAGCTAAAACGTGGTTCATTGGTTTATGGTACTGCCCTGAAGCTTTAATGGACTGAGTACGTACATATTTCCTAGAATAAATTTAAGTTTAGGGGAAAGTCTGCCGTTAAAACGTTGCCTGAAAAAGGTGGAACGGGGGATAGAGTGAGTTGTAACTTTCCCAAGGCAATTAGTGAAGGAATTAGTGTGTGATTTGGGGAAAAAGGTGTGATGCTTGTTTAATATGTTCCATGATTCTAAATGAATTGAACTTTAAAAGAAAACCTTACAAATGAAAAACCATTATTCAGGTTGGCTGAAAATAATCAGGAAAGGCTTTTAGAATAGTTTGAAATATTTGAAGTTTCGTAAGGGACAGAGATCTTAGCAAAGATAAATTTCAGAACCTTGTTTGCACTTCTGGTGTGATCAAAGGAGAGAACATTCCCTCTAAGCTGTGTGTGTGTTGCTGTCAAAGATGATGCACTAACCAAGTGTGTTTTTGCAAAGGAGTAACCAAGACAAAGAGACAGGTGGGGTGGGTGGGGAAGAAAAGTTTCTTGCCCGGGAGCTAAGCTGAAGCCCCCAGATCATCTTCCAGGCTGAAGGAGGAACAGAAGTGTGAAAGAGGAATTGAAACAAAGGGGAAAGCTGGGAAGGAGGGGAGGCTGCCACAGATCAGTAGTGTGTGACTCTTAAAAATTTTAAGTTTGAGCCCACCAAGATTCAAAACATACAGTACAAAGCTTGGTGTGAGACAATCATGATGATACTAAGAAACTTAAAACTTGCAAAAAGTTTTAAGTTACCAGGGCTAATTGAATTAGCTGACACTAAGGACTCCGGAAGCCTGCAGCACAGATGGTCCATCCACCGTGCATGGTGACTGAGGATAGGGGTGCGGTATGACTCATGAATGTAAATTAGGCTATGCATTTTTTTAAATTGCTGCCCCCTCCCGCTCCAGCCAAAGGTGGTCCAGCTGCTCAAAAGACATCGTGATTTGCACATCGGCTTCCTTGGCTTAGAGGGAACACTAGGAGAGCACGTTCTTGAGAAGGTCCCAAATGCAGAGGGATCTTCTTTTCAGGGAACGAGTTGTGAGGTGCTTTCAGATGAAGCTTTTATTACGGGATAAAACCAGCTCTCATCTGAGGACTAGAATCGGGGTGGGACAGGCATTGTCTTCTTTCTAGAACCACTTCAGCTCGGAGGCTGTATCTCTTGATGCTTTTTCCACCTTCTGGCTCTCCTCAGAAAATACCCCCAGGGAGGCAAGATTCTGTGTTTTCCATGTTTGTGGACTGATAGCACTAAGATACCTCCCAGGGGTTTTCACTGGTGTGCATTGGTGTGTCAAAAAGTCAAAATGGTGGTTGTGACTGTGTGGCCAAAGCCATACCTCTTTTTCATGTCCATTGCCCATGAAGAAGGGATTGGACTTTGGTCGCAACTGCCACCTTGGCTCTCTCGACCCTCCCGTGGACACTCCTGATACTTCACCAAGTATCCTTATTCTGGAGAGAGGGATAAAGGTATATAAGGACTAAAATACATTTTGGCAACAGAAGGGAATATTTATTCGCCCAGTCACACACCTTCCTTTCCACAAACTGCTCCCACCTAAGGAATCTTGTACACAAGTGTAATCACCAGGAACTGAATTCAGTTTGCGGGAGTTTTAGCTTTACTTCTTGGCTCCAAGCTTTTGCACAACAAGTATAATTGGTGGTAATATCCCAATCTTTAGACAAGTCTACCTGACGCGTTGTCAGCGGAAGGTGAGCTGAATTGCAACGATACACGATGGAATTGCAAATCAGAAAAATAGGGTGGAAGGTTTGGGATTATCCATTTCCATCCTACATCTGCTTTTTCCAGCTGGGGAACCTCATATATGTTGGACTTCAACTTCCAGAATTCTCAGCAGCCTCAATTGGCAGGTTACACAATCCTTCATTGCACCTCTGGAAAAGAGGCCAAACCTAGCCTGTCTGTGTCTGAAGTCCCATTGAGTTCAAAGAGACTTCCTCCCAAGTCAGTGGCTACTATATAGTAGCCTTTCCCATACTGCTACTTGCCAGATGGGCTGGGATCCTGCTGCCAGGATCACTGGCCAGTATTCTGAGAGTTGAAGTCCAACATACCTGAAGATGTTCTGGGGAAGCTCTTCTAGCAAGGTGTGATGACCTTCGCTTCAGATTTTGTAAGATGACCTTAGGATCCAAGTTGTGTTGTATCACATCCCCACCTGTGACAGCAGAAACATCTGGAGCACTTTGATGTCACTGCTGGAATATCTTCATCTCTCCACGCTGCCCATGGGTGTTCCATTGATCCAAGGCACTGCCCTGCATACTTCACTGGGGAAAGTTACCTCTTTGGCCAAGGCTGTCATCACTACCCACAGTGTCCTCACACAGAGGGGGAGGAGTCACTCCACTGCCTGCCCCATGGCGGCTTCTGATGGGGTAGCATCCTTGAAAGATCCCTCATTCTCTCGAATGGGAGTTAGCTGGGAATGATTGGGTGGGTGTGGCCATCTGTGCAGTTTGGATGAAGACTGTGGGCGGGGCCTGTGTGGCAAAAGCTGGCCAGTCCCATGAGAGGGGCAGGGTCTGTCTAAGAGGGAGAGGATATCGTGGTGCAGGCGCTCCAACGCTACATCTTTGGGGAGACGGCCTGTATGATCCTGGAGGTTCCTCTGGGCGCCATGTTGCAGAAGAAGACACACCGCTTGATAGCTTCCCTCCCGGGCAGCCAGGAACAGTGGGGTCTGTGCCTGCAGACAGAGTGAAATGGGACAGGTAAGAGATGCCTGCATGATCTGGGACTGTTTCTGTTCTCAGATGATCCCCTGGCCGCCTTCTCTGACTGCAAGAGACTTGGTAAAAAATCTGTAGTTGCCTCCATGGGAAGTATTGGTGTCAGATGCCCTTGTTGTCTGCCAAGCCCAACCTCAACAATCCAGAGATAAGCCCCATCCCTATCCTTCGTCTCCAGCAACTGTTTCATAGAGATGCATCTGTCCCTGTGCTCAGAGGTTTCATTAAACTTCCTGGCTTTGCCCAGCATAAAGGCCACTCACTCCATTATGGCTTTCACTGCCATCGTGTTCAGGCTGGCATGGCTCTTGGCCATGCTAGCTAAGGATTGTGCATGTCGAGTTGCAGCTCTCAGTTTGGGGACAAATGAAGTCTCACCTCTATTCTGTGATGTACTTGCTGACTCTCGGGTTTAAGCCATTTTATTGCACGACGTTTTTGCTAGAAGTTCAAAATAGTCAAACTTTTAATTTGTCTGCAGGAAAGGACTGTACCATCAAGCAGAGAGCACCATCCCAGTTAGCCCAGGAGTAGGGAACTTAAAGTCTTCTAGCTATTGCTGAACTACACCTTTCCAAAACTACAGACAACATGGTCTTTGGCTGGAAATTCCACAACGTCAAGCAAACCGCCACCTCTCCATCTCTGAGGTCCTGGAGAATGGGACAGATCCAACCCTACCTCAAACCCTGTTCACTTGCTGCTAGGCTAAACCTGTCATCTGCACTTTGTGGCAATCCTGGTATGTGGGGCTACAACTCCCATCATCCCCAACTGGGATCATGTAAGTGTGGAAAGAGTTAAGTAGTATGGTCTGGCGCAAGGCACTTCCTGTGTATTCTGTTTTAAAATCTTCCTGCAAATTGAGAAAACAGCTTCTACCCCCATGAGCATTGGAGGACGCTATCCGGCACGTTGGTAGCCTTCTAGAGATGGACCCACCAGAAGAAGCAAATGCACATTACCTGGTTGTCCAGAATGTCTTTGTCAGCTCCGTTCCTGAGCAGAACGAGGGTGGCCCGTACGTTGTTGACTGCTGCAGCCCAGTGGAGAGCGCTCTTCCCTGCAGGACAGGAGAAATCCAGGGATGAAGTCCTTCCATTACTGCAGGGAATTTTGAGGAACGTTGGAATCCTGCTTTGGATTCTAATGTGTATTCTTGTGGAATATGTGGATGGTGGGGGAACTGTAGCCCTCAGATTGACCTTTCCCAGCCTGGTGTCCCTAGAAAGGTTGGCCTTGTAAGGCCACAGTTCCTAGCCAGCATGTCTGTTGGCTAGACCTCCAACCTGGTACCCCCCAAATGGGTCTGGCTTCAAATGCTGTAATGCTCGCCAACCACAATTGCAGGCTAGGAATCGGGAGAAGTGAATAGAGACTGTCCTTCTGCCCTGTTGTCCTAAAGCTCTTCTGGGCCAGTCCCATGTTCCAAGACAGCAACCTTCTAAATAATTGGGGAGGCTGTTACACAGACAAGGAACAGGGTTTATTTTCTCCCCCAGAAGATAGAATGAGATTTAATGGTTTTACATTATATACGTAAAACCATTAAAACCATTATTTAATGATTTTACATTATATATTTATTGACAACACTGCTAGACCAACCCATCTGGCTGACTCTGGAAAGCACACATGAGCAGACCAATTCAGAATATCTCAACAATTAAAAGCAGTAAAAAAATCAGTAACAAATCATCATCATCATCATCATCATCATCATAAGAAAACATATAAGCTCCTCTAATCACCGTAAGGCCCAAAAGCCCACTGAAGTAAGACTGTTTTAAGGGCCTTCCTGAATGCAAGGAGGGTAGGTGTTAATTACACCTCCTGGGGAAATGTATCCCATATTATGGAGGCTATTACCAAGAAAATCTGCCTCCTGGTCCACATCCCCTTGTGGACCTAAAACATTATACAAGGGGATATTTACTTCTCAGATTTAATCTTCTCCAACCTGGATGTCCTCCAGGTATGCAGACTTCAATTCCCAGAATTCTCAGCAAGTGCTGTGTTTTCTGGGGAATCCTGGGAGTGGAAGTCCACACATCTGGAATGTGCCCTAATTGGAGAAGTTGGTCTTGATAGTAAAAGCCATTTAATAACTGAATCCTACTTATGCACTGGAATAGGTAGAGACACTCAAGCAGAGATTAACCATCCATCTTTCGCCAATGACCTTGCTTAGGTTTCCTACCTAGGCAAGACTACTGTACATGGACTTCCAGGCCTCTTCCAACTCTTGGGAAGTTCTGTGTAGTCTGACATCTTGCATCTCACGGTGGCATGAAGACAGTATCTGTCCCCTGTGCAGCTTGGGATTAACTGGTTTCTATGGATCAGACCATCAATAGCCCCATCCTTTCTCCAGGGGGCTTCTTCCAAGCTCCTTCCCCTTTCTTGGTCAGAATGTACCTATCTCAGAATTGCAGTCCTTTGGTCTTTTCCACACCATTTCCCTGGAACAATTCTCATTGACACTACCTAAGCTTGCTTGCTTGCTTTATTTACTTACTTACTTACATACTAACTAACTATAGCTGCCATCTCAGCAAGTGACTCTTACAGCTAAGCCAGCATCCCTGAGCCACCCATCAACCTCACCTCTGTTATCTACGGCTTGGATGTTTGCGTGATTGGCCACCAGCTCTTCCACCATATTTTCGACCCCAAGCCGCGTGGCAAGAATGAGTGGGGTGGTGCCATCATCTGCCAAAGCGTCCAGGTCTGTCTGTCTCTGTCGAAGAAGGATCTAATCGAGGCAATTTCACCATCAGTAGATCTCAGAGCAAAGAGCAAAATGGAATGTTGAGGGATGAAGCTTTACGGATAAACCACCTTGCCCCATAAGGCGCTAGTCACTCAGTGAAATTTTCAGCAAATAATTCAGTTTGGCATTTCTTCTGTTTGGGAAATCAAAATAAACCTGCCACAAGCAACAGGCTTTCTCACTACCTGCTCCACTCCCCAGTCTGCAGAATGATCTCAGAGGAAGTGCAAATAGTCTGGCTTTTCCCTAGGTTTAGATGGCTAAAGAATGCCCTTGTTCTCATAAGATAAATACCAATTTACTAGTCCAATGATACGGCTTGGTTTTGAACTGTGGTGTTGGAGGAAAATTCTGAGAGTGCCTTGGACTGCCAGAAGATCCAACCAGTCCATCCTCCAGGAAATAAAGCCAGACTGCTCACTTGAGGGAATGATATTAAAGGCAAAACTGAAATACTTTGGCCACATAATGAGAAGACAGGACAGCCTGGAGAAGATGCTGATGCTGGGGAGAGTGGAGGGCAAAAGGAAGAGGGGCCGCTCAAGGGCAAGGTGGATGGATGATATTCTAGAGGTGACGGACTCGTCCCTGGGGGAGCTGGGGGTGTGGACGACCGACAGGAAGCGCTGGCGTGGGCTGGTCCATGAAGTCACAAAGAGTCGGAAGCGACTAAACGAATAAACAACAATGATATGGCTTGGTTTTGGGGCATCTGCAATGCATGAAAAAGGGGTGGGGCTTCAACTGTGCCATCACAGCTGACTTTTTTGACCCTCACCCCCTGCTTAGTACTATATATGGCCATCCTAAAGTCTGGAAACTGTGTTTTTAAAGGAAGTTCTTTAAAGATTCTTAGGAAATGGGACTGGATGCCCAAGGGCACCATCGTCAGCTCCTCTGTGCTCCATCAGAAGCATAACTTAGGCAAAAACACATCTATGACTAAATGAGCAACTTGAGAAGGAATCTAGCGTTGGCCTTGAGGACAGAGAATGAATGAGCAAGCCAGGAAGGGAGGACTTGTATGATGTTTTCTACAATCCTGAGAAAGAGGAAGGTATGGGGAAGAAACTCAGAATAACCCTTCCCTCGGTTTTGTTTAGTATAAGATGGGGCAGAAAGAAACTTAGAGAAGGGCCAGGTCAAGAAACAGACACCAACAATGTTTCCAGGAGAGCTACTTCATTGTTGCAGGGTAGAACAACAGAATCTGGAAAGCCGGACCAAGTTTCTTTCTGTCCCATATTATAACAACAACGTGGGGTTATTTTGACTTCTTTCTTACGTTCTCCTCTTTTCAGGACTGTGAAACCTTTTCTACAAAGTTTGTTCAATCCTTTCCTACCCCAAAGATCAGCAATACATTCCTTTACACCAACAGATCATGCTGATATTAGTCTAAGGCAGTGTTTCTCAACCTTGGCAACTTCAAGATATGTGGACTTCAGCTCCCAGAATTCCCCAGCCAGCCATGCTGGCTGGGGAATTCTGGGAGCTGAAGTCCACATATCTTGAAGTTGCCAAGGTTGAGAAACACTGGTCCAAGGCATCCTTTTTCCTCTTTCCCAGCCTTCACTAGAAAACTTAACTTTGGATGTCCATCAAGCGGTCTCTGTGTTAGACAATGTGCTAATGTCCATTTTTTCTCTTTTTCTGACCTGGAATACCCCCAAAGCATCAGCTGCTATCGCACTGTGCAAGGGGGTCCGTCCCCACTGGTCCCGGGCATTAACATCAGCTCCAGCTGTCAGCAGTCTGCGGGCAGCATCTGCACGAGAGTATCGAGCTGCTAAGTGAAGGGGTGTCTCTCCAAAGTTCTCCATTTGCCTGTCTGTCCGGGAACTCTCCATCTCCAACCCAGAAGAACAAGCCAAGGGCATTGGTGGGGTCAGGCCACAAACTGGAGGCAGAAAAAGGCCACAGGTGAAAGAAAAGGAATAGAAAGGCAGACATTGGTAGACAAACATGGTAATCACACTTCCTAACCGCCCAGAGTGTCTCTCTTGGGGGAGATGGGCGGTAATTAAATTGGAATAATAAATAAATTTGAATAATACTGTTCCTAAAATTGGGCCAGTCTGTAGGTTGGATTTATCTTCTGCTTTCTAATGCAGAGATAGGACTTCCCAACTCCCCAATTCATTTCTTGTCAATTATCTTTCTTCCCTTACCTGGTTCTTGATTTCTGGCTGCCTTTGGCCTGGTATCCTTCTCCAGGACTGGGACCGATGCGTTGCACAACATCTGTTTCTTTGGCCTCACGTGGCCTTGATCTGAGATGCAGATGGAATCAAGGTCCTCCTGCGCAAAAGAGGTGGTTGTGAAGAGAACCCAAAGACCACCTGTGGAATGGATGTTTCCCATAGCCTGGAAATCATCTCTCCATCCCGCAGAAATACCTTTATATCTTTGGGGTTCAAAGGACCGTCAAAATGGGGGCTGGAGAAGATATCAGGATCCTCTGCAAGTTCAGCACCAAGTTTTGTTGGCCTGCATTGTAGGGAGAGAGCAAAAGAAAAGTGGGAGGAAATATTGTCATCTTACGAAGGCCAACCTGGTCCTCAGGCAGAACGAAGCTGTTGCCTTGGGCAACAAGGGCTGAGAGATGGCCAAAAAGAAGCAGAGAAAATATCTCTATATCCCATGATTTCTATGGACCTCCTAAATTCCTCTGCTTTCTGCAGATGTAATGCAGAAGGTTGGAAAAAGAATTCCAACATTATTTCAGTCAGCTTTCGTACACGGAATGGGATTCCGTGGGAATGGGAAGATTTGAAGCCACCTCTAGGCCAGGGTTTTTCAGCCAGGGTTCCATGGAACCCTAGGGTTCCGCGAGAGGTCATTAGGGGTTTCCTGGGAGATCACGATTTATTTAAAACTTATTTCAAATTTGGGCAACTTCACATTAAAGAGGGAAGTTTCATTCTTTATTTTTAGTTTAAGAATTTTTAGTTTAGTGCATATATACAGGCCTACATATGAAACAAATATAATAATTTGGTAACTTCTGGCCTACATTTGAGCCTGAATGGGCAGAGGTTCCCCGAGGCCTGAAAAAATATTTCAAGGATTCCTCCAGGGTCAAAAGGTTGAGAAAGGCTGATCTAGGCAATCATTTTGTTCATCCAAACCAGTACTCTCTTTGGCTGCAATCGGTTTCAACCAGAAGTCCTTCCCAACACAGTTACTGGGGATCTTTTCAAGTGGAAGATGCTCAGATATGAATCCGGCACACTTTTAGGATATCTTTGATGCATCCTCTACTTTTCCTCCTCCATCAAAAATAGAAATGCAAGTTATCTACATTTACTGCTGACTGGAAACCCTTTATAGACTTTTTGCATGAAACAGAAAAAAATGAACTTAGGATTTATGATTTGATGATTAAATAGAATAGATTATAGGAAGAAGAGAGGTATGTTGTAACCACAGAGTAAGAGGTAAACTTATAATTGTATTTATAACTGCTGTAAAGAAAATTGGAAGCTACTTCATATCTTTTGTCTTCCTTTTCTATTTTTTTATTTACTTTTTCCCCCTTTCTTGCACTTTTCCTTGATTTCTTTCTCTTTCTTTTCTTTTTCTTACTTTATATTAGTTTGTGTTAGTTTTTATATTCTTTTTTAAAATCTTTAATAAATGTATGTATGTATGTATGTATGTATGTATAAAACAGAAATGCAAGTGGCTGCTTGTAAACAAACCTCACATGGGAGACTTTATCAGGCCCTGATGTTTTGAAAACATATTTTGCAATGAGGTGGCTATTTCATTCCTCCCGGAAAAATGTTCATTTTCTTCTTTAAATATCTGAATTATTAAGTCGTTAGCTGAGGTTTTATTCTGCCACTGCTAAATAAACAAGTTGTGTTCTGCCTTCCCCAGAGAGGTGTCTTCCAGCTGTGGGACTCCAACCGTGTAGATGGCTGTGGTTTTGGAGCCAAACTGCAAATTTGGTTAATTTTAAATGGAAAAGCCATTTTGCAAGTTCTCAGACTACACAGCTGAGTAGAAACATCGGAAGCAAGTGTTTGCATATCTGATCTGGAAAATACTACGTGAGGTGGTTGCTATTTGGCTGGAAGACCCCCAAGAAATTGCAGATCTGGGGGAATTTTTTAAAAATCCCAGAAGGGGGCAATATAAACCACTGTCAGCCTTACTAGGTAGACCAGAGAGGAAACACGACCAGATGAGCTAATTCTACTTTATTGTGAAGCTACATTAACAGAAGCTTGCAAGTCTGAAAGTGCAATTCTCCCACCATCTCCTTTACAGCCCGAGAATATAGGGAGGGTCCTTCCTGAGCCTCTTGCCTGGCCCACTATCCGCTTGAGGGCTGTGCTGTCTCTTTTCTGACCGTTCCTTAGGCAGTGTCTCTTGGCCCAGTCTCCCAAGGTCTTTCCCACACACCATTACAGCCACTGCCTTACGGCTGCCAAGAAGACATGGACACATCCCTAAAGTCCCCAGGACCTGCACTCAGTTGAAGGGAAACTTTAATTACCTGCATTACTGCACTCGACTCAAAGCAAAGCCTCCCATCAGCTTTTCCTTCAATACTCACTTCAGTCCGATCGCATCTTCACCCACCGGCTCCCTCCGACAGCGGCGCTTCTTGCCTTGGTGTGGCGCAAACCCTGGAGGGAGCCAGAGAGATCCATGTTCCCGATGCTGAGACCGACGGGCTCTCCACAGGCCGATGAAGATAACCAGGGCTACCACGAGTGCCCCGGCACCCACGCAATAAATGAGGGGCCACGAAAAAGGGGAGACGGAGGCCTGGAGATCTGGTTGAGGAAGAAGGGAGATGGTCAAATGTCTGCTGCCCACATTTTTGAACCCATCTGCACTACAGGCTTTGGATCAGTTTTGCACCAGTTCAATGATCCAAGCTTCTCCTTCAAAGCCAGGAATTTGGCTTTGATGGACATCCTGAGAATTCCCTATTAAATGCCCTTGTTGAATTCCTACATACAATGCAACACATGTAAACACACGCACGCACACGCTTACAAAACCCAAGAAGAATATTGGAGAGACTACTGTATTGCCATTACATATATCCACAGTTTAACTTTTTTAACGGATTTATTAACCTGGAGGAGGGGGTTTAATGCTAGTTTTTTTAACCTCCACTGCAGACAAGACTTTTGGAGTCAAGGAGAGAATGTGGGCCCCAGGCAATGGTTTCTTGTTCAGTCAATGGGGCCAAATTAAGGATGTTTTTACCAAAAACAAACAAACAACCCAAATAGCATTACAATGCACATTTGGGTCTTGATATATCAATACAGGGAGGCCTTGTATAGTGACCACAATTGGGACCAGCAACTGGGTCGTTAAGCAAAGCAGTCACTACATGAAACTGCCACTGTGCTTATGATCTTATTTCATCTTTCTTTTGCTTTAAGTCCTGCGAAGTTCATAAATGTGAGGACTGGTTGTAAAGTTACTTTTTCATCATCGTTGTAACTGCAGATGGTCACTAAAGGAGGCAGTCGCTAAACAAGGACTACCTGTAACAGGTTTCAAAAACCTGAGGATATCGATTTCTGCTGAATAAGCAAAGGATGGAGGGTCTGAGATTGTAGAAAATTATTACAAATTCAGATCTAATCACCCAAGCACATAGGACTCCCACAAAATTGCCAGTAGATTAAAAACTTTACCAGATCATCCAAGTAGAATCATAGAATCATAGGGTTGGAAGGTACCCTGGAGGTATTCTGATCCGAACCCCTGCCCAGTGCAGGAATCTTCAGACCGTTCTGGACAAGTGGCTGTCCAGTCTTTTCTTGAAAACCTAGTTAGAAGTAGCTTTCCTCTCATCCAAGATATCATGGCCTTCCATTCCCATAATTCCCACCCAAGGCCATGATGTGGTGATGTGGTCCAATACACCTTCTATCTCTTTTTTAGAAATTCCCTCAGTGTAATGGCATGTGGGAAAGACCCTGGACCAAGAGACCCTGCCTAGGGAACGGTCAGATAAGAGATGGCACAGCCTGCAGCTGGATAGTGGGCAGGGCAAGAGGCTCAGAAGAGACCCTCCCTAGTTTCTTGGGCGGTAAAGGAGGCCGGGGTGGGGGGAGAATTGCACTTTCAGACTTTCAAGATTCTGTCAACGTAGCTTTATAATATAGTGGGATTAGCTCATCTGGTCATGATTCCTGTCTGGTTTACCTGGTAATGCCTACACTCTGTGTGCATACATACCATTTTCTATAGCTTCAAGCCAGGCCGCTACCACTTGGTGTGGGACCAGGGATGACAAAATCCCTTTGGCCATCAAGGAACCCAAAAGGTTCAGGGCAGATTTGGCAGAAGTGGGGCACTGCCCGGAGCATGAGTTCCCATCTACAACCAGAAAGATGGTATATCTGCAGTGAAGAAGACAGAACGACAAGCGATCGGTATGGTGACCATGTTTTCTTGGAAAAAATAAAGGACAAACCTGAAAAAGGGGCAAATCTGAAAGAGGCTCATAAGGATTAAAAAAAAAATGTTTATAACTTTGTTTTACAAAGGAAAACTCCAGAGCAAAACCAAGAAAAAGTTTACAAAAATTCATGTTCTAAAAAAAGTATCTAATTATCAAACAGATATGTAAATGTATTTTTAAAAAGGCACTTCAATTTCCATATTTTTCCGATGAATGTGAAAGTGTGTGCATTCAGTGGTGCCATTTGTATGGTAAAAGTTAAATGACCAAAATAAAGGATGTGAGTTTTTGAAAAATAAATCAATCTAAAAGACAGCTTTCTGAAATAAAGGCCTGCCCTTTATAATAAGGGACATACGGTCACTGTTGTGATTGATGACAAATTGTACAGCCGTCCCACAAAGGAAACCACGCATCTTTTTCCCCAGACAGAGCCAGTCTGGTCTAGTGGTTAAGGCTCCAGGCTAGAAACCAGGAGGCTGTGAGTTCTAGTCCTGCCTTAGGCATGAAAGCCAGCTGGGTGACCTTGGGCCAGTCCCTCCCTCTCAGCCCAAGAGCCAATCAGGCATAGTAGGAGAGTTCTAGTCCCTCCCTCTCAGCCCAGCTCACCTCACAGGGTTGTTGTTGTGGGGAAAATAGGAGGAGGGGGGAGGAGTATTAGGTCTGTTCACTGCCTTGAGTTATTCATAAAAAATAATTACAGTGGGATAAAAATAAATAAATAAATAAACAGGCATCACAGCCATTAAAGTTGGGCACAGGGGGCCTCTAAAATAAAATAGGATCAACACATGAACACCGTATTTTTAATTAACACCTGCCTTGCACTATTGTGCTTGCACAGTGTTGTCCCTTGCACAGAAAATAGCTCCTCTAATTTCCTCCCTAGCATCTCTAAAAAAGCCGGATATGGCTGAGTAGTTGGGCATCAGGTTGATCAATCTAACGTAGTTCTGCTGAAACTCACCAGACAAGGGCACTCTCCTCTTTCTCGTTGCTGTTTTAACCTGCCAATTTGCCTTTTTAAATTATTTTTTTTCCTTCTTAATTGAATTATTATTTTTCCCAACCTACTGAACTTTGCATGCCAGCCCCACATCTGATGTACTTTTCGTGTGATTCAAGGTGTATGACGGGGAACTTGCAGATTCTAACACACACACACACACACACACACACACACAATCTTCTTCCATCTGTCCCCCAAATGTCTGCCCTTCCAACAGTTACAGCAGTGGGGCCTCCCACCCCCATTCAGAGAGGATTTCTGTGGGCTGATATGCAATGCTATCTCCCCATTGAGATGAGGTTCCATAACATTTTATAGATTCTGGAGTACCCTATAGAGACTTACTTATTTACAGAGACCATTGCCCTGCGTTCTAAAATTACTGAGAATTATGAAATCCTGAAATAAATGTTGACATGGGCTTTGTCACAATCGCATCTTGCCAGGGCTTAAGGACATGATTTGCTCCAAGCGGGTATTTCATGATCCTCTGCATTATAACACTAAGCCTGAAACTGCATGAACTTGTTTCAGACACGCTTTGATCTAGTTGAACATTGGTGGGCTGTTGTTGTTGTTTTCTTTTTCAGGGTTTTTGTGCTGCTAGTAGTGGGACAGGGGAGGCTGACTTACAATTTTATTGTAATTGTTTCTTCCCCAGAAATTTCCAATTATGGGACATCAGCTAAATGTAATCAAGGAAAAATAAGACACTGACTGGAGCCACAGAGCATCAGCCCTTACCCTCACCTTACCCCGCTTCTTTTCCCTTCTTCAACAAGCACGGCCACCACCAGCTGCCACTTAGTTTGCTTAGCTCTCTTAGGGTGTGTGTGGACCATCTTGTAATGGACGATGTTACTGGAGGCTGATGCTTTCTTTTCCAAGATGCCAGCATCCCATTTATTTTTTGAACTACAGGTAGACCTTGCTTAGCAACTGCCTTGTTTAACAACCGTTTGCAGTTACAACGGTGATGAAAGAGTAGCTTTGCAACCAATCCTCACATTTACGGCCTTCACAGGTCTGTAAAGGAAGGCTGAAGTCAGATCAGCCATTTCCATCACCCTCCCACTTCTTTATAGATGCTACAGAAGAAATAAGAGGAGCTATTTTCTGTGCAAGGCACAATTAGCCACCACTTTGCTTAACGACTGAGTTGCTGATCCCAATTGTGGTCACTAAACAAGGACTACCTGTAAAACCTCTCTTTAAGTGGCAGGCACGCAGAGGGAGTTCTAGGATAAAGACTGCTGTGAGAAATAGGAGAATCCGTCATACCCAATGGTCTCTGCCAAATCTTTTGTCCGAACCCCTGTCCAATTGCTCTGGCTCCCCAACTCCTCCTTCCCTGTGTAAGGGTAAATCCGCTCCTGGTCCTGACGGTCGCGTTGAACTCGTAGTGCTGCCCGCGTGGCGACGACCAGGGAACGCAGGAGCTCCGGCAGGCTCTCCCGGGACAGCAGGACCACCAGGGCCAACGCGGACTCTGCCGGTGGAACAGAAGAGGCGCAGTCCCCACCATCCCAGCCACAGGATGCCGAGTGGCAGCCTCTGTCGCAGTGTCCGTCTGCGAAGTGGTCCCGACAATACTGTGCATAGGGCAGGCTGAGGAGAAGCGGTTCTTAATGGGGGGCATGCTGGGCAAAAGGTGGACATGTATCCCTTCTGTTCCCTCTGCTACAACCCTAGAAGGGGGCAGTGGGGACAGCAGGACAGGAGATGGGGGAGTGATCTGGGGCTGTGAGACTAGGCTGAAGCAGCCAGAACTAAAGATGAAGCAGAGGACAAAAGCCAGGAATCTTGTCTAAAAGATCCCTTCGGGGAGGTAGATAAGAAGGAAGCAAGTCATTAAGGAAACAAAGGAAAAAAATGTCACCTGAACCAGGCAAAGGAAGTTGGGCCTGAGCACATGGAGAACCACCCCGCAAATTCCATCAACAGCTACCAGACTTCTAAGTTAGCAAGGCCAGAGTAGCTGCCTGTCTTGGGAATCAGCAAAACAAGGCCTTTGGGGGATAAAAGGGGTCCCAAGGCCCACCCACTCCTTGAGTCATCGTTGGATCCAGATTTGGCGGCTTCCATCCCTCTAGCTGGTGCCGGGCAGCCTAGTTGGGAAGGACGTGGTTAAGTGTGGATGAGTGTGTGTGTGCGTGCGTGTGAGAAAGAGCAAATGTACGTTGCAACCAGTAAAGTTGTGGTGTTCTTTTAAATTCTCCCTGTATTCCAAAGAGCCTGTTGTGCCACAGTGTTCGGTTGGAAGTGGTGTGTGTGTGTCCCTCGTTATTTCCCAGCTGTCGGCCAGGGCTGTGGGCCTTGTCTCCTCAAGCCGCCCCTATCTGGAAAACCCAGTAGAAAGCGAGGGGGGCTGACAAGGTCCGCGGGCCTCAAGAGGCTGTGAGTCTGTGAGTGAGTGCCCATAAGCCGAACCTGGGAGCGCGTGTGTGACAGGGCCCCCTCAGCAGAAAGAGCAGGAAGACCCCCAAATGCATCAGAAGGACCGGCTTTATAGGCTGAAGGAAAGGAACAGGGACTTCCATCCTGAGAGGGGAAGAGCAGCATTCTAGCATCGGAGACAGGAATAGGCAGGCCAGAGGTGGGTGCATGGGGGCAGGAACGATGGGCTGGCAAGGCCAGCAAGGGGTGGCCCAAGCCTGCTGTGTCATGGATGGACCAAGTCAGGTTGTTCTCTTTTTCCCTGCTTTGTGGGGAAGGGGAGTGGGCCGGGCTAAGAGATTTAGGGTTTTTTATTAACCTGCTGATTTTGCAGCAGTAATAATCAGAGGGCTCCCGGGACTGCAGAAAGAAGTTTGGGCAGTGGACGTAGCTCTAAGACCTCAGGGCCACCCCCTTGTGTCCTAAAATGGGTTAACAGCATCAGGGTCACCCAATGCAAAACTGATTCTCGGCACACAGCACCATCGGGCGTTGCGCAACGCTTCGTCTCCGGCTACGTCAATGGGAAATCCTTTCCTGGTAGCCCCCCTCCGCCCGGTTCATGGCACCACCTGGGAGCAACTCACTTGCACTCCTTCAGTGGGACGCAGTCAAACCCATCATACAGGCAGTCCTCATTGTCACAAGGGGGCTGGCAGTGCCCATCCCGGAACACCCCCTGGCACAGGTCTCGCTTCGGGCATTTCTCCCAAGGATCAAGCAACCCCAGTGCACAGTCCCCCCCATCCCAGCTGGTCTCCGGAGAGCTGCAGACCCGGTCACAGTGGGCATCTCCTGCCAAGGTTGGGCACCTGGAGGGCATGGTGGCATTGGCAGCAGGGCAGGAAGCTGGGGAACATGGAGGCTGGTGGCAGTCTGGCCCAGAGAAGCCTTCCTTGCAGAGACATTGAGGTCCAGATGGACGGGCAATGCAAGTTCCTCCGTTGTGACAGTACAAGGACCCACAAGGTGGTGCAGGCAGATCACAAGTCGGTCCTTCATAACCCTGGGGGCGGAGGAGATCCCTTTTCAGTCTTCCTGGATTATTTTCATTCAAGTCACCAGCAACAGAATTTTTCCCACTGAGCTCTCCGGGGGACGCACAGAAGCAGCCTCATGCTAGATCAGATCTTTGTCCCATTCAGCCAAAGAACATCTCCTCTCCCTTCCAGGCCTTCTCTTAGCCTTCCCTAAACTCATACCTCTGTCTGTGTGAAGCACAGCTGCCATCATGCCCAGTCAGGACAGATGTGGGGCCATGTGATTGGCAAAGAAGGGAACTGGGGTCCAAAACATTTAGGGGACATCTGGTGTAGCGTCTCATGGGAAAGAGGTCCTTCCCAGTTCTGTGTGCCCAATGGCCATCAACCTGGTCTTTCCAAGAGCCCTTTGTGTCACCTCCCTCCTTCTTTTGTTTCCTCCGTTAATCTCCATCTGGCCCCCAGTGTCAATGAACAAGAGCCAACCACTCAGGAAAAGTTTCATTAGCAAGCAGAATGAGCCACCATTCATATTCACCTGGGCAAGGACGTGGCCTGGGCTGTTTAGCCTAGGCAAAAGGACGCTATAAAACACTCTGTGAACTGCTGACTGGGTTCACACAACACGCTTAACCTTAAACCCAGGTTAACCAAACACAATAGCCGTGTTCATATCACACATTATCCCCAAACAAATACTGTAAATTTGCTTGGCATTCTTGCATGATGTCTTACGAAACTTTGGAATTTTAAGGGATCTCATTGATTTATTATTTCTCAGCAATTGACTGAGTCTTTTGCATGTTTGATGGGTCCCTGGGTGTAAAGTTACTGACTTCTGTGTTAAACTTTAACCTAGGCCACCATCTAACAACCGTTCCTCAATCCCAGTTCTTTTTCCTCAGCCCCGCTCATACCTGTGGACAGTGGCAGATGAATTCCAGAGGGTGTCTGAACACCATGCTACAGCTTCCACCATTAAGGCAAGGATTTGATTGGCAACTGTCAATCACAGATTCACACAGAAGCCCTGGAGGGCAGGAAGAGAAGAACAAACACCATGTCAAAGGTATAGAGTCCATTTTAGTTTTTGCTTCAGTTGGTTTCTTCTTTGCAATCTACCAGAGATGTCCCTCTCCTCCCTAAACTTCTGGCAAGACTGATCTTAGCATTGCCTACCCCACAAGGTCAGTTCCTGATGACTTCTAACTTTTTCCTTTGACAATATAAAACACAACATGGTTGGAATTTGACACACACAGTTACTGTAGAGTCAACATCATCTCGGGTAAGAAAGTATACGAGGCAATCAGGGTCTTTGTGAGGGGATGGGTCCTACGCAAGATGGGAACACAATTCCAGACATGGTTCAGTATCTGCAATTATTAGGAGTGGTCATTTTCATTCTCAAGTAACAAGGCTATCCATTTAAAATGCAGTCCCCAAGTAGTTCAGTATTTTGGCTTTTCCTCCCTAGTTCTGTTTACTGGGCCATTGACTTCACAAGACAAATAACAATTTAAAAAATGGACTAAGATGCCATGAGAAGAACCTGAGGACACCAGCTCGGCTGGACTTCTGCTTTGGAGTCTCTCCGACTCGTACAAGGGGCCTTGGGAATAATTACTCTAATATTATGAGCAGATTTGCTCTGATCTCAGAGATGATCTTCTTGGATCTGTTTCCTGGCGGCCTTTGGACCTTCCACAACACATTGCAAGGTGCATCTATCCTAGAGCAAACACTTAGATAGGAAAGAAGGCCGAGCATCCTTCTTGCTTGGTCCCCACTTGGCAGCGCTTGACTATCTCCATGATGCTCAAAAGGCTGATTCAGAATGGCTTGTTTTTGCCCCATCTGGAACCCTATCAGTGGAAGCAGCCAATGAGGTTATCAAACCCATCCTCTGTTCTCTTGTGGGCCAACAAAAATATCTTCTTTTTCCTTCACTTCCTTGATCTGGGTTTCAGTGGGTAATACAAAATGAGGGGCCTTTTCTAGTACATCACCCAGACTGTGGAACTTTCCCCCTTTTAAATGCTGGCAAAGTTTATCTTGTTCTTGTGAGCTCTAAATCTGTGTTTCTCAATCTTGGCAGCATGCTGGCTGGGGAATTCTGGGAGTTGAAGTCCAAACATCTTAAAGTTTTTAAGGTTGAGAAACACTGCTCTAAATTGTTGTTAGGTTGCAATCCTTTATTTTTCAAACCTTACTAGATTTTGAGTAGCTATCTGAGATTGGTTGTAAATTGCCTAAGGATTGTGGGTTTTCCTCCTGTGGCGGACACTGCATTTATAAACAAACTGCTCGGGGTTTTTTGTTGTTTTCTTAGAATTTATAAAAAACTGCATTTTAAAAAATTGCTATTAGTAGAGAAGACTGGGGATTTATTCAGTCTGTCAAAGAGATCCAGTCCTTCCAGATTAACAAATTAATTGGCACTTAGTTGGACCTCAGGTTTTGCATTCCTCTCAAAGTGTGAACATAAATATGCTTATTTAAGGGTAAAATATGTTGAAACACGTACTTTGAGAAAATTTAATATGTTAAGAAGGATGCTGGGGATATCAGATCTAGGCTGCTAGACCATGAAAAACCACTAGGTGGTAGCAAACAATGTTATCTCTTGCTGCCATCTAGTGGACATGCAGAGCTTTACAGCCCAGATCTGGTAGCTCTAATAATACAAATATTCCATTTTAAAATTTACACTGGAAAGGAAAACAGACTTTGAATGAACACATGTAGAACAGACATGGGTTGCCAATCCCTAAATGTGACCCACTCTGATGCTTTTGTAAAAAAGTAAGGTCTAAATTTTGAATAGCGAGACCCAGAACTACAACTCCCAGAAGACCTAGCTAACATGGTCATTGGCTTGGGATGCTGGGAGTTGTAGTTCGTCAACATCTTCAGGGCCCCAAATTCTTCCCCTCTGAGAAGATACTGAAGGATCAGTTGTACACATTTTAAAAACAGGGTAAGTAACTGCTGGTATAATAGCACCCATCTGTCCCATCCTGCCCCTTCTCTCTTCTGCTTCTTTTTCCTCACCTGAATATCCAGGGTGGCATAGACACTGGAAGCCATGTTCATGAGATTGGCAGCTCTGGGAGCCAGGCTGGTGGCAAGGCTGGGAGAAGCAGGCATCTACCACCCCCTCGCACCTCTCACCCACATACCCAGGGGGGCAGATGCAAGAAAACCCTTCAGGCTGAGCCATGCAGGTCCCGCCGTAGTAGCAGTGGGGGCCAGGAAGAGAGCAGGGGTCCAAGTCACAATTGGGACCTGGAAGGGGAACAGAAAGAGCCATCAGACTGCCACTTTATTTGATTTTTGGAGACAGTTGTTTGTTCCTGGCTGCGTGTATCCCAGAATGCTCAGGTTTAGGCAAATCCCTCCCTCACCTTTTGTTCCCGCTGGACACAAGCATTGAAAACCATCTGCCGTCTTGGTACAGGTTCCTCCGTTTAGGCAATTTTCTGTTGGCGGGCACTGCAAAGGGAGAGTTGTCAGCAGATTTGTCGTCACTGTATTAGAAATGAAAAGGTCACCAAGAGGTGACCTTCTCACATCTTTTTTGGAATTGTTTATTGCAGCACAACAATAGCCATGTCTGCTCCAAAGAATGCCTTAGTAGGCTGCTGATTTCACTACAAGCTATTAGGCCAGAGTAAGCAAACTACACCTTCTGCTCTAGAGATAATACTAAAATCCGAGAATCCTGGACTTGGGGCTATTTAGGCAATCAAGTCCAATTGAAGCATCACTTACAGATGGCTGGTCAGCTCCTGCATGAACACGTCCAGCAAAGGGGAGCCCACTGTTTCCCTTGGTGCTCGGTTCCACTGTCAAACTGATTTTACGAATAGGGCGTTTTTCCTAAAATTCAAGCAAAATCTAGCAACACAAACTACTAGACAGATAATCAAGTTACAGATGAGGGCTGAAGTCGAGAAACTGGACATGTTCCCTGTGTGGAGCAGAGCAAGTAACATTGCCAGCCGGAGCCAACGCCTTTTTAACAGCAGCTTGTTTTGCAGAGCAACGTCAAAGAAGATCATGGAATGGATTTCCATGCTATGAAGTTTTCTCTACTCATTCCTGCAGGTGCAGCTACAGGTAGCCCTCACTTAACGATCACAAGTGAGACTGGAACTTTGGTTACTAAGCGAAGTGGTCATTAAGTGGATCTGACCCAATTTTACAACCTTTTTTGCAACAGTTATTAAGCGAATCACCACAGTTGTAAAGCAAACCATGTGGTCACTAAGCAAATCACGCGGTCCCCCATTGACTGCTTGCCAGAAGCTGGCTGGGAAGGTCGAAAATGGCAATCACGTGACCACGGGATGCTGCAACGGTCATAAATGCAGACTGGTTGCCAAGTGCCCAAATCGTGATCACGTGCCCACGGGGATGCTGCGCTGGTCCTAAGTGTGAGCACTGGTCTAAGCTGGTTTTTTCAGCACCATTGTAAGTCTGAACCATCACTAAATGAATGGTCATTAAGTGAGGACTACCTGTACTGTTAAAAGGAAAAAGGATTTTTTTTTGCCTCTGATCAGCTACATCCCCTGCTTGAGAGTTTCAAAGATCTATCAGGCAGATGCCAACACCTCTGCTTTCTAAGCTTACCTGGCAACCACCTTCTCCAGTCTGACCTGTGCAGTTGTCTCTGTTCGGATTTGCCCTCTGTTGGCACTGAGGGCCACCCCATCCTGGAGGGCAGAGGCAACGGGGTGCAGACTCCTTCACTATGCATTGGCCTCCATTCCTGCAGGGGTCTGTGGCATTTGGTGGAAAGAAACAGATGGGGAGATCAAAGTAGACAGGCACTTCATTCAGGAAGAGTTTTGAGATGCCAACCGCTCAGCCAGCAGCATTCTGCAATGCTTGGAAGAACTTCCTAAAAAGCGGAATTTCAGCATTTGAGCCTTTATCTGGGTGGTCGATGCAGTAGCTGGAAAAGTTTTACCTACTATGTTCCTTCCTATTACAACGCAGTTAAAGGCACAGGAGCAGGGCGCAAAGAAAGTTGCATCCTGCCCAATTCTATATAATCCTTATTCTCAAGAGTAAATGCCTTACTCTCCGATGGAGAGCAAGGATGATGGCCTTAAAGAATGTAAAACCACTAAATTCGGGATGTCTCGAGTAATTTGCTTCTGTTCAGCATAGTTTGAATCAGAATGTTTGAGTTTTGGTCCCTCCAGCTCCATTAAATCGTCACAAACTGTGGCTAGTTAGAATCAGAACTCAGATGGAATTGAAATTGTGTCTATGTCGATAATGTTTTCATACCCGTGTCTTCCTTTGTGCTTATTTTTTTCTTATCTGTTCTAACTCAACTCTCTGTTGGAGTCTCCTATTAATGTATATGTATGTTCCAACTATCTTAGATCACCATTCTGTTTAAGACCTATATAACCGAGGGGTTCTTGCTCATGGCCCTCCGGGGTGCAAGAGATCAGTGACTTACTGTAACCTATCAAAGCAAATATTAGTAGTTCAGGGTTGAACTGTGGCGTCCTTGGTGCTCTCTGGACCTTGTGGTTTTCGTGCAGACGTTTCATTGCCAGACCAGGCAACATCTTCAGTGGGAAACTGAAGATGCTGCCAAGTGGTTTCACACTGAAGATGTTGCCTAGTCTGGCAATGAAACGTCTGCAAGAAAACAACAAGGCCCAGAGAGCACCAAGGACTCCTCAGTTACTGTAACCTGCTAGCTTTGGAACTAATAAAATGAACATTAGGATCCTCTCCAATTGTTGGTGCTGCGAAGGTGAGTTTTCTGTCACATAAAGCAGTGTTTTTCAAACTGGGCTACTTTTTAATATGGGCAGACTTCAACTCCCAGAATTCCCCAGCCAGCATGGAGTTTGTTCCCAAGTTAACATTGCCAAGTTTGAAAAACACTGACATAAAGGAAGTATTCCAACAAACTCTGGAATCGCTTTTGCAATTTTAAAGTGTATTTTTGCAGGGCAATGACGTGTGAGAGAATAAACCAAGAGGATTTTTCAGAGCTGGGCAGAGCTGGTGCTGGTAGACACTCACGGGCTGAGCAAAGGTCCAGGGTAACCTGACATCTGGGTCCTGTATAACTCCTGGAGCAGAGGCAGTGAAAACTCCCAGGGCTGTTAAGGCAAGTTCCAGAATGCAGACAGGGGCTCAAAGAGCATTCGTCTACATCTGCATGGCACGTTGCCCCTGCAAGGGAGGAAAGAGCCAGTGACCCAGGGAGGAAGGGAGCAGTTGTGTTCGAGAGCTGTCGGGCTGCCCAAAGGAAGAGCTGAGATTCGGACGGAAGACCATGTTACCTACGTAGCCGCTGGGACAGATGCAGTGGAAGGCTCCCTGGCGGCTCAGGCAAGTGGCCCTCTGGTGGCATGGGCTGGAATTGCAGGCATCCATCTCTGTGTCACAGTTCTGGCCAGTCCAACCTGGTGAACATATACAAAGTGGCCTGGGAGGGGAGGGAAGTGGGGGAGAAAGAGAGAAATGTTTTGTTTTGTTTTGTTTTGTTTTTACACGGCATCCCATCACATGGCAGTGACTACATTTTCAAAATTTTTAGAGTGCACCGGAAAGTTCAAAATCCTTGCGCTTCACATAACAATCAAGTGGAACTTTGATCACACCGTGATCACCGCCATCTTGATTTTTTTTTACCATACTTTGCAGACACTTCTGATCAAGGCCAAGAATCTGTCTCAAGCAGTAGTGGGTGGCTAGACGGCTCTTCCTCTTTTGGCCCTGCCTGATCAGGGCCCAAGGTTTTATGGATGTGTGTTTGAAGGATCTGAGAGATTTCGAAGAGCCACAATGCTCTTATGGGGAAAATCCCCTGCTCCCTCTGGAGGGCTCAGAGGTGGGGGGATGAATTTGATTGATGATGTCCTGAGGAACGTGATGACTTCTGCCCCCACTTCTCCCCTGTGGACACCCAGGCTGAGGACTGATGGATTTCCCACCCACCCCCTGCCATAACCCTATAGGGCTGAAGCACCTTTTTCAAATGATGTTGGAGCTATTGCTTCACACAATCTCGTGACCTCATGAGAAAGTCAAGACCCGAATCCACAACTTTAAGGCATGACTTATGGGCTGGATTCACTCTCCATGGGGCTGGGTTTGTGCATCTTCACAGCCATGGTTTGGCTTGGCATCCTTTAGGACCCTGGCCCCTGTGGCTTATAAACCATGGTTTACTGCTTACTGTTATCTGTAAATCTGGCCATGGTGGCTCATTCAACAAAACATGATTAAAACAAATCCATGGCTTGATATGATATGTGAACCCAGGCATTGTGGCTTCTCCATCCAACCATCATTTAGAACCTAAGTCACTCTCTTCACCATAATCTGGCACTGGTTTATCCAAATTTGTACAGAAGTATCATCTTTTTTTCCCCATGGTCTGTATTGTTCATCTTCACCAGCAGGGAAAATTTTTTTCAGTAGGCTGGTGAACAACAAGGAAAATCTCTTTGGCTTAATATTTCTGTGTGTGAGTGTGTGTGATTCCTTTTTTAATAACCCTGTCTGTGGAAAAGGTGGCCAACTTTGGTCCATGGTAAACCTGAAATGGTTCTGCTTACTATTATTCCGGAAGAATTTTTGTAATGTTACTGAGAACAACTGCAAGATTACAGTAAAACCACAGGCCAGGTAGGGGACAGAGTTTATGACATTTGCAATTCTCTATTAAATGCCAATGTCCCTCCTCACTGCAATGTCCATGACTTGCATCATAACGTGATGAAAATTATGCAAATTAGTCACACACGTCAATTCATGTACTTATGTCATGATGCAAATGACGTTAATTGCCACAAGTGATTAATTACTGTAGTACTATTTGCCTAAAGATGCTACAATGCTAATGAAGAGAATTGCTGGGAATAAGGTACATTTGTTTCGCATAGTTCTTAAGGGATTGGACTGGACTACTTCAGATGCAACAGGCCAATGTGCTATTTTGGGAGTTGTTTGGATGGAAATTTCAGTAGGTTTGAAAAAGTCAAAATGGTGACCCCGGTGGTGCAGTCAAAGCCCTGGCTGGTTTTTTATGTGTGTTGAGTACGTGATGCACACAAAAAAATAGGTGCAGCTTTGATCTCACTGTCTTGACCTGCCATCTTGACCTTTCTGACCATACCCCACAGGCAACCTGGCAAAATCTGTAAAAGATCCGGAAACATGCTCAGTCTCATTCTTCCATCCAGGGGAATCCAGGGGGAGGTCAAAAAATTCAAAATGACATCCCCAGCCAGGCAGTGGAAGCCTCTTCTTTTTATATGCACAGCGTCACCACTGTGCACATAAAAAGGGGCAGGGCTTCCATCTACTGTTTGACTTCTTTGACCCCAACCTGCAGATGCCCCTGCCCCTGCCCTCCCTGGGACCTGTAATGGGCAGAAGGAACAGGAAGGAACAGGAGGAAGCACCACAACCAAGACAGTTTCTCTCTCAGACAAGAGAAATCTGAGTCCGGGCCAGACCTGTAACCTGAGAACACACCTCAGACAAGCTCCTCCCCAGTTGCCACAAAGAGGAAGGGAGGGAGGGGGGAAGTGCATTCAGACATGCAAGGTTCTGTTACTGTCACCTTGTACTAAAAGTAGTGTTAGCAAGCATGACTTTGCTTCCCAAGTCTGGTCTACCTTGAAGAGCTGACATGTGCATCCTTACCCGGATTCTGTCCCATGGCAACTGCCTCCATTAAGGCACTGAAACTTCCAACAGGGGTCGCTGAATTCCTTGCAGAGAGGACCTGTGAATCCTGGGGCGCAGACACATGTGAAGGAGCCGGGAGCATTCATGCAGGTTCCGTGTTCGCAAGGGGCACCGCGGCAGAAATCGGCATCTGTCTCGCACTGCGGTCCCTCGAAACCTGGAGGACAAAGCCTTGACACCATCCATCTCCTGCCACCTTCATTTTGCCCTGCCCTTATCCAAAGCTTCATTCTATCCCAGCGGTGTCATCGTATCCCGCAAGGAAGGGAATCAAAAAAATCAAGATGGAGATGCACATTTTAAAAAGGGGTGGTACTTTAATCCCATGCTTGTGGCTGCCATCTTGACCGTTTTGATCCCCTCCTTGAGGACCCCCCTGCTCTACACTGAGTAAAATCATAAAATGCTGGAAGGAGACAGAATATTCAGCCCTGCCCTGAGAAGGAATGTGCATAATTTCAGCCCAAAATTGCAACATGCTTAAGACCTACTGGAGAAGGTTAACACAGATGGCCTTCCTCTTGGTATCCCTAAACAATTCTTCAGAGTTTAGTAAGGGCAAGACTTAATTTGGGGACCTCATTAAAAATGGGGGCCACACAATCTAGTTGTCACCTCTGTTTCCTATCATAAGACTGAATAGGGGCATCCATAAGGGGATGTATCAAAAAAGTCAGGATGATGCAACAATGTGATCATAGCTGCCATTTTGACTTTTTTGACTCCCCATGCAGACATCTCTGATATTGAGGCAGCATTATTCTGAGGCAGCCTCCTCCAACAGGTTGCCTTCTAGAAATTTAGGTTTTAATTCCCATAATCCAGAGCCATTTTCCTTCAGATGACACCAGGACAAAGAAATTGGGGAGGAGGGGGGGAAATTTTATATCTATTTTAATAAATCAAATACAGTTTCTTTTATTAATTGAAATCCAATCCCACTACATGTATTGAAATCCAATCCCATTAAATATATTGAAATCCAGTCCAATGCAATGAAATCCAGTTGATGGCATGGCTCTACCTATTGCCAGTTTTCTTTTTTACTACTTAATTTTAATCAGTGTTTTTCAAACTTGGCAAGTTTAAGATGTGAGGACTTTAACTCCCAGAATTCCCCAGCTAGCATCCTGTCCAAAACATCAATATGGCAGTCACAACCATACAATTGGAGATCACACTTTTTTTACATGCACATTCAGAAGGCATTCAGGGTGCATCACATGTAAAAAGTGGCATGGCTTTGTGGCCACCATATTGACTTTTTTGACCCCCCTGCAGACCAATCTGATCAGTGGCACCTATTCAGACATTTTAAATCTTTGGTTTAAATATTGTACAGCTCTTAGAAACATCAGTATCAACCTCAATCTGATTGGTTCATTTGCACGCTTGATCTCCTGACCCTCACAAGCAATACAGAGCTGGGCCCTGCTCATCAACTCTCCAATTGTTACATCTGGTTGATTCCCATTCTCTCTCACACACAAACACACATACGCGCACACTGCTACACAAATAAGAATATAAGATGAAGATGCCCTACTGGATCAAGCCAAGGCTCATCCTAGTCCAGCATTTTCTTTCTCACCATCACAACCCAATGCCCAAGCAGAAGATGGTGGCCTCCTTGTCTTTGCCCATTGCTCGCCTGCAGCTGCTTTGTGGAAGCATGCTACTCCCCTACCTGGAGGCATCCTTGATAGACCTGTCCTCCGTGGACTTATCCAGGCACTTTTCAAAATCCTACAAGTTCATGGCCATCACCACATCTTGTGGTCATACATTCCACAGATTAATTATGACCTGTGCAAAGAAGTACTTTCCTTTATCTGCTGTAGATCTCATATATACATTTACTTTGGGGATTGGTGCGATGGAAACCCCCTGCTGAACTCTGGCACTAGACCCCATTCCTCCCAGGAGCACTGTCCTTGTGACATCTGGGTTCCTGAAAACCTAAGAGTGGTTCATTCAAAGGGCTTCCAAGGTGCACCTCTCTCTCTCTCTCTCTGTTTCCTGCCTTAAAATGGCAGGAAATCTGTGAAATTCAGCAACAGAGCCATGAAACAGAGGCTCGGGGACTCTAGGTGGCCCTGGAGATGCAAGCTGGGATGGGCTGTGTGATTGGGTACAAAAACAGAAGCAAGGAGGAATCAATCCTCTTTGGACCACCTCTTCTAGCATCCAGGCTGGACTCTCTGTTCACTGTCCTCACTCACCAGGAGGACACAGGCAGGTGGTGCCATGGCTCTGGAGCACACAGGTTCCCCCGTTGAGGCAATGGTCTTGCATGCACTCTTCAACTTCACAGAATGGGCCGCCGAACCCTGCAAAGGAAAGATCTTAAGGAACTGAGAGGAAGTAGGACCTATCTCTTCAGATGCATTATTCCCAGCAATGTCACAAATTTATTTCCCTAATACTAATCCCAATCCCAATTTTGCTCCTAATCCTAATTCTCATTCTAACTTCTAATCCTTACTATTCAAAGCCTAGCTGCTTTTGAGAAGGAGATGGGGTGAGAAAATTACCAATGGTATTAGCGGTGGAAGGCTGAGGGTACCCCAGGAATTACTGGGTGACTTTGAGCCAGTCATTCTCTCTCAGCCTAACCCACCTCACAGGGCTGTTGTGGTAGAGAAAAGTAGGAGGAGGTGCTCTGTATGTCAGCTTGAGGAACCGAAGGAAAAGAGGAATAGAAATCAAAGAAAGAAAGAACACGAGAAAGGGGTAGAAATTATAAGCATGGTCAACATACTACTGTCATTAGGATGTGAAGTTCCACAAATCCTGGTTTGATTGGTTCTGTAATGTTTGTAAATATTTCTTTTTCTAATGTTCCTATTTCTAAATTTCCTCTTGCTAATATTTCTGTTTCTAACTGGGGTGCCTGTTTCTGGAAACACTTGCAATGGAGCCTTTCAATGGAGTTAAGACTTAGGGTAAACGTGTAAAACATCACTTAACATGTTTTTTTTAAAGAGGGAAAGTTACTAACAATGGCTTAATCATTTGCAATCTTACTACTGTTAGAAAACTGGATGCGGAGCAAGCATTTGTCAAATGTTGTGCAGCGTGCATGTCTATCAGGTAAATCCATAACAGGAGAGCCATGTTGCCCAGCCAAAAACCAGGAGGAGCGAGGCAGCACCTTTTCCAGCTAGCAAAGGCATAAACTTCTGTGAGCTGCAGCTTAGGCCCTTTAATGAAAGCTGATTGAATAATGTATTATTCAATGAAATTAAAATTTTAAGAAAAGCTTATGCCTTCGAATAACATGTGTTAGTCACAAAAGGTGCTGCTAGACTCCTGGTTTTTTGTCATCTGTTCAAAAAAATAAAAAATAAAAATCTTAAAAGTTATCTGTATTTTACCAACCCCAAACCCTTACCAGATGGGCAGAGGCATTGGAAACAGTCCAGCAGGTCCAAGCAGGAGGCCCCGTTCTGACAAGGCTGGCTGAGACACTCATTAAGGTTAGATTCGCACCGGGAGCCTGTGTAGCCCCTGAGGCAGGAACAGGTGAAGGAGCCAGGCATATTGTAACAGCTTCCTCCGTGTTCACATGGGTTGCTCCCTGGAGCAGGAGAGAGGAGGAGTCCAGAGAAAGAGGCTTATCTCTCCAGACTCAACTCTGCCAACTTTATTTCAAGGACAATTTTGCCAACCATTTCCCTGGAATAGGTAGCCTTTGAGTCACGTTCCATTGAGAGAGGTCTGTTGGGGCATTGCAAAATTCAGAAGAATACCGTACAAATGTCTAAAAATACCCTCTTATTGTTTTGGTTTGGGCATTGATTTGAAGATGCAGAATTAGGTTGGCAGCAATCAGAGGATTTCTCTTCCTTCCCTTCCTCCCTCCTGGCATTGTGGTAAAAATCAGCAGTTGAAATCCTACCAGTCCAACATTCTTACAGCCTAGATCTTTAAAGAATGGAGGAATGGAGAGAGACACCATTGAAACTGTCACGGTTGATGAGAAATTAAAGGAGTATAGCAATCATGCTCAGATGATGCTCAGCCCTTTGCGGTCAGCGTCAACGGGGGGGGGGTAGATTCTGCTCCTTCTCCAGTGATTAGGTGCAAATGGCGTCACCCACATCCAGTACAAAATAATTACCCAAATCTGTTTCCCTTCTGTGCAGATCCTTGATTTCCACTGGTCTCTCAGAGATCAAGAGAGCATGCCAAGATCCAGGGAACTCCAGAGAAAACCCAGTGGGTGGAGCTTCTCAAGAGATAAGTAGTCCCTGATTGAATCTATTTTTTTGCACAGAAGGGAGAAGGGTGTCTTCACGCATTAGTGAGACAACAACAGCTCTGCCTTTGCTTTTGACCTGATGCAGCATGTGGAGGAACTCAGAAATCTGCACATGTTTTGGTGACATTGGTCTGGTCCAGAAACAGGTAGTCCTCATTTAGTGACTGCCTCATTTAGCAACCATTCATAGTTATGACAGTGATGAAAAAGTAACTTTGCGACCAATCCTTGCATTTACAACCTTTGCAGGTCTCTAAAGCCAAGGAAAGCTGAAGTAAGACCATAAGCACAACTGTGGTTTTACTTAGTGACTGCTTCGCTTAATGACCAAGTTGCTGGTCCCAATTGTGGTCGCTAAATGAGGACTACCTGTATTGCTCAGCTGTGGGTATTGGGGGTTTTTTCCTCCGCAAGAGCAATGCAACTATTGGGTTGTGATACATATTGCCCTGTATCCCACCAGCCCACCTTACCCATCCGGCACTCGTCAATGTCTTCGTCGCATAGAGCTCCAGCATAACCCAGCTGGCATGTGCAGATGGCATGGCCAGTAAGGAGGTCCGTGTCACAGTGAGCATCAGGATGGCACGGATTGCTGAGGCAAGCATCGTGCAGGTGGCAAAGAAGCCCTGAAGTAGATATGGATGGTTAGCAAAACCTTCTGGTCTCGAGAGATGGAACCCATCCCTTGAAACCCACGTCCTGGGGTGCTTCAGAATTAACACCAGCACTGCATGCTTTATGGCCACATCCCCAAGCGCCAACAGTGCTGCCACCTGTTGTTGGCAACGCTGCAGTGATGTCAGAAAACGTCCATACTTTAGTTTACAAGGTGGGAAACGTGACTCATGACCGGCGGAGGCAGAGGACAGGCAATTCTGGTTGCCTGTGTCATTTATGAGTGATAAAACCTGCTTCTCTTTCCTGCTCTGACCAGACCTTCTTCCCGCCATCACCTCTGGAAGCAACGTGATTCGAAGGAGACGTGCTTTTCCTTCACATCGGCAAGATTCCAAGTCCGGTCCTTGGTATTCCTAGCTAAAAACCTCTGGGAAAGAGGCACGCACTCACACACATTACATGTGATTGGCTGATCAAATTACTTGATTGAGGAGTGGTGAGGTTCTATTTTGGGATCGTTTTCAATTGTTATGGCAGTATGTAACCAGCAGGATGTTAATAAACAGCACAACTTTGGTTAAGAAAGTGAGCGATCAGCATGGCTTGGAAACGTTCTTCTTCAATAAGGCTAATGCATCAATTAGGTATTTTTACCTGTATATTCTTCAAGTCCAGAATTCTGTACATTATGGCATAGACAAGGAACCTTTGCAGATTTGCTTCTTGGGCATCACCCAAGTGGTCATATGCCCTATTTTAAGAAGGCAGTCCTCTGATTGAAGGCCTGACTGAAGGTGTATTTTTTATTTTAAAATGTAAATAGAGTTCTACTCTTTCTTGTGGTGCCTGTTACCTGGCCTGGTCTACCTCGAAGGACTGACAGTTCCCTGGAACTTTCTTCTAGATAAAAGAACTCCAAAAAATATTTTAATAATCTACTGGAAACATTATTTATTTATAAATATAGCAGTGGAATATTAATGGACTAAAAACCAAGCCCTGTGTGATCCTCTACCGTTAGGATACTTTCTCTTAGCCAACCCACAGCAACCTCTGCTTTATCTCCCTGTTCCTCCCATCCCATCCAAACTCTGTCCATTCCCCAGCCAGGCATCTTCCAGTATAGTCCTGGACAATAGCTCCCATCATCCACAGCCAGCATGCCTGTGCCACCTGATAGATGATGGCATTCACAATCTGATGCATCTGGAGGCTGCCTAGTTGGGGACAGCTGTCCTAAGTGTTCTAATAAATAAGTTGGGTTTATCTGTATGTATTAGTAGCCAAGATCTCTTGGCCATTCCACTCTGGAAAATGTGGGCAGAAAGGATGATATAAAAATGAATAAATAAATAAATAAATAAATAAATCCCCCTCCCCCGGTTTTCTTGGCTTCCAGCCCTTTGGGGATATTTGTTGAAGCAAGATTTTTACCCCAGGACATTTGAAAATTTACATGCAGGCTTTGTTAAACGCCAGATCAACCCCTGCCAGCTGGCTCTTCTTGGGAACAAAACTCATTCTGATTGACATAGACTTCGGGGATAGGCCTAAATTAACCTGAAGAATGTTGCATTCAGCACGTTGAAACAAAAACCCGCTTACCACTGCCCCGAGGCCAAAATGGGGTAAGTGATGAACTATGGACAGGTTTCAAAAAAAGAAGGAATATCCTGGGGGGAACGGGTAGATTATGAAATACAGGACTTGGAGGTATTCTGGAGATGTGCCTTCTCTGACCTGGGGCACTCCAAAAACGTGGGATGGTTCCCCAGGTGTTGTAGGCCAACAGATCCAGCTTAGGAAAGGCTGGAGCAAGGTCTGCTTGTTGTAATTATTTATTTATCAAATTTCATCACTGCCCATCTCCCCCAAAAGAGGGACTCTGGGCGGTGACGGTAATTAAAGGAGAAAAGGATGTAAAGGCTTGCATCTCACCTGTCCAGCCTTGGCGGCAATGGCAAGCATACGATCCGATGCCATCCTGACAGGTGCCTCCATTGAGGCACTGATGCCCTGCGCAGTCATCCGGATTCACCTCGCAGTACTGACCAGTGTAGCCTATTTGAAGGATGGGAGGAAATAAACTTAGACACCTTGTGGAGGAAACAAAACAGCATCATCAACACTGATGAAAAACTCTGACAGCATGAAGCTCTTCCAACTTTTCATTTCTTAGGGCACTTCCGCATCACGCTGTTTCCAGTTCCTCAAACCCTCACCAAGCAATCTGAAATAGACTTGGGACCATCTTCATGTCTGTTGACCTCAAAATGCTGAGAAATGGCAGGGACATGTAATGATTTATTTGTAAAAAAAAAAAAAACTCCAGTGATCATTATGAGGGGAAACTTCCTGGCTATAAAGCCACCATTCCTCTGTTGCATTTAAAAACCTCTTCCAGACTCTGATCTTGAAATGGTGACAAGGCCGGAATTTTGCAACCATCTTTCCTAACACAGGTAGTCCTTGTTCAGTGACCACAGTTGGGACCAGCAATTTGGTACTTAAGCAAAATGGTCACTAAGTGGAAAAACACATGACTGAGACTGTGCTTACGATTTTACTTCAGTTTTCCTTTTTCCCCACTCTCACCGCACTCGGAATGCTCACCCCAGTGCTGGGATCATTAGCAAGAAGGGAATTAATGCTTGTATTTACATTCATTGGAGAGAAAGAATTACAAGATTCTTGCAGGCACACAATGGGGAATACACAGCAAAAGAAATGTGCTGGTGCTGGCTGTTTGCCTAGTGCGCTTGGGGCTGGGAGCTGCAAGTACAATAGGGAAACAGCCTGTGTATTCTCCATTGTGTGCCTTACTCTCTTGTAGTCCCTTCCTCTCCAATCTCTCTGCTCTGCGAGGGGGAAAAAAGAGAAAAAAACAGGTCAGGCACAGGACAACACATACGGACTGACTGTAATGGCGAACGTGTGACTGAGAGACGCAGCAAAGGTCATAAATGTGGACCTTGGTCGCAAAGTTAGTTTTTCAGCACATTGCAACTTTGAACAGTTGCTGTACAAGGTGGTCAGAAGAACGAGAAGGAAGGGGAGGGGAAGGGGAGGGGAGGAACATTTAATCTTACCAACCTGCCATATGCAACCCAAATTAATAGCTTAGATACAGCCTGTCTCATTATGAACATGCCTGGTTACTAAAGTCTGTGGGCAGTGGACTGGAGGGGGTGACACTCACGACCTCCCCCATCCAGAGTCTCAATTGTTGGGCACACGGAGAAGAGTTTTCTCCCGTGTAGCTCCTGAACAGTGACTTGCTCTCCCTTCAGAATCCCACTTTTCCTCTTGCTTGATCTTTGAGGAAAAGCATCAATCCACACTTCCTTCCTTGGGTGTCTTAAACTGCGTTTTGAATACTCTTTCTTGGGCGCTTTGTGGTATGCCTTTTGGCCAGCAAGTGTGATAACAGTGCTAATAATAAAGAACCACAATTCCCTGGCAGACAGAGGCAGCCGTAGTATCGTTCGTCGATGTGATGGCAGGTGCCCCCGTGGAGACAGATCTCCAGGGAACAAGGCCCCAGTTGGTACTGGCAGAGAGGGCCAGTGAAGTCAGGTGGGCAGAGGCAGCGGAAGGAGCCAATGTTGTTGATACAGCTGCCACCGTTGAGGCAGGGGCCAGGAGACCCAAAACATTCATTGATGTCATGTTGGCAGGTATGCCCTTCGAAGCCTGGCCAGCACTGGCAGACGATGACAGGGTAGGTGATGACACACGTCCCACCATTGGCACAAGGGTTGGCTGGGCAGAAATCCATTAACTGGCAGTTCTTCCCTGAAACAGAAATCAAAGTCAGCGTGGTTTCCAACTTCCCCTCCAGCCTGGGAGAAGTATAGATCAGAGGTCAAGCTCATCCACCATCTTCTTTTCAACAACTGTCAGCCAGCAATTTCCAGGAAACCCCAGATGGGCGGGAGATAATCACCGTTCCTACTATAAGAGATACAATATCTGGGCTGAAAAAATCTGTCCGTTCTTGCAACAATGGACAGCGTTACTGGGGCATAACTGGGTATTGCAATAAAACCAATCTTATGCTGGTACCTTTTCTGGCATCTCTTCTGCCCTTGAGCACCTTACCCCCAAAGATCAGATTTGATGCCAACTCTGCTGGCATTTCAAAAAGTGCTTAAAATCTGTCTGTTTGCCCAGGCCTGGGGAATCAGAAAGTGGTTGAAGTCCTGGGTGTTTGCAATGGTACTCAGGTTTTCATTCCTGGCTGCCATTATTATTATTATTATTATTATTATTATTATTATTATTATTATTGTTAATGTATTGTGGGATCTTACAATTATATACATTGTTTTAATTCTTAAAGTTCACTTGCTTGCCAGAATCACTTTGGTGAAAAGAGCAGCCATATAAATCAAGTCAAATACCAAAAAAAAAAAAAAATCATTAAACAAACTTATAGAGCCGCCCATCTACCCAAACAGCAAGCAAGAATCAAAACCACAATATCATTAAAGCAAAAAAACCTTTAAAAACCCTGTTGAGGCCTCAATAAAACTCGCATTCATCCATCAACCACGCCACGCTAGCTCCATCAACACCCTGGCCCCTATGTCTGGGCGGAAATGTCTCTGCTTTCCTGAAGGCCAACGGGGTTGGGGCCATCCATATCTCTGGATAATAGATAAATAATAATTTATCTATTTAATCAACTTAGGAACAAGATCACATCTGAAACATGTCTGATGTGACGATGAAAAAATTACATTTTTCTTGTAAAGAGTTGCCCCTATATCCACCAATTCAAATTCTGATGTGCGAATGGTAGGACTTTCACATACAAGAGGTAAAATGAGCTGGGATAGCATTAGATCTCACAGAGCATTTAAAACTTGATTCAGATCTCCAGCTGTAATTATCTCATCCACAACCAAACTAAAAAATATTCAAAATTCCTATGTAAGATATCTGGGTGATCCTTGCCATATAAAGGATGAACGTGGTTGTTAAAACACTGAATCACCAATATCAAAAGAATATCATTCTGGACCGCTTCTTTATTGCTCCATTACAGATTATGAAGACTGATATCAAAGTTACCACAGCCCTAGGAGAGGTCCCACTGATATATTTCTTTTTAAAATCATTTTAGTCTATATTTTATATTGGAATTTTATTGTGTAGTTATTGTTTCATGCTGTAAACTGCCCAGAGTCCCTCCGTTCGGAGGAGATGGGCAGTGACAAATCTGATAAATAAATAAATGTGATGAACCCATCTTCTAGGTAGAGGAATTTTTAATGCAAAAAGGATATGAGTATCTTGTTTAAAAAAAAAACAAGCTTCAAGTTATAAGCCAACCAATTTAGATAGGAGATGGAAGGACATCTAAGACCTTTTAAATTACAGGGAAACAACTACAGAATGCCCTAAGTGAAAAATGAACCTGCCCAAAGAAAAAACTGCTTTTCTGTGGGTCAATCAATTAACTGAGATTGACCCTTTAATGAATGAAAAGGAAAGATATGAAAACCACAAAGAGAAAAAAAGAAGAAAACACTGAAACCCCTAAATGGGACCATTTAAAATAATAAGATTGTATTGATCCCAAGATGACAGCAAACTCACATTGTTGACTGCCCTCTAGTGGTGGCCGAGGTGTCTGCACCTGTACCTGCCCCAAGGCTCTGCGTTGGATTTGGGGGGATTTGATCTGTGTCCCCAGCTATCGTAGAGCTTCTCCCTGCTGCCCCAACCCATGCCCAATCCCCCTCTCTGGGCATATAAGAGTAAAGCTGCTCTGGCGTCCAGCTTCATTTCTCACGAAGAGGCCTATGTGGTTTTCTTGGCAACAATACAGAAATCATTTGATCCTGCCTTTTCTCCAGGATGTTTGATCGACTCCCCAATCTGATTTACAGCCAGGGATTTCGTTATGGTCTCCCATCCAAGTACTAACCAGCTCTGACTCAGTTTTGGGGAGAATAGCAAAGATTGGCTAAGTACTGCTAAAACCCACGCATGCACACACAAACGTGTATATACACATGCATGGATACACACATGCACTCATACATATGAGCATAAATGCCCAGAGTCCCTCTTGTGGGGGGGAGATGGGCTGTAGAAAAATTTGAATAAATAAATAAATGGATACACACGTATAACACACACACATATAAAACATGCACATGTATGTATGAGCATATATGCACACGCGTATATAAAACACACACCGCTACGTAGGAGCAAGTATAGATGGATGCCCGCGCACGTCACACACATGCGTACATAAAACACATGCCGCTACATAGGAGCATGTATAGATGGTAACACACACGCGTATATAAACCACACGGCGCTACGTAGGAGCATGTATAGATGGTAACACACACGCGTATATAAAACACAAGCCGCTACATAGGAGCATGTATAGATGGTAACACACACGCGTATATAAACCACACGGCGCTACGTAGGAGCATGTATAGATGGTAACACACATGCGTACATAAAACACATGCCGCTACATAGGAGCATGTATAGATGGTAACACACACGCGTATATAAACCACACGCCGCTACATAGGAGCATGTATAGATGGATGCACGGGCACGTCACACATATGCGTATATAAAACACACGGCGCTACGTAGGAGCATGTATAGATGGATGCACGGGCACGTCACACACACGCGTATATAAACCACACGCCGCTACATAGGAGCATGTATAGATGGATGCACGGGCACGTCACACATATGCGTATATAAAACACACGGCGCTACGTAGGAGCATGTATAGATGGTAACACACACGCGTATATAAAACACAAGCCGCTACATAGGAGCATGTATAGATGCACGGGCACGTCACACATATGCGTATATAAAACACACACCGCTACGTAGGAGCAAGTATAGATGGTAACTCACACGCCGATATAAAACACACGCCGCTACATAGGAGCATGTATAGATGGTAACACACACGCGTATATAAAACACACGCCGCTACGTAGGAGCATGTATAGATGGATGCCCGCGCACGTCACACACACGCGTATATAAAACACACACCGCTACGTAGGAGCAAGTATAGATGGATGCCCGCGCACGTCACACACATGCGTACATAAAACACATGCCGCTACATAGGAGCATGTATAGATGGGTGCACGGGCACGTCACACATATGCGTATATAAAACACACGGCGCTACGTAGGAGCATGTATAGATGGTAACACACACGGGTATATAAAACACACACCGCTACGTAGGAGCATGTATAGATGGATGCACGGGCACGGCACACACACGCGTACATAAAACACACGCCACTACGTAGGAGCATGTATAGATGGATGCCCGCGCACGTCACACACACGCGTATATAAAACACACGCCGCTACGTAGGAGCATGTATAGATGGTAACACACGCACGTATATAAAACACACGCCGCTATGTAGGAGCAAGTATAGATGGTAACACACACGCGTATATAAAACACACGCCGCTACATAGGAGCATGTATAGATGGTAACACACACGCGTATATAAAACACACACCGCTACGTAGGAGCATGTATAGATGGATGCCCGCGCACGTCACACACACGCGTACATAAAACACATGCCGCTACATAGGAGCATGTATAGATGGTAACACACACGCGTATATAAACCACACGCCGCTACATAGGAGCATGTATAGATGGATGCACGGGCACGTCACACATATGCGTATATAAAACACACGGCGCTACGTAGGAGCATGTATAGATGGATGCACGGGCACGTCACACACACGCGTATATAAACCACACGCCGCTACATAGGAGCATGTATAGATGGATGCACGGGCACGTCACACATATGCGTATATAAAACACACGGCGCTACGTAGGAGCATGTATAGATGGTAACACACACGCGTATATAAAACACAAGCCGCTACATAGGAGCATGTATAGATGCACGGGCACGTCACACATATGCGTATATAAAACACACACCGCTACGTAGGAGCAAGTATAGATGGTAACTCACACGCCGATATAAAACACACGCCGCTACATAGGAGCATGTATAGATGGTAACACACACGCGTATATAAAACACACGCCGCTACGTAGGAGCATGTATAGATGGATGCCCGCGCACGTCACACACACGCGTATATAAAACACACACCGCTACGTAGGAGCATGTATAGATGGATGCCCGCGCACGTCACACACATGCGTACATAAAACACATGCCGCTACATAGGAGCATGTATAGATGGGTGCACGGGCACGTCACACATATGCGTATATAAAACACACGGCGCTACGTAGGAGCATGTATAGATGGTAACACACACGGGTATATAAAACACACACCGCTACGTAGGAGCATGTATAGATGGATGCACGGGCACGGCACACACACGCGTACATAAAACACACGCCACTACGTAGGAGCATGTATAGATGGATGCCCGCGCACGTCACACACACGCGTATATAAAACACACGCCGCTACGTAGGAGCATGTATAGATGGTAACACACGCACGTATATAAAACACACGCCGCTATGTAGGAGCAAGTATAGATGGTAACACACACGCGTATATAAAACACACGCCGCTACATAGGAGCATGTATAGATGGTAACACACACGCGTATATAAAACACACACCGCTACGTAGGAGCATGTATAGATGGATGCCCGCGCACGTCACACACATGCGTATATAAAACACACACCGCTACGTAGGAGCAAGTATAGATGGATGCCCGCGCACGTCACACACATGCGTACATAAAACACATGCCGCTACATAGGAGCATGTATAGATGGGTGCACGGGCACGTCACACATATGCGTATATAAAACACACGGCGCTACGTAGGAGCATGTATAGATGGATGCACGGGCACGGCACACACACGCGTACATAAAACACACGCCACTACGTAGGAGCATGTATAGATGGATGCCCGCGCACGTCACACACACGCGTATATAAAACACACGCCGCTACGTAGGAGCATGTATAGATGGTAACACACGCACGTATATAAAACACACGCCGCTATGTAGGAGCAAGTATAGATGGTAACACACACGCGTATATAAAACACACGCCGCTACGTAGGAGCATGTATAGATGGATGCACGGGCACGGCACACACACGCGTACATAAAACACACGCCACTACGTAGGAGCATGTATAGATGGATGCCCGCGCACGTCACACACACGCGTATATAAAACACACGCCGCTACGTAGGAGCATGTATAGATGGTAACACACGCACGTATATAAAACACACGCCGCTATGTAGGAGCAAGTATAGATGGTAACACACACGCGTATATAAAACACACGCCGCTATGTAGGAGCAAGTATAGATGGTAACACACACGCGTATATAAAACACACGCCGCTATGTAGGAGCAAGTATAGATGGTAACACACACGCGTATATAAAACACACGCCGCTATGTAGGAGCAAGTATAGATGGATGCCCGTGCATGTCACACACACGCGCATATAAAATATACGCCGCTATGTAGGAGCATGTATAGGTGGATGCACGCGCACGTCACACACACGCGTATATAAAACACACGCCGCTACGTAGGAGCATGTACAGATGGTAACTCACACGCCGATATAAAACACACGCCGCTACATAGGAGCATGTATAGATGGTAACACACACGCATATATAAAACACACGCTGCTACGTAGGAGCATGTATAGATGGTAACACACACGCATATATAAAACACACGCTGCTACGTAGGAGCACATATAGATGGATGCCCGCGCACGTCACACGCACACGTATATAAAACACACAGTCCTATGTATAGGCATACATGTATATATCCCCCGCGTACACACACACTGACACACATGCATGGAGATGCCTTTGTCTGGATCCTCTGGCCTTCTCCGGTGAATGAGATGAGCTGAAAAGTCCCAAACCTCTGGGATTCTGTCTGGGATCTGGGCCAAGTCTGCACTGCAGCTGGTGCCGAGCTGAGCTCCACCAGCCTTTCCAACTCCTCCGTGAAATTTCAGGCAGGGGAATTGGATGGGTGTTTAGTCTGAATTTCTCCAACGGAAGGAACAATTCTCTCACAGCCCTTCGAGGAGAGGACCCACCCTTAGAGGGGAGGGTAGCACATCTACCCACCAAAGTCCCGCCAGAGGATTTCCAGACAGAGTCAGTCCCTGGGAAAGAGAGGAGGGGGGAGCGGGAGGAGGCTGTGACTCGCTGGCCAGATGGTTGGATCTCTTTGGAAGGTGACTTCCATTCTCCCTTGGCCCCCAAGCCCATCGATGAGTGCCAGACATTGCACTCCATTGGAATGTCTTCCATCCTTTCTTCTCCTGAGCTCTGGGACAGCATCTGCCCAGAGATACTTTCAGCCCCCAACCCACCTGCCTTCAACCGGGCTCTAAAACCACAGTTCTTCTTCAGGCCTCAGTTAGGGGGTCTGGCGGGCCCTTTTAGGTTGGAAGTGATGGGGAGATGGTTTTCTCCTTCATTTCCTTGGGTCAATTCTAGGGGATTATTTACATATATTATGTTGGGGGGGGGGGTTCTGTTTTTAATTTTGTGAAACCACCCAGACTTATTTTTTGGAGTTCGGTGGCTTAGAAGTCAGACTCACAAATCAATCAGTCCATCTAAAGTGAATTCTCTTTCCACAAACTCTAGGAGAACCTAGCAGAGTTGGCAGCATGTGGTCAAAAAAATCAAGATGGCAACCATGGCAGTGTGATTGGAGCTCTGCAGGGTTTTTATGTTAAATGCAACGCATGGCCTGGGGCAACTCCAAAGTTCCCAGCTGATCCCCTGCCTTACCTGTCCATCCTGACAGACACTGGCATTGATGATCATTCCCGGGAACCCGCTGGCACATTCCTCCATGTTGGCAGGGTGATGGGAAGCAGGGATCACCAACCACTTCCTGGCATTTCTCCCCAGTGAAACCAGAAGGGCACACACACACGTACTCGGGGGCAGCTGGGGGGGGAAGAGCCCTGGACGAGCAGGTGCCCCCATTCTGGCAAAGTACAGGGGTGCAGGGGTCTGCAAACTGGCACATGTCTCCCACATAGCCAGGAGGGCACCTGTGGCAGTCCGAAGATGAGAAGGAAACAGAGAAGCAAAAAAAAAAAAGCAGCTTGGTTTGAAACAGAATGTTTTTGAAGATCAGGACTCAATCTGGAGCTAGAATGCAGAGCTTTAAGGTAAATATAGGCAGTCCTCGGCTTACGACCACTCATTCAGCAACTGCTCAAACTTGTGACGGCACTGAACAAGGGGACTTACGACCGGTCCTCGTCCCGTCACAGTGTCCCATGGTCACATGATTGGGATTTCCGACATTCCCTGTCAGCTTCCCACAAGCAAAGTCAATGGGGAAGCCAGCAGGAAGTCAGAAGTTGCAGTCATGTGAGGTCCTCACTTAACGACCTGCATGGTCCTTGCTTAACAGTGGCAACCATACTGCTGGAACTGCCATTGTTATGTGGCATGGCGATGTCATTCTTTATGACCGCATCACTTAGCGATGGCAATTCTGATCCCAATTGCTGTCGTTGACTACCTGCATGGGAAACTGTAATTGAAAGCCTCTCAGCTTGCGTAGGGTCTCAGTACAGGACTTGCTACTCAGGGCTTGCTGCTGTGCCAGTTCTCAGATAATGCTAAGCCAAGAAGCATGGCTTATAAACCACAAGGGTTGCGTTTGCACAACCTTAACCCAACCACATTCTGCCTTACTACAATGTGTGTCCCAGGTCAGGCTCAAGGAAGCCAAAACTGAACTAAACACCCTACTTAACATGGGTGCTTGCAGTTGTTAGTAAGGTAGGAGCAAGAGATCTAACTCAAGGCCCAAAGTGTTGAATGACTCAGGGTGAATGGGGTGCAAATTCATCTCCCTTGTGCTAGCCACCAGAGAGACTGGGATTACTATGTATACTTGCAAATACGTCAAGGATTTTAGGTGCCCAAACGCACCCACAAAATTGGGTTCAGCTTATCCATGAGTATACAAAGTAATCTATATATATAGAGAGAGAGAGAGAGAAAGCCATATATCTACATCTACATCTATATGAATAATATAGAGCCAGTTTGGCCTAGTGGTTAAGGCTCCAGGCTAGAAACCAGGAGACGGAGAGTTCTAGTCCCGCCTCAGGCCTGAAAGCCGGCTGGGTGACCTTGGGCCAGTCACTCCCTCTCAGCCCAAGAGCCAATCAGGCGTGGTATGAGAGTTCTAGTCCCGCCTCAGGCATGAAAGCCGGCTGGGTGACCTTGGGCAAGTCCCTCTCTCTCAGCCCAACCCACCTCACAGGGTTGTTGTTGTGGAGAAAATAGGAGGAGGAAGGAATATTAGGTATGTTCACCACCTTGAGTTATTTATAAAAATAATTAAGGCAGGATAGAAAATAAATAAATAAATAAATATCCTGTATATACTCACCAAAAAGCCCAGCTGCAGATAAGTTGACCCTCAAATTTTTAATCAAAATACCATGAAAAATGGATAATCCGTGGATTACCCATGGATTAGCCAACTGTGAAAATTAAAATTATCCTTTTGAGGAAGATGGGCGGTGATGAAATTTGAAATATGAAAAAATAAAACATACAGACATTTTGAGGGTCGGCCTATCCATGGGTGATGCATTTTTCACAGTATTTTGGTTACAAATTTGAGGGCTGGCTTATATGCAGATGGGCTTATACACAAGTACCTCCGTGATTATTTATTTATTTATTAAATTTTAGCGCCGTATGCAGATGGGCTTATACACAAGTATATATGGTACCTCCATGATCATTCATTCATTCATTTAATTTTATCACCACCCATCTCCCCCCAAAGGAGATGGGCGGTCATACCTCTAGCTGTGCAATGGGCAGGAAACAATTCCACCTGCACAGCTTCTGCCAGAAACAGCATGAATTGAATTCCTAGCTCAGCTTCACCCTCTGTCTCCTTATGATGGACAGAAACAGCAGCATTTCCTGTACACAGAATCACCGAGGGAGGAAATCTCTACCTGTTGAGCTTCTGCTTCTCATACAATTTTAACCATTATGGGAATCTTCTCTTCTCCCTACTCCTCAAAAAGAGAAACCAGAATTAGAGTCTTGCAAACTTACAGGCAGGAAGAGGTCCCGTTGGAGTGATTCAAACAAGTCCCACCATTCTTGCAGGGCATTTGAGGGCAAGATTCAGCTGGGGAAAAGAAAAGAAAAGAAAAGAAAATACCAAGATGTTCAGAAAAAGCCTTTTGCCTTAATGTCCGCAAATCAATGGGTGGGGTGGGGATTAAATCCAGAGTATAAAATGCACTATATCACTGAACAGATCGGAGATGTTGACTGCCTCGATTAGACTTCCTTGTTCATTCATTCATGGAAACATCTGTGGGGGGCCAACAGGATTAAAACAAACGTATTTCCTGCAGCCAGAAAACTCGCATGCCCCAGAGGAAGGTTTAAATCTAGCAGAATGATATTTTCCCCTGAGATGTTTGCTGCCTCCCCGCAGAAAGGGAATTATTAATTTATTTATTTCGGCCTCCCTGTTCCAGAGATCCTTTGAGCCCACGGACCCCCATTTGCAGCTTTTGGTGAGAAATAAAGAGGGGGCTTAGAATGAAGCATTAGAACCAAAGTGTGGGTGCAGAAGGAATTGAGATGTCTCCAACAAGAAGAAGATCTCTGCCCGCAAGTAACATACACAGTTACACTCTGGGGATTTAAACCTCCTCGTGCCGAAGCACACAACACACTTACATTCCCCAGTTCCTTTGCAAACAGTGACGGAATTTGTTCTTTTTTTCTCCTTTCCCCCCCCTTTTCTTTAAAGGCTGATAAAACGGATTATTCTACCTTTATAACAGAGTTTAAAATTACAGCAATTTTTGCAAAGCCGCAACCCAAGGGATGCAGGCAAATGCAGTACAGAGCCTGACAGATAAATACAGGGTAAAGGTCTTTCCCATTTGCCCCTAACCTTCACACAAACATGCCCTGGCAAATTCTTTTTTTCTGCCATGCCCTCTGGATATTGCCTCCACTTCATCCCCAACCCATACCCGAGGAAGATTAAAATCATCCTCAGCTTTTCAGTATTAGAGGAACGCTATTCCCTTTAAACAGACAACATATCACAACAGTTTTCTATGTGCAGTCTGAAAGACCATCATCTATCATTCTGCCAGGGTCAAGGGGTATCCTGGGGTGGGATCAGCCTGCCACCTACAGTTTACTTTAGGCTGGTGCAGGCACTGTCCCTCCCTCTGGCCCTGACACTGTTTTCCAGAGTCATAGCAGAAGAATCCAGTTCTTTCAAAGCAGCTTCTCCTCCCTACCCACCAGACCCCTGAACTGATCTCTTGCTCAGAGATGTGGATCAGGCCTACTGGCTATGGAAGCAAGGAGGCTGCACAGAGAAGCAGGGGAAAGAAAGGCGGGTCTCTCTCTCTTGCTTTGTGGTGCAACATTCCCCACGTGTGTCAGCTGTTGCTCGGGTTGTTTTTTTATCACAGGTTTAGCACTCTTCTAGAAGAGTGCTAAACCCATGTCCAAAAAAAGCTCAACAAATCGCTCTGGTTTGGTGCAAATGTTTCTAGAAGAGTGCTAAACCCATGTCCAAAAAAAGCTCAACAAATCGCTCTGGTTTGGTGCAAATGTTTCTAGAAGAGTGCTAAACCCATGTCCAAAAAAAGCTCAACAAATCGCTCTGGTTTTGGTGCAAATGTTTCTAGAAGAGTGCTAAACCCATGTCCAAAAAAAGCTCAACAAATCGCTCTGGTTTTGGTGCAAATGTTTCTAGAAGAGTGCTAAACCCATGTCCCAAAAAAGCTCAACAAATCGCTCTGGTTTGGTGCAAATGTTTCTAGAAGAGTGCTAAACCCATGTCCAAAAAAAGCTCAACAAATCGCTCTGGTTTGGTGCAAAGGTTTTTCTGGAGATGGATTCAAAGGGAGTCTGGTAATCAGCTGATAGAAACAGCACTATCTCAGAATAATATTAAACCCTTGTCCAAAAGAAGTCTGACTCCCATTGAATGACTCATGTAAAAACAGAGTGAGCTTTGGCAGATGGCTAAATCTGGTGGTCCAACCATTTGTCAAAACTTGCCCCCTTCTCAGATTGATTAGTGGATGGCTTTTCCGCTGGCTGGTAATAGCTGGGGGTGGGGAGGAATACAAAGCTGGGGCAGGGAGGTGGAATCTAATCATCTTTGCCTCACTTACTGTGTAAAGCATCATTTACCAGCATCGTGCTGGTGGCAGGATAGGGATCACCAGTGGGGACAACAAATGTTTTCGGGCATTATCTGACAACTCAAGGGCTAGCAACTAATCCTTTAACTCACTGCCTGCCAGGCAAAATGTAGTACTGTATGGATCGAATGCAGATCCATAACATGGATCTATTATTCAAGATCTGTAACACGGATCTATTATTTTGACCTTCCGGGGTAGTATTCTACAATAGCAGATTAGAAAGACTGAAATAATAACAACAATAACAATAATACCAACATTTTGAATTCCAAAATATTGTAAATATCCAAGAGAACAGAAGGATTTCAGCTTCACGTGGAAGCTATAAGAATGTGCTGCTAGGTAAGTTTTGCTAAGGAGAATATTTCAGAAGCAGCGGAGGAGACACCACCCCAACATCCTGTCTCTGGTTGCGCTGCTCCATGTCCTCCCAAAGGCTTTCTTGCCAAGCAAGCAGAGTGCAATTGTACAAGAGCCTGCGTGCACATACAGAGAGATGGACTGTCATCCATGAACATTTACACAATAACAACTGTACTGTTCTACACAGTACCTCAAAACTGTTAACTGCAGATAGACACAGCAAGCTCTCTGTAGACATGAAGACTAGCAAGCACACACACACACACAGACACAAAGCCCTTGTGCTGAAAATCTGCACTGAAACTGCTCCAGGGGCTGAAGAAACATTAGCAGCTGTAACCAGTCCCCTCTGGTGGTGGGCATGCCACACACTTCACCAGATCAGATCAAGACTTAGTGGCTGCACTTTTGCGACATGCTAATCTTGGTTATTTTTTCTGGAGGCAAGAAGTCAGCCTGTGGGATGGGTTTAGGCTTCAGGATATTGGACAGACCAAGAAAATGAGATCATTCATTAAGGATGCTGTGCAAACCTGACATATAAAAATCTACAACCTAATCCACCCCATTTATGTCCTCTTTTTAACTTACCTCCAGCAAACGGGATCAACATGAGCAGTAGCAACGGTTTCATCCTCTTTTCATTCTCTTCCAAATCTTCATCACTCCTTCCAATGCTAGAAGAGGTCCTGGGAGGCAGAATCCAGGTGCCCAAAGTTTGGGGTCAAATTGAAGCCATGGGTGAGGATGACACTATTAGAGAGAGCACCCCAGGAATGCACCCCAAGTTCTTGAGACACAACCTATGGCTCTGTGTGACACCCCATCACCCCCCTCCCTTAAAAAACGAGACACATCCTGCCATTTCTGTTCTCCATTGTCAAAGATTTCCTGTCCCACACAATGCCTGGGACGGGAAGGATTTCCTGTTACCCAGGGCACTGTTGTCAACATGCAAAAAAGGGTGGGTTGCTGCAGGGGAAGAAGGGAACACTGTGCCAAGAAACAAAAGCAGAGTACGAGAGTTCTGAAGGATGTTGTACATGTGCTAGAAATGGGGGTACACACAATGACACCCCATCTTCAGGACATGGAGATCTCCAATGGTGGGCAAAGGGTGTTCAGTGGCGAAGCGAAAGAGATCTGATCTCAGCTCATGGGAGATGCATGAAGCTCACCAAATCTTCTCAAGCATCAAGGCACCTTCCATGTTGTGGTGCTTCTACTGATGCTCTTTCCATGTTGTGGAAGGCCGGACTTCTAAATAGCATCTCAGAGGCCTCTCAAAGATTTGGCAGAATGGGTTTTTAAACTCCCGTTGCCAGTGTTCCTCTAAGACCTGTTTTTCAACCTTGGCAACTTTAAGATGTGTGGGCTTCAACTCCCAGAATTCCCCAGCCAGCCGTCTAAGAGCTGACTTCTTTGCTTTTCAGTTTGCTGCCACCAACCTGGCTCCTCCTAAGAAGCTAAGTGGGGCCAGACCTGTTTAGTACTTGAACTGGAGGCCACTAGGAAATCCCAGGGTTCATAGGGTAGATTGGGAAGTTGAACATCCTGGAAGGAAAGGGCAAACTATTTCCATATTATGAAAAAAAAAAGAACCTGCATGGAGTTACCAGGAGTTGACTGGGCTCTAGAACTATTAATATTATTTACAGTATTCTCTCTTTCCTCTTCTATGTCGGGCTGGCAACTCTATCAGATCCAAGCACTCATTTTATAGGAACCAAAGACCTGGATGGAATCTGAGTCTTACCACAATTTGACTTCGTATGTTGCTTGAACTCAGACCACGGGATTGATTGTGAATGAGGCAGAGCACCTTAAACACAATCTTTAACATTTGCTTAGCTGCTTTTTCAATTTTTATTAGTTCATTTTCAGACCTAAAATAAAAATGGAAAATTCATCACACTCAGAGAAAAAAAGGGAAAAAAAACACAACAAATAAAAACATTAAAAAGTCCAACCCCTCCCCCTTTAGTTACAAATAACAATTGCTTAGTTTTGATTAGTTCACCATAACCATGATCTGCTGTGTCATCTGAACGTCTCCTTAAAGCAAACTTATTATCAAGTTAGGCATTGGGGTCAGGATGACAGAAGATCTTGCCTAGAGAGGTGCAGTGCATATTGGGGGTATATATTGGGGGCTCCCAATTGTCTATTACTCCAGGCAATCCAGTAGAGTGGGCAGTAATCAGGCTGTTGTGGGGTAGTAAAATACAGGCAGTCCTCGCTTAGTGACTGTCTCATTTAGTGACCATTCAAAGTTACGGAGGTGCTAAAAAAATGACTGAGTGACCAGTCCTTGCATTTACAACCTTGACAGCATCTCTCTGCTCTTATTTTCAATTGCTTATTTGTCCTATACCAAGATGTCCTCAAAGAGAAAGAGAAAGAACCTCAGTTCAACTGAAGAAAGTAGTAAAAAGCAAAGGAACACTGAAGTAAAATCATAAGCACAGTTGTGGTCATGTGATTTTCACTTAGTGACTGCTTTGCTTAACAACCGAGTTGCTGGTCCCAATTGCACTTGCTAAACAAGGACCAACTATAAAGGGAAATTCCCGTGTAGGCCACTCTGAGTATCTGGAAAAATGTGAGGTACAACTAAGTATAACCACTTAATCCGATGGTCTGATTTCGTGCAACACAGAGTCACAGAACTGGAAAGGGCAGTTCATAATCATCAACGAATGTCATGGAGTTATGCAACTGATTGGCTGTACATATTGGAGTATATTTTCCCTCAAACCAGCTCAAGGCACACGTTAATGCAATCTTTTCTCCTTTGTTTTTACAACCAGTACGTGAACCAGATTCAGTCCAGATCAATCGAAATGTATCAGAATGGACTTGATTTAGAACTGAATTCTGCAGTGGGTGCACCTCTGTCTTCACACCAGCTATAGGCAGGATTCAGAAACAGCCCTTGCTGTAAACGGTTATTGCACTGACTGGCTTTCCTGTGTTACCCTCCTTACAGCCTTGAATCAATTACCTTGTCTGACCCTCAGCACAGCCACTTTTTAAAAAAAATGTGTATTTGTTTCAATAGCAAAATCCGTCTTTTCCTGTTTATCTGAGCTTCTGTTTTATCTTGGAATTCAGGACTAGACAAAAACCAGCTTGTTCCACTTTGAAGCACATACCGGATATCTCCTAGCTACAGAAGATGCTAGCTCTCCCTGTTGAACAGTTACTAGAGATAGGAGCCTAGAGCAATTTTGGGTAGCTTTTTAAGCGATTGTCTGTACCCTGTGTCTTGCTTCCAAGCGACATACAGTGAAAGCCTTGTGATTATTTTCCCAGGAATAGAATTATACAGGGGCTGAGAGTAACTTACTATGAGTAGCCCACCCTCTGGAATATCATCCCCCCGGAGATTAGATTGGCTGCAACTCTGCTGGTCTTCTGCAAGGCCTAAAAGACCTAGTTTGTCATGTTCGTCGTTGCAATGTTTAATGTACATCCTAACGTTTCGCATGCCATGGTGCTGACGCGTGTTCTGGTTGGGAGGGAGCTGCTGGGAGACCTTGTACCAGGCTTGCTATCTCTCTTCATGGGGATGGAATGTGTTTGGGTTATCGTTTGTGTTCAGGGTCCTTTTTACCCGTTGATTAGCAGAACTCATTAGGAGCACCTGGGATGGGGAAGTTGAAACAGTTGTACGAGGGGGAGGGATCACATTTGCACCGAGGGTTTTTAGTTTGTATTTGGCGCGCTTTTGCTCATTCTCAGCTTTCTTTGTACTTGCATACTAATCTTAAATAAACCAGATTTTATTCAAGCTCTGGCTTGTGAGTCTGAGAATACTTTAAAATAGGCAACCATTACATAGTTCTGTGCCCAAGCCTAGGTGTGTGATGAAGCCTGCTTTCTGGTTGTGGTGATCGTATGATCTTTTTGTAATTTTCTCTCTGCTGATATGTGTTCTACGTCTTTCGTATGTGGTTTCATTATTTTTAATATTGTTAACCGTCCAGAGTCATGTATTTGAGACGGGAGGCCATATAAATCAAGAGATAGATGATAGATAGATAGATATAGAGGTAGTCCTCATTTAGTGACTGATTCATTTAAAGACCATTCGCAGTTATGACGGTGATGAAAAAGAAACTTTGCAACCAAACTCACATTTATGACCTTTGCAGGTCTGTAAAGTGAAGGAAAGCTTAAGTAAAGCAGATCTGTAAAGTGAAGGAAAGCTAAAGATATTTGCCCTGGCTCCATGTCCCTCCTTGTCCTGGCCCTACCTGCTTTTTCAAATATCTATCTGTCTGTCTGTCAATCTATCTATTTACAGGTAGTCCTTGTTTCACGACCACATTTGGGACCAGCAACATGGTCTTTAAATGAAGCAGTCGCTAAGTGAAACCATCACTGTGCTTGTGATCTTACTTCAGCTTTCCTTTGCTTTACAAACCTGTGAAGGTTGTAAATGCAAGGATTGGTTGTAAAGTTACTTTTTCATCACCATCATAACTGCAAACAGTTGCTAAATGAGGCAGTCACTAAACAAGGACTACTACAAGGACTAAGAAAGAGACGGTGATAGCAGGATTAAGAGAGTAGTCATTGTTTCAGTCTTTGTGATTTCCAGTCCTGGTTTCTAGAACACATTTATTCCAAAGGGCACAGTTGTGACCCAATTCAAATGTCACCCTAAACTGGGATAGGCCAACTGCATCCCTGCAGTTCCCTTCACTGGTTTCCAGAACAAAACTAGTGTGAAGGTGCCTTGAAGTGAAGAGCCCGAACAAGTGGGAGGGTGGTTAGAGGTTTTTAGCCAACAGAAGAGAAAAACTGATTTGGATTCACCTATTTCATTAAGCTGCCGGGTTTAACCATAGCTTTGTCTTTTGTCGTGTTTTTATTTGTTGTGTTGTGAGTTTCTTTCCTTTTTTTTTTTTAGCAGCACTGTAGTTCATTTTTATTTTGTGCATTTGAAGTCCACACATCTTAGAGTTGCTAAGGTTGAGAAACTCTGACTTAGAGGCTTTTACGATTATTATCCTACCTCATTAGGCAAAGAACATTGTTGGAATCCCCGTCATGCCTCTTTCTTGAACTGGCTTAGCTCGAAGGGTTGACGCCAATCTTAAACGCCTTGTAGCTCAACAAAGGTTAGCTCTACATTCCTTTGGAATAACAGTAACACAATATTCATAATATGCAGCCTACCAATTTAGAGGAATGGCAGAGCAGTTTCAGCTATTCCAGCTATAAGGGAGCCTTCCTCCAGAGACCCTGGGGCGCCCTCTGCTGGATCTGATTGGAACACTGCAGCCACAACTATGAATTGGGCATTCTCCCCATTCTGCAGCACAACAGCCTTTTTGGCAATCCCTTAAAGTTTCTGACCGGGATGTCAACCGTGCAGAGGGTGGGAAGAAAAAGAAAGAGCACATCTGGGGCCAGGGGGGCTTATCATCACCTCCCCCATGTTTTGATGAGAGTAAATACGATGGAGGGGGTCAAGTGGAGGGATCCCACGGGCAACTTGTAGCAGTAGCCACTTTTTTTGCAACGGGACCCTGAATTTGATGGAACTGAAATCTAGACTCTTACGAGCAAACAGAACCCTCATTTCAGGCCTCTGATATGTTGGATCTCAAGTCACAAAGCCAATGCTGGCTGAGAGTTATGGAAGTTCAATTTCAGATGTACAATATCTCAAGCACACAGCAAGGTTTGGGGAAGTGGGGCACAGTAATACAGGGAGTCCTCATTTCATGACCACAATTGGGACCTGCAAGTGAGTCGATAAGCGAAGTGGTCTCTAAGTGAAACCATCACTGTGCTTATGAACTTACTTCAGCTTTCCTTTGCTTTACAGACCTGCAAAGGTTGTAAATGCGAGGATTGGTCAGTAAAGTTACTTCTTCATCACCATCGTAACTGCAAACCATCGCTAAACAAGGCAGTCGCTAAACGAGGACAGCCTGTAGTTTAGACAAGAATTTTCACAGCAGACAAGGCAGATTTCCTCTGAACCCAGCATCTCAGCACAGAGAATATTCACCCCTTGCCATCCACTTCTGAGATCCTGGAGAAGATACAACTTTGTTGGAGACAGAGGACTGAGCTATAGACAGACCTGTGTGTAATGGTTGCTTTGGTTTTTCTCTCTCAAAAAATTGTGCAAGGTTTCAAATCCCCCAGAATTCTTCTGGTAAGAAACAGCAGCAGCAAAGGATTTAGGACCTGGGAGCCCCAACAGGCTGCAGGCTCCAAGAGAGCCAGCGTCACTCATGCTGGCCAGGGCTGCTTCGAAGCGCGCCCAGGTCTTGGAGCCGGTGTTCCCAGCAAGCCGGCTTTGTTCCTGCATGAGGGGATTCTAAGTCTGCGAAAGGCTCAATGCCACGTGCGCCTGTGAATTCACTTGCCCTTGAGTCTCCGTTTGGTCAAAGTGAGAGAGGGACATACAAAGCCAGGCCCAGAAAAAGGTGGCTTAGAAAGGGCAGGTGACAGAAGAAACAAAAAGGTGGGGGGAAAGATGTGGAACCAATTTAGCACGTTGCACATTCCCATTTGTTACTAAATGGTCCCTCCGCCCCTTCAGCTGTTTCTTGCATTCTCCGCCTCTCCTTTCACCACCAACCCTTTCCCTCTTTGGGATGAAGAGCTCTGCAGAACTCAGAACTTTGCACGGCTCCTGCACGACCAGCCGACCTCCTGCAGGCATTGCCTGAAGACCTTCGAAGCCACTTTGTGCCTGCGCCTGCCCAGTGTCCCTGTGAAGCATTCTGGGACTCATGCTTCCTGCTCTTCCATTGCCTCTACAAAAGCTGTAGATCACGAGATAGCTGGAGCACCAGAAAGGCACCCCCAACTGCAATTTCGCAAATTTTATAAAACATTTCCTGACATAAAAATTATCCGTAATACAAAACGCCATAAAGCATTTCCTGTGGCCAACTCCTGATGTTTCACTGTGGTATACAGTTCCACATTGGCTACTTCCAAGGCATCCCTGAGTATCCCCCTGAATTTTTAAGAACTCTTCCAGTGAAGGCAGTACATTAGAAGCTCTGCAACTGTTGAAGGCACTGGGGAATCTGGTAAGGAAGCATCTCTGGAACGATGACCCAACGAGTCACGGGTTGACGAGCTGAATTTACATCCCTCCTTTATAGCAAAGTAGCGCTGATATATAAAAGAGAAAACATCTCAAATAATGGGAAAAAGACACTCTTGGCAACGAATAGAGCCCACTCAGTCTTTCTGAGGGATCTCCCGGGGGAAACCTTTGGAGAAAGGCCGGATTTTGGCTGCCCTCGAACGGGAAGAGCTGCCCGTGGGGAGGTAGCTTAGCCCGCCCTCTCCATGCAGGACCGATCCCAACTGGTTTGACCCCAGAATCTCAGAGGAGACTCTCTAGGCGAGTGAATCCATTTCCTGCTCAGTGTCGGGAAAAGACCGCACGAAGCCCACCCGGGAGGCCGGAAGAGGAAGGTCCCCTTTCCTTCTCTTTCTCCCAGGTCCCCTCTAGCAATCCGGCATCTATCGTTTGGACCCTGGGAAGGGCCGGCGGGTTCTTCTCTCTCCGAACCGCGCGGACCTTCCGCTGCGCTCCGCTGCGCGCGGGGGCTCCGCTCCGTTGCTGCGGCTCTTGGCGGCCTCGCCGGGGAGGCGCTCAGCCGCGGCTGCTCCGCTCCGGGGACCCGCCTTTATTCGTGCACTGATTGCATTTCCAGCCCGCCTTTAATTCAGGAGTTCCCGGAGGCGTACGTGGGGCTCCCATTGTGCCCCCCCAACAACAACCCTGTGAGGTAGAAAGGGCTGAGAGCGACTGGCGCGAAGTCACCCAGGGGCTCAGCGGGATGGAACCCGGAGGCCTGTCCGGCAGAGGGAGGGAGATGGGATGGCTCTGCCCTGGGGAAGCTCGTTGCTTTCGCACAAAAGCGCAAGGGTGGTCGGTCTAAGCGGGGGATGTCTTAGATCTCCCCAGGACGGCTGGGCGACGCGAGAAGCCCTGCTTTGAAAGCTCCTTGAGGCAGTTTCCAGTCTGACTTCACAGCTGGAGTTGTCTGCAGCACAATGTCCCAACACGTTTCCTGCTTTGTCCCTTTCAGGTTCAAAGAAAGGGGGGAATGTATTTATTTATCATATGGCAGCACATCATACATATTATGAATATATTATATTTTTAAAAAATGGGAATATAAAAGGTATATAGAAAATATACCTGTCATAAGGCAATCGTAACCAAAAACAAACATTAAGATTACAAATATAGTCTTTTGCAGCATGTTGCCATCAGGAAATCAGCGGGACAACTGACAGACCGCCTCCACATGGTGTCCCCTGGGCCTCCTAAGACTTTTGGGAGTGGCTAAATGGTCTATCATATATGAGGCAGCCAGATAATCCTACGGATCTCCTGGCTAGAGCACATCCATTTTTGTCATCTTCACTATGAAGGGGGGGAATTTGTGCACCTTTGAAACAGCTCTTCTGCAGTCTCTCCACAGCAGGGGGCAGGGGTGCAATGCCTGATCTCAGGTTGGCTACGTGCCATCAAGTCCTTGTTGACTCTTAGTGACTGCAGAGTTAGATTTTCCCCATTAGGATCTGTGCCCCCATTGCCATTGCAGCTGCGTCCACCCCCCGTGCTGCTGGTCCTCCTCCTCTTCTCTTTCCTTCCACCTTTCCCAGCATCAGAGCCTCCTCCAGAGAGCGGGGTCTTTGCAGAATGAGTCTGAAGTAGGATAATTTAAGCCTGGTCCTTTGTGCCCCAAGTGAGAACTCTGGGTTGATTTGTTCTGTGATCCATGGGTTTGGGGTTTTTTGACTGTCCGCGGATTTCTCAGGAGTCTTCTCCAACACCCAAGTTCAAAAGTGTCGACAGTCTTCCTCTCCAGCTTCTGGAAGTCCAACTTTTGCTCCTATACAGAGTCCCGGGGAATACCATGGCTTGCACAATTCTGATCTTGTAGCTTTGTAGCATGATCTCTATGGTCCCTAAATGTCCACCTTTCATGGCCCATTATCTGCACTTTCCCATTACAGCTGAGTGTGATCCCAGTGATTTTGCAGCTGCGTCCCCAGCCTCCCTTCTCTCCCTCCTGAGGAGGGAGGCGTTGTCAAAGCTCAAAGGCACCTGAATTTCCCAAGTGTGTGTGTGTGTGTGTGCGCGCGCATTCAGAGAGGAAAGTATTAACATGGCCTTCCTTTCGCAGAGTCCTTGCTGAGGAAAGAGGAGGACGTCTTGGTGTTTGTCCTTCTCTTGGTCCAGCTCTCCTGAGGAAACCTAGGTTGCCACCAGCTGGATCCAGGCATGCAGACAGGTGAGATTTCCTAGAATTCAATTTGGGAGAGCCTTAATTAGCAGGGGGAGGGGTTTGTACCCAGGTGTCATATCTCTTGGCATAGATGACTGTTCTGACCTGACACACAGGTCAGGGCCTGGGTGGAGTTTCCCGTGAAAGCTAGATTTTTCATATATATACACGTGTGTGTGTGTGTGTGTTTCAGATTTAGTCACCACCCATCAAAGAGCAGCTCTGGGTGGTTTACCATAAAACAAGAATAAATACTAGTTAAAATACAGTAAAACAATATTCTTAAATAAATAATATTCAGAGTTGCTCTCTGAGTGAGAAGGGGGGTAACTAAATTTGAAATATAAGTAAATAAATAAGTAATTTCCAAGGCATAGATGGTAAATAAGTTCATAATTTACGGAAGCATCGTCAGGGTGCTAATCACGCCCAGGGTTGGTTACCCCTCCTCAGGCCCCATGCGAGATGGCAGAGCCACGTCTTCACCCCTTTCTGGAAAGCTGGGAGAGTGGGGCCCGCCTCACCACTGGGGGAAGAGTGCTCCATAGGGCGGGGTTAACGGCAGAGAAGGCCCACTTCCTGGACCCTGCCAATCGACAGTCTCTCGTGGACGGGGTATGCAACGTGCCTTTTCTGCCTGACCGGGAGGAATGGATCAATGTAATGGGGATGAGACGGTCCCTCGTGTAACCTGCACCCATGCCATGCAGGGCTTTAAAGGTAATAAGATGCTTTGCATTTGCTTTGGGAAAGCTCTGAAGAGGGAGAAAGACTGAGGATTTCTATCCACAGAAGGTGAGGTGGAATCAATTCTAGATTTACAGGGTTCCAAAAGTTCCTGCGTTCAACACTAGGTCCTCAGTGGTATTTGCCCAACCACGCAGCTTATGAATAGCCAGAAGAGCAGAGAGAAATCTGTGGCTGTTGGGAACCTAATTCTCCCTAAATCCTTTAATCATGGGGACAGGAACCAGCTAAGGATTCATGGATCAAAAAGACTTACCAGCCAAGTTGGGCCATCTTCCTTGGAAGGCAAAAGATACCCGGAGGCCTCCTAGCATTCTCCTTAGGATTGAAGAAAAGGAGAAAGCAGCGTGAGGGGACACCTTGAACACAACAGGGAAAATATCTGTTATGTGATTTAACTGTAAATATTGTTCATATCTTTTCTGGATACAATTACACTCCCCCAAATGAAAAGTCTGGTTGGATCTGTCTGGCTTCTGCATGTTTTCACTGTGAAGGACCAGTCTGGTCTCAGGCCCATGATACTGACCTCCTCTGCTCTTGTTGTCCCTAGAAGTACCCAGAAGGGTGGGTTGGATGGATGGACGGACAGATGGGCAGATGATAGATAATTCTGCCTCTCTCTGCAAAAAGGAGTATATCAAGGCTTAACAGGGCCAGTTCCTGGAACTTACCACCAACTGCTGAACAGTCTAAAAGCATAATAAATTATGCAGCATCTTTGGATCTTCCTTGTCCTGAAACAATGAATAGGAGACGCTTGGAGGCATCAAGAACAAATTGGATTTAAAAATCCCGCTCTCTAGATATGGGAATACCCTTCTAATTCATAACTGTAATTGATCAGAAGGAATATCAGTGTTTGGAATATTCCATTTCATACTTTTTAACCCATGAAATCTTATATGAATTGGCACACAGCAGCATGGGGTTCTCCAGAACTGAAAACTGATGCTGGGCTGGGGGTTCTATTGAGAGGGTCCTGGAAGGTGAATTCCCAAGGTAGGATGGAAGAATTTCGGGCAGATCCCCCCCTCCCAGTAGGCCAAGTGGGCTGTCACTCATGAACTCATCCCTAATTCCCCAGCTATCCAGATGTGCAGTTGGTTAAATATGGGGGGTTGGGTTTTCAACGAGTTCGAGTAGATTCTCAGAAAGGAGTGAGGCTTACCTGAATCCTGACTGAATCTCACTCCAACCTAGAAATATCCTCCAAACTCAAGTTCACTTACCATGGCCAGTGAAAACTGAAGTTCCAAGCAAGCAAAGATCCCCCTTGGTCTGTGAAAAAAAAAAGAACAGTCATGAGACAGCTATGACAGCTGAACCCCCTGGGTCTGAGCAAAGCTGCCTCACCCACCCAATATTTTTCCCCAGTGTGGATAGCAAATATTCTCCCACTGTTCTCAAGGGACTCAGCTATGCCCCATAGCTCTCTTTGGGACCCTAGAGAATATCTTGCATTCTTTCCTGATTTACTGGACCTTGTAGCTCACCCTGATCCCAAGAGCCCAGGTGTAACGATTGCCCTACTCAAATAAAAAGCTCAGACTCCAAATCTAAGTTTAAGGTCTGGTTCATTTAGAATAAGGTGCAAACAGAAAGAAAGCTGAGAATGAGAAAAGCGCGCCTAAACTCAAACTAAATAGCTCCGTTTCCAAAAACGATCCCCCCCCCTGCATATAGAACAATCCCACATTCCCAGGTGCTCCTAACGAGCTCTGCTGATCAACGGGCAAAAAGACCTTGACATTTAAGAGATAACCCAAACACATTCCTTCCTGGCACAGCCCTACACATCTCCCCGTACAAGGTTTATCAGCAGCACCGTCCCAGCCAGGAACACGCAACAACACTCTGGTATGCGAACCGTTATGATGGAGCGAACATCGCAACGGTGATCATGACACCAGGGCTTCCAGGCAAGGAGAAGGAGCTGCCACAAAGGAAGGAAGGAAGGCCATCCAGCGTTTCGTCCTGCAGGCAATCCCTCTGCAGGGGCGGCTCTCCAAGCAACATTTCCACTTCTCCTGCACTTACCTCCAATCCCAGGATTCTGAGACTGGATCTGAAGATGGGCTGCAGTTTGGAATCCATCCTGAGCTGCAACACCAACAAAGAGGCCACTTCAGACAGTTGATTACTATCAGCCCTGGATGGCGAATTTATTTCGAAATCGCCATTTCTAGAGCTGGTGGAATTAAAGCACTGCTACCATGTAAGAAGGGAAATAGGTTTTCCTCTGAATTTATACAGATGAAGAAGTTTGGAAAGAAGGGTCAAACTTCATGATATTTTGTGATTTATGATGCCCAACTCCATAAGAAAGTTGATGGCGTTGATTGAAAAGGCAGGAAGGGAGAAGTAGACTTCACACGGGTGTGTTGGGAATGTGATAAACCTCAAGTGTTGTGAATGTGACTTCGACACAAAAATGTTAGAGCTTCCAAGATCAAGATGATTTTTGCAGAATGTTAAGAAAACCTTCGTAAAGCCAGAGGAGTTTCAGGAGGGGGAGGCAAGGCCCAGAGAGGGGAGCTCCCTTCACAGGATGCCTTCAAGCGGACGCTGCATATCCACCTGCCCAGGACACTTTCATCTGGATTCCGACATTGAGCAGATACCAGATTTGGTTGCCTAAAGAGCCTCCTCCAAGATTCTGTGGTGAAACTGTAATGGTTGCCTTATTCTGACATACTCAGCCTCACAAGCAGGTTCTTAATGAAAACTGATTTATTGAAAGAATAGTGTGCAAATACAAAGAAAGCTGAGAATGACCAAAAGCGTGCCAAATACAAACTAAAAACCCCCGCTTCAAACCCGATCCCGCCCCTCGCCCCACCATAGCAACCACCCCCTCCCAGGTGTTGGTAACCGTTACACATCGGCCTGGGAAAGTAACCTTGAACACATGCAATAACCCAAACATACAATCCTCAGTAACAGTAAGGAGATTACAGCCCGGCACGGCTGAAATTCTCCTCCCAGCAAATGACAGACACGGATCAGGAAATTGGCATGCGAAACGTTACGAAGTACCCAGATCATTGGAACGATGAACATGACAGAAACCAGTTGGGATCGGTCCTGCTTGGAGAGGGCTGGGCTAAGCTACCTCCCCACAGGCAGCTTTTGCCCTTCAAAGGCAGCCAAAATCCAGCCTTTCTTCCAAGGTTTCCCCTGGGAGATCCCTCAAAAAGAGTGTCTTTTTGAGCTGTTTTCTGTTTTATTTATCAGCTATAAGTGATATACTTCTGCTATAAAGGAGGGATATAAAGTCAGTGAGTAAAATGTCTGTGGGTGTGCAAAAAAAGACTCTAATCCTGTTGCCCTCCGGTGGAGAACCTTGGGAGTTTGTGGAGAGAATCACAGGGGTCTCTTGCAGGATTGTTGCGGGAAGCGTTTGGAGAGCCTGTCTAGCACAGGGAGGAAGGTGTGGGCTTGGAATGGAGACACCCGGGTCCAAGTCCCCACACGACCCCAGGGCTTGTGGGGAAATTTGGGGCAATCATTCAGCCTCCACCCAGTCTCCCTCACAGGGCTGTTGTTGAGGCCCTCACAGGGGAGTCGCCTGGGGACCCCGTAGAAAAGGCAAAGGATGTCGATGCTGTAAGAAATAAAATCCCAAATACAGGAATGGCAAAGGCTGACCTGTGACTAGAGAAAGCCCAGTTGCATCTTCAGATACTCAGCCCTCTGGTTTCCTCTCGACCTGCAAGTGGAGAATTGAACTGAGATGAAAGACACACGCACACTCTCAAGCAGGAGCAGAAATCAAGATGCTTCAACATTTCCCAAGAGAACCTCTTCTCTGTGGTGAAGGAAGTAGGTGAATGCAGATGAAGAAAGGCTGGTACTTCTGGGCTAAACGTGAGAGTGTGACTGGGGGAGCCCCACCAAATCATCAGCCCAACACTCCCCCCTCCCCCAACCCTCTTTGCAGCAGGAGAATCTTCCTCCCATCTCCCTGGATGTTTTCCCCTCACCCATCCCCCTTCAGCCCCTGGGAGAGCCCAGGTAAAGGCCACAGGCAGAGGGTGGCCCAAGCAGGTCTCGGCTCCTCTGCAAGCTCACCTCTGAATCGGGGGGGGGGGTTTCCTGGTCGGAGAGTGAGAAGCACAGACACCTCCAGTCTTCCTGGTCCTGAAACAAGGAACAGAGTAAGAACTGGTCTTATCCTTAAGAACTGATCAATTTCTCTAGTTGATCCCCCAGGAAAATTAAACCTAAACCAAAGTACGATTTTGTGGTTTCCAGAGGTCCCTCCGGACACACTCTGTTTAGTCGCAGGGCTGTTCCTCCCCTGCCTTTCAAGGGGTTTCGATCTCAGCTTTTGGGGAAGAGCTTCTTCAGCGTGGAAGGTGGATAGGAAAGATCTAAGTGGTGCCCACTAGCCTTCCTCTTCAGGCTCTGCTTCTTGCTCAACCTCCTTGAAGGTTCTTCTCCAGGCCAGCAGGGGGCTCCATGAATCCCCTGTCCACCCTGGAAAAGCTACTTTGACTTTGCAGATGAAGGGCGGAATTGGGGAAGCTCCGAATCTAGAACAACATTTATCTGGCTGCTGTTCCTGAGAGGTATGTGAGTGAAATCGCTGTGGCATTGCTGGAGTGTGCGCAGACAAACGTGGTGGGCTTTTGTCCTATTTTAGGAAGCTGTAATAGGTTAAAGCAGTGTTTCTCAACCTCGGCAACTTTAAGAAGTGTGGACTTCTTACAGTTGCCAAGGTTGAGAAACACCAGGTCAAAGGATGTATTTTCACCCCAAAGTACAGAAGCTTCAATCCTCTTAGCCCAATAATCTGTGATTGCCAGTGCCCGCAAATTTTTCTAAACTGGAAAAGTAGTTTTACTGTATTTAAAAGCTATGGCTCCTGACCTTTAAAAAAAAAAAAGCCCAAGTGCTGCTTTGACTGCTGGCCTGTAGGACCCATGGCCACCAATAGGGGGTGCTCTGCTCATTCCAGCTTCTCTGCATTGCATGCAAGAGGCAGAGAATGGCCAAGCCTTCAATCAAAGGGATGGACGGGCTTGGAGTTGCCCAAAGGTGTCCACTGGTCGGTGAAAGAGAAGGCAGGGCCCCACCGAGCAGGGCTCTTCCAGGGTGCCCTGCTCTCCTTCCCTCGTTCCCCTTTCCTCTGGGGTCTCCGCGGCCCTTGGCACCCGGGGATTGGAGAAGGGCGTCGGATCCAGGACTGACACTGGTACCGGTGGTTTTTCAAGGTCTCAGCTTCCCTAAGGGGGCAGCCCAGAGTCACTTTTAAATATTCTAAATGCAGCTCCTACCCATAATAAAATGGGATGTCATAGCAGGTGTGCACAAAACTATGGCACCAAAAAAGAGCAAGAGAGAGGAAGGAGGAGAGAATTAAATATAATGTGAATCTTTTGAAGTTTAACAACTTTGCAGAGTTATACATTTGAAGCCACTTGGAGCTTGAGGCTCAGGTGAAAAGAGCCTCTTGCTTCCTCCCCACCCCTGGCCCGGTCCTGGTTGTTGGCTGTCCTTCTGCAAAGGGATCATATGAAAAGTGATCTACTAGAGAAAAAAAGTATTATAACCTGATCTCTGAATTGGGTTCCTAAAATGAAAAAGTCTTGAATTCTTTGGTATCTTCTGAACTCAGCAAAATCAGGATCATTTATCTACATAGCTAAATTGCCATGTAGTAGCTCTAAATAATTTTCCTCCCTTGTAGGGATTTTTGGGGAAAAATTAAAAAGAAGCCTTGAGAGAGGAGTGAAAGAAATGAAAACATCTCCCATTTACACAATCCATTTTTAGACATGAAACACCTTCCACTGTGCAATTTTTTCCTCCCATCTCCACCACCAAGGGGAATGTACCAAAAGGGTCAGCCTCTTGGCGCTGCTGTCACCCACAACCAACGAAGGCTAACAAGCAGGCACCTTCAAGCCAACAAGGTCACAGCAGGGGCTGTTCATAAACCTGAAGATCCTACACTCAAAACCACAATGCCTTTCTCCTCAACTCAATATTCCTGCAGCTCTCACCCATCATGTTCAACTGCAAGGCAGAACAGCCTTTCCATCTGAAACTTTACAGGGCTTTTCTCACTGCCACAAACCTCCCTAATATATTCTCTCATAAAATCTGAGCACTCCTATCATATTTTCATGTATCTTTTAGGACCTGCAGCAGCTTACTGGAAAGTTCTGATGACAGCCAGATATGTGTAGTTGGCCTTTCTCAAACTAACATTTTCCATTTTTTCCTCTCCTCCCTCATGTCTAATACTGAGACATGCTTGACTAAAAAGAATCAGGCCAGAAATTAAATACTTAACTTTTCAGCTGGATGTCCAATAGGAGATGAGAAGTGAAATTCAAGCCTTCTCTACATTCATCACCTTCTGCCTCAGGTGTATTTTCTTGTGTCTGCTAAGGCAGAATTTTTTTGTGAAGCACCATCCACAGTCTGGGCATTTGAATGGTTTCTCTCCTACATGTAAACCTATGTGATTTATAAGGCTAGACCTAACACTGAAATCTTTCCCACAATCCAGATACTCAAACAGTTTTTCTCCTGTGTGAGTCCTCTGGTGTACCACCAGGTAGAACTTCCAACTGAAACTTTTCCCACAATCCAGACACTCAAATGGTTTCTCTTCTGTGTGAGTCCTCTGGTGTATCACCAGGTGGGAATTCCGACTGAAACTTTTCCCACATTCTGGACACATACAGTTTCACTCCTGTGTGAGTCCTCAAATGTATCCCCAAATGGGAATTCTGAGTGAAACCTCTCCCACAATCTGTACAGGCATAGGGTTTCTTTCCTGTGTGGGTCCTCTGGTGTATTAAAGACTGGACTTCAAACTGAAACTTTTTCCACATTCTGGACATTCATAGGGCTTCTCTCCTGTGTGAGTTCTTTGGGGTATGACCAGATCAGAATTCCGACTGAAACCTTTCCCACAATCTGGACACACATACAGTTTCTCTCCTGTGTGATTCATTTGGTGTATCACCAGGTTCAAATTCTGACTGAAACCTTTCCCACAATCCAGACACTCATACGGTCTCTCTCCAGTGTGAGTCCTGGTGTTTCACAAGGTCGGCCTTCCAATTGATGGGGCTGAGCAAGGAAAAGCCTCCCAGCCAGCCCTGCAAGAGGGGATCACCCCCATCACCCCACCCCCAAAGCCAAAGGATCAAAAGAGATTGAGATTGAGATTGAAAAAGAAAGTTTCATGCACTAATCTGCATTTACAGCTGCCAATTAGTAATTCATTGCTATGGAAGATGGGCGAGATAGTCCTGAAAGTGCCCTCGGACTACAACACCTAGCATCCCCCACCCCTGGCATTATTGGCTGGTGATCCTGGGATGTGCTCAACCTCTAACCCCAGACAGTGTGTCAAGAGGAGTCTGTAGCACCTTCCCTGTCCTGCCAGTTGTACTCAAACGCCTGGCTCAGTCTGAAAAGCTGCTCTTCGATGCCTTCGGCTTTGGGGCTGCCACAGACTAACTCGGCCCTCCCCAAACATGCGGAGAGTCCCTTGTTCTGAGTACGACGGTTGCTCTCCTGGCTTCCGTCTCCCGTTTTCAAGGTTTCCGTCTTTAAAATGAGGCTGCACCCTAAAAACAAGCTGATGCCCCTTTACACTAGTAGAATTCAGTGTACCCAAAGGTGAAACGACATTCAGCACGAGCACTGTAGGACTCCACCACAATGCTCCATGTCACATCGCCAATCCAGTGGAGAGAATTTCATGCAACCCCCTTTCCTAACGGGGATCAGCAATAAGGGAAAAAACCTCACATGGGAACATTTTCTCTATCGTTAGTTGCACTAATTTGCAGAGATTTCAGATGGGGATGGATTGCAAAAGTCAAGAGGAGGCCACAAGGCGCAGTATTAATGTTGGTTTGATTGGCAGCAACATATCTGTGATCTCTGAATAGGGTTCCTGCAATGAACAAGCCTTGAATTCTTTGGTGTCTTCTGAACTCAGCAAAATCAGGATCAGTCATCTGCATAGCTAAAATGCCACTTAGAGGCGCCAAATAATTTTCCTCTCTTTACTTGTAGGGATTTTTTTTGGAAAAACTTAAAAAGAAGCCCTGAGAGAGGAGTGAAAGAAATGGAAACGCCTCCCATGTCTTGGGAAGGGAGCTTTGCCTTACCTTGGCCCCACTTTTACAGCAACGCTGACACTACCCAGTCTTTTTTCCCTCTCAAAAGCCATGAATGGTTCTTACACAATCCATTTCTAGACATGAAACATCTTCCACTGCAATTTTTTCCTCCCATCTCCACCGTCAAGGGGGATGCAACAAAAGGCTCAGCCTCTTGGCGCTGCTGTCACCCACAGCCATCCAAGGGTAACAAGAAGGCACCTCCAGGCAAACACAATCACAGCAGGGGCTGTTCCTAAACCTGGAGATCCTACGCTCAGACCCACAATGCCTTTTCTCCTCAATATTCCTACAGCTCTTATTCATTAAGGTTCCGGGCTAGAAACAGGAGGCTGTGAGTTCTAGTCCTGCCTTAGGCCTGAAAGCCGGCTGAGTGACCTTGGCCCAGTCCCTCCCTCTCAGCCCACGAGCCAATCAGGCATGGTATGAGAGTTCTAGTCCTGCCTTGGGCATGAAAGCTGCCTGGGGGACCTTGGGCCAGTCCCTCCCTCTCAGCCCAAGAGCCAATCAGGCATGGTATGAGAGTTCTAGTCCCGCCTTAGGCCTGAAAGCCGGCTGGGTGACCTTGGGCCAGTCCCTCCCTCTCAGCCCAAGAGCCAATCAGGCATGGTATGAGAGTTCTAGTCCTGCCTTGGGCATGAAAGCTGCCTGGGGGACCTTGGGCCAGTCCCTCCCTCTCAGCCCAAGAGCCAATCAGGCATGGTATGAGAGTTCTAGTCCCGCCTTGGGTGTGAAAGCCGGCTGGGTGACCTTGGGCCAGTCACTTTCTCTCAGCCCACCTCAGTGCAATGTAGACTAGCCTCCTCGTGGTGCACCCTGGGCAACATGACTTGTCACGGCTAAATAATCTTCACATCTGGCTGCTGGACCTCACAAGGATTTCCCAGCAAGAAAAAAAGCAGCATGAACACCGAACTACTATGCCAAACAATAAAAAAACTGCAAGGCAGAAAGCCTTTCCATCTGAAACTTTACAGGGCTTTTGTCACTGCCATAAACTTCCCTAATATATTCTCTCATAAAATCTGAGTGCTTCTATCTTTTTTTCATTTATATTTAGGACCTGCAGCAGCTTACTGGGAAGCTCTGCTGATAGCCAGATATGTGTAGTTAGCCTTTCTCAAACTAACATTTTCCATTTTTTTCACTCCACCCTCCTGTCAAATACTGGGACATGTTTGACTACAAAGAATCAGGCCAGAAATTAAATACTTAACTTTTTAGCTGGATGTCCAATGGGAGATCAGAAGTCAAATTCAAGCCTTCCCTACACTCATCATGCCTCATGTCGATTTTCCTGCATCTGCAAGACTTTTGTATGCACAAAGATCGAAAAATATATAAATTACTGAATTACTGGAATCGGCAGAGGTGGCAAAATTGACAGCATTGATAAGAGAAAATACTGTGTCTGGATTTGTTTCTACATGGAAACAACTTCTGGATTATTTGCTTGTATCTGAAAAAAAATTAAACTTTGATTTTGGGTTTTGACAATTAAATTGTTATTTATTATAGGAATAATATTTATTAAGGTTTAGTTAAGAGCAAGAGATTTGTATTCATATCTGTGTTGAAGAAAGTCAAAACTCACTTTCTTTGTATTTCTTTCTAAATATTTCTGTATTTTTAGTTTGCTCTTTTTTAGTTCTTTTCTCAAGCTTTTCTACACTTTGTATTCTGTCTCTATGTTGAAACTTTAATAAACTCTCTTAGAAAAAGAAAAAAGAAAAAAAATACTATTTCAGCAGATAGCCAGATCTGTGTAGTCAGCCTTTATCAAACTAACTCTTCCCCCTTTTCCCCTCTGCCCTCATGTCTAATATTTGACTAAAAGAAACAGCCAGAAATTAAATAGTTAATTTCTCAGCAGAACTTTTAAAGGGAGATCAGAAATGAAATTCAAGGCTTCTCTACACTCATTATCTTCTGCCTCAAGTGCATTTTCCTTTTTGATAAGGGAGTAAGTGAGTAAAGCACTGTCCGCAGACTAGGCATTTGAATGGATTCTCCCCTGTGCGTAAACCTACATGATTTATAAGGATAGATCTAGTAGTGAAACTTTTCCCACAACCTGGACACTCATACAGCTTTTCTCTTGCGTGAGTCCTCTGGTGCATCACCAGGCCTCCCTTCCAACTGAACCTTTTCTGACAATCTGGACACTCGTACGGTTTCTCTCCTGTGTGAGTCCTCTGGTGGTTCACCAGGCCGGAATTCTGACTGAAACTTTTCCCACAATCTGGACACTCATACGGTTTCTCTCCTGTGTGAGTCCTCTGGTGGTTCACCAGGCCAGAATTATGACTGAAACTTTTCCCACAATCTGGACACTCATACGGTTTCTCTCCTGTGTGAGTCCTCTGGTGTTTCACCAGGCTGGATCTGTCACTGAAACTTTTCTCACAATCCAGACACTCATACGGTTTCTCTCCTGTGTGAGTCCTCTGGTGTTTCACCAGGCTGGATCTGTCACTGAAGCTTTTCCCACAATCTGGACACGCATATGGTTTCTCTCCTGTGTGACTCCTCTGGTGTTTCACCAGGCTGGATCTGTCACTGAAGCTTTTCCCACAATCTGGACACGCATATGGTTTCTCTCCTGTGTGCGTCCTCTGGTGTTTCACAAGGCTGGATCTGTCAATGAAACTTTTCCCACAATCCAGACACTCATGCAGTTTCTCTCCTGTGTGAGTCCTCTGGTGTCTCACCAGGTAGGCATTCCGACTGAAACTTTTCCCACAATCTGGACACTCAAATGGTTTCTCTCCTGTGTGAGTATTCTGGTGTCTCACCAGGCTGCAATTCTGACTGAAACTTTTCCCACAATCTGGACACTCAAATGGTTTCTCTCCTGTGTGAGTACTCTGGTGCATCACCAGGCTGGAATTCTTATTGAAACTTTTCCCACAATCTGGACACTCAAACGGTTTCTCTCCTGTGTGAGTCCTCTGGTGTTGCACCAGGCTGGAATTCTCACTGAAACTTTTCCCACATTCTTGACACTCATAGGGTTTCTCTCCTGTGTGAGTCCTCTGATGTATCACCAGGTAGGAATTCCGAATAAAACTTTTCCCACATTCTTGACACTCAAACGGTTTCTCTCCTGTGTGAGTCCTCTGGTGTATCACCAGGTCAGAATTCTGACTGAAACTTTTCCCACATTCTTGACACTCATAGGGTTTTTCTCCTGTGTGAGTCCTCTGGTGTACCACCAGGTTGGAATTCCGGCTGAAACTTTTCCCACATTCTTGACATTCATACGGTTTCTCTCCTGTGTGAGTCCTCTGGTGTCTCAAGAGGCTGAAATTCTGACTGAAACTTTTCCCACAATCCAGACACTCGTACGGTTTCTCTCCTGTGTGAGTCCTCTGGTGTTTTACCAGTTTAGACTTCGAACTGAAATTTTTCCCACAATCTGGACACTCATATGGTTTCTCCCTGGTGTGAGTCCTATTATGATTCACAAGAGTGGCATGCTTGCTAAAGCTTTTGCTGCTTCGAGAACACTGATAGGCCTCCTCGCCGGTGTGGGTGCTCTCATGCATAATCAGCTGTGACCTGTAATCTGTGCTTTTCCCACGATATACACCTCTGTGGGGCTTTTCCACCACTGATATTCTTGGATTCTTGAAGAGATCAAAACTATTTCTGATCCCTTGTTTGGTGGTGCTTTGATTGAAGCTATTGTTTCCTTCCCCACAGGGTGAGGCTTGCGTTACTGTCTGCCCTATGGGGCTATCCAAGTGACCTCTTCCTCCCCACTGACTTCCAGGTATTTCTCTCTTTTTCTGAATTTGGAAATCATCCCCCTTGACCTTTTCATGTAATATTTGAGTTCCACATAATCAGTTTTTTCCAGCTCAAAAACTCTCTTGTTTTATTCTCCCTCGTCTGTCACCTGCTGGGGAAGAAGAGTTTTGGAGTTCTCTGGGGAAAGTGGAAAAGATCTGATTGCTGGCTTGATTTGCTTTCCTTTTTAATGCTGCTTGTTATTCTCAGTTGTAGAGGAGGCTCTAATGGAATCGTTTTTGTCTATAAGATTCACATAAAAGTGTTAATTTCATTATTATCTATAAAATAGCTGCACAACATGTGAAAAAAGCAACAACAAAAAAGCATAGATTGCAATGAAAAAGCAAATGTGCCAAATGGCTAGATTAACCTCGAACATTCATTATGATTCATTTGACACACAGAAGACTAGCAAGATCCAAATTCAAACCCTGAAATCCACTTGCTTGCTTGGGTCAGTCACAGACTCTTAGTACTGCAAAGGGTTATCATCAAGGATATCTGGAAATGCTGGGTATGGATTCTACACATGCACACACATGCACAGAGAGAGAAATACAGATACACACTCCTACGAATGTACGTATGTAGAAAATCCATGAATATTTCAGCCTGCAAAATGTCCCAGAAGGGGGTATGGTCAAAGTTTTGGGGCTACCTTGAGAGGGCTGGGGGGCTTCAACAGATTAATTGCTGCCCAAAGCCTCTGCAAGTTGTAAAGCACCAGTTTTGTCCATTCAACTCCTCAGCTCCAAATAAGAAAAGAGCAGAAAATGCTGTCCCTAACCACTCTTGGGACATCACCATATAATACAGGTATTCCTCCTTTCTGACCACAGTTGGGACTGGCAACTCTGTCACTGTAAGGATGGAGAACCCAGGGGCAATGGTTAATTGCACCTGGGTGCTCTAACCTTACACATCAAAGGGAAGGATAGAGGAGAGACTACAAGCAATTAAGGGGCAAGGGATAAGAAGAGAGCAGATAGCAGCAACCCCATTCACAACTAAGCAACTGAGAGGCCACCATCACGCAAGCTGTCAACGCAGAGCAAGGGGTGGGACAAAGAAAAGGCGGGAAGACCAAGGAGGGAGGCGGGAGGAAGTGGAGCCAGTTGTGGCTTTGACAGTCTGAAGTAAAGACCTAATAAAGAACTTCGCATATCCATCGTGGCTTGTGCTCTGAGGTTCTGGAATTAGGCCTTAAAATAAAAACCTCACAGTCACTAAGCAGCTTGGTCATTAAGTCCTTCTCTGAGTGCGATGGGTGGGGAATAAATTGGATATATGAATAAAAAAATAAAGATGTTGTTCCGTGAACATCAGTTACAGACTTACAACATCAGTTCTAGCTGCTGTCATTAGGCGAATCACCCTGGTTCGCACAATGTCAAACAACCATGATACATGAATGGAACACCACTAGGAAATCCTGTGGTTGTTGGCGAGACTTGGTAGTAAAAGGAAACATCACCATGGGTCATTAAGTGCAACGTCACATGACTGTGACTTGCAGCTTCCTGATGGATTCCCCTTTGATTTGGATGGTTAGAAGCCAGATGTGAAGGTGGCAAACAGCAATCATGTGACTGCAAGACACTGTCACCATTGTAAATGTGCATCGTTTGGCAGCACCCAAATCGCTTTCAGGGCCCCAAGGTCTGAGGACCAGTTGGAGGTCTCCCTTTCAGCGCCATCCCGACTTTGAATGGTCGCTAAACAAGTGGTATGCAAAGACTACCTCTACACCTGAACATCCCAAACGGTCCTCAAGAGCTATTTAGAGAAAAGTGCTGGGTTAAGCAGAGTTGAACCCGGTTAATACACGGATGGGAGAGTCTGTTGGCTAGTCTTGGAAGTAGAAAAAAAAACAAAACACCCCGGGAGACGGCCGTGGCAGATCAGTCCCAGATTGTTGCCAAGAAAACACCTCCATAAAATCACAAGGAGTCAAGGCTAATCTGAAGGAGGCTTTTTAAATCTCCCGACCGCCAGAAAATTGCACGCACGAGTGGAAGAAAATGTGGGAGGGGAGGCAGATGCAGCGGCTGGCATTTTGCAGCGGAGTTGCTCATCCGATTCTCCCCGCGGAGGAAACGAGGCAGCCCCGCTCGCTCCCGGCCTCTCCTCCCGCCCGTCCTCCGCTCACCTTCCGGCCGCTGCTGCTCCGACCAGCCCCGGGAAGACCACAGAGCGCTCCTCCGCGCTGCTCTCCTCCCAGGCGGGAGCCGGAAGAGGAAGCTCCTCTGCCCTCCTCCAACATCCCCTCTAGCAATCCAATACTCTATTTTTTCAACTGTCCCGCTCCCCCTCCCGGATGTGGGACCTCAGCAACCACAGACGCCGCTGCTGTATGGATAGATTTCTAGGCGCGGGGGTTGCGTGTTTCTAGAGCGCCATCTAGCGACATGAGGCTGAAAAGCACACTCGTCCGATCTCTACCGTAAGGCGTTGGCGAGATTTTTTCATTGATTTTGTGCCATCAAGTCCTTTTCAACTCCCGGCGACCACATGGATAGATTTTCTCCATGGCGATCTATCCCTAACCTATTTTTTCGGGTCTCCCAAGGGTGCACTCATGGCCACTGCAACTGAGCAAAAATGCCGTTGCAAGAAGCAGGAAGTAAACCAAGGGAAAGCCCCCTGGGGGGAAATAGTTGTAAACAGGCAAGGAAAAAGCGCACCTCCCTTACACTGCGGAGCCTAAACCTTGCTAGAGGGCAGAATTGCTCTGAGCAGCCTTCCCAATTCCCTCCGGATTTAGCTTTCAGCTTTGAGGATTCCCCAGCCGCTTGGGCACAACACGTGGAGGGCAGATCAAAAGCTGAACAAAAGATTCCTGCACTTTCACAGGGCTTGGCTCTCCGTGGAGATCAAAATCTCTCTTCCTCCTAAAACTTCGTGCCTGATTTCCTGGGGCTCAAAAGGATTTAGGACCTGGGAGCCGCAACAGGCCACAGGCTCCAAGGGAGCCGGCTTCACTCATGCTGGCCAGGGCTGCTTCAAAGCGCGCCCAGGGTCTTGGAGCCAGTGTTCCCAGCAAGCCAGTTTTGTTCCTGCAGGAGGAGATTCTAAGTCTGCTAAAGGCTCAATGCTATGTGCGCCTGTGAATGCACAGGAGTCTCTGTTAGGTCCAAGTGAGAGTAACATGTATGGGGCAGGGCCTACAAAAGGGGGGCTTAGGAAGAGGGGGAGACTGTCTCTATGTGGTAAAAGAAACTGATAAACATTCCAAAGAAACATCTCAGAGGGTTGTAAAAAGGGTAGTACTATGCACGTGCATGCAAAAGAATATAAAAAGTCATACTCTGACACACTTTTTCTAATTAGAAATTTTTAATGTAATAAATATACAAAAAAAAAGAAACTTGAAAGAATCTGAAAAAAACCCCATACAATGGTGCCTTCCACCTGTCTTTCTATCCTCTTTTAATTAAACTTTATTAAATTTTAAGGTAAAAAGATAAAAGCTAGCAAGAAATGAAAAAAGTAAAGTAAGAAAGCAAAGTAGGAAAAAGAACATGGTCAAAAGTGCAGAAAAAGAAAAGGAAAAGAACGAAAATGCAGAAAAAGAATGACTTCGGACTTTCTTTGCTACGGGTATAAGTATTCATTTCCATTAAACTCTAAGTTTACAACAGAGCTTTCATTAATTCTCTTGTCCACTGTTATTTCTGACGATCAGATCCAGATATCGTGATTTCATTTTTTTCCGTTTCACGCAAAAGGGGTTTCCAGGTCACATTAAAATTAGTCAATCTCTTTTCTCTAACCAAAGCTGTCAATCTCTCCCTCTCAGCCAACTCCATCCACTTCACCAACCATCCGAACATTGTAGGTCATGTTCAGTCTTTCCACCTTTGGGCATAGAAGAGCCTCACTGCTGTTACCATCTCCCATGAGTTCTTTCTAACTCCTTGTCCATCAATCCTAAAAGAAAAGTCTCTGGTTTCGATTGTGTATTAATCCTTAACATCTTCTGAACTAGTGGTTAAGGCAAAGGGCTAGAATCCAGGAGACCGTGAGTTCTAGTCCCACCTTAGGCACGAAAGCCGGCTGGGTGACCTTGGGCCAGTCCCTCTCTCTCAGCCCAACCCACCTCACAGGGTTGTTGTTGTGGGGAAAATAGGAGGAGGAAGGAATACTAGGTATGTTTATAAAAATAATAAAAGGGACAAAAATTAAATAAAGAAATAAAATGTATTTGATCCCAAATTTCTTAGCTTCTTTTATGTCCACCAAAGATGATAAAACATCCTTTCTTGTTGTTCACACTTCCAACACACACTTTCTTCCTTCTCTCTAGCAATTGTCATCACCATTCCTATTTGGGAATCGTGTCTGCTCAGCTGACCAGAATAAAACTCTTTGGAAACTGATCCTGGCTTGAAGTCCATTCCTCAGGGAAATCCGGACCAGAATTTCCCTTCCACATTCCTCATCTCTGTGCAGAGGAACAGGGAGTTTTTCTCTATGCACAGGGGGGGAAAGCGGTAACCAGATCCTCCAGGACTCCATGGGCCAGGTGGGATCCATGGGCATGAGAAAGGACCGAGAGACCACGTTTTTCACTGCCAGCTAAGCAAATCCACCTCAGGGAGCCCAAGTGCAAGGCCCTTTTTGAAAACTGTACAACCAAGGGGGCAAAATGTTTATTTGAAAGGTCATCCTTTTTTTTTCACTGTATCCTATGCCAAGGAATGATTTTTCTTTGTTTTTAACTCAGTACCTCAATAATTGGGTGCATGTGCAGGGAAAACCCTTGGCATTAAACTTACATTAAGTTACATTTACATTAAAACTATTTGATTTATGCTTCCAACAGGTCAGTTCCAAGTTTGGGGCCTGGGGAAAATGGACCTCTACCCTCCTTTAAAAAAAAACCAGTCAAACTAGCATCATCCATCTGTGAGAGTGGAATTAGCAGGCTCTGAAGTGCTCAAAGGTTTATATATCTGTTAAAATACTAAAGGAAAATTGGAAAGGGCAGAATGGAATGGAAGGACCAGAAGAAGCACGAATGGCTGGATGGAATCCTAAACAGAAATGCACCATGCAACATTCTATCCCAACAACTCAAGCCTGTTTAGTGCCCAGCCAACCTGGCTATTGTGCACACACCAGTCTCTGCTTCCTCAAAATGCAGTTATTATTGCTCCCAGGCCTGTCCCTTGACCTGAAATCAAACTCCCATTTCTTGCATCTTGCACAGTTGCAGTGGCGATGAGTGCACCCTTGGGAGACTGGAAAGAACAGGTTAGGGATAGATCGTCATGGAGGAAATCTATTGATGTGGTCGCTGGGAGTCGAAAAGGACTTGATGGCACATAATCAAAAAATCTCACGAATGCCTTAAGCTAGATATTGGACGAGTGTGTTTTTCAGCCTCATGTCGCTAGATGGCGCTCAAGAAATAATCAACCCCAGCGCCTAGAAAGCTGTCAATTCAGCAGTGGCGTCTGTGGTTGCCGAGGACCGACATCCGATGGCGGGTGGGGAGCGGGGGAGCTGAAACAATGGAGTATAGGATTGCTAGAGAGGATGCCGGAGAGGCGGAGGGCAGAGGCGCTTCCTCTTCCGGCTCCCTCGTAGGGGGAGAGTGGCGCGGAGGAGCGCTCTGTGGTCTTCCCGGGGCTGGTCGGAGCAGCAGCGGCCGGAAGGTGAGCGGAGGCCGGGTGGGAGGAGAGTCCGGGAGCGAGCGGGGCTGCCTCGTTTCCTCCGCGGGGGAGAATCAGATGAGCAACTCCGCTGCAAAATGCCAGCTGTGCATGTATGTGCATGTGTAGAATCCATCCCCAGCATTTCCATATACCTTTAATGATAACCCTTTGCAGTGCTAAGAATCTGTGATTGACCCAAGTCAACAAGTGGATTTCATGATTGGAACTTGGAACTCGCTAGTCTTCTGGGTGTCTGATGAATCATAAAGTTAGAGGTTAATCCAGCATTTAGGCATCTTTGCTTTTTCATTTTTCAATGTAATATATGCTTTTTTTCCTTGTTGCTTTCACATGTTGTACAGCCATTTTATAAACAATAATTAAACTAACACTTTTATGTGAATTTTTTAGACAAAGAGGATGCAAATAAGACCATTCTGGACAACTGAGAATCACGAGCAGCATTAACTTACTCCAAAGAACCCCAAAACTCTTCTCCTTCTCAAGCAGGTGACAGATGAGGGAGAAAAAAACAGGGAGAGAGTTTTGAGCTTGAAAAAATTGAGTATGTTGAACTCAAGGGATCATTACCTGAAAAGTAACACAGGAGAGAAACCATATGAATGTCCAGATTGTGGGAAAGGTTTCAGTACTAGGTCTAGCCTTATAAATGATGTAGGCTTACACACAGGGGAGAAACCATTCAAATGCCCAGAGCGTGGACGATGCTTCATGACAAATTCCTCCCTTACTGCACACAAGAAAATCCACATGAGGCAGAAGGTGATGAGTGTAGAGAAGGCTTGACAATTTAATTTCTGGCCTGATTCTTTTTGGTCAAACATGTCTCAGTATTAGACATATTATTAGAGGAGAGAAAAGATGCAAAATGTTAGTTTGATAAAGGCTAACTACACGTACCTGGCTATCAACAGAACCTGCTGGATATTTACTTTTGCAGAAATAGTGCAATTGCTGCAAAAAGGTTTTTGTAGGTGTTTTTGCATATTGATCATCTTAGATCCCAGAAATACAACATGCAGAGTTTCAGCTTCTTCAACGTGGGTGTCCTCCAGATTTCAAGCCCCAGGATTTCCCAGCCAGCATACCCTTTGCAGAAAATATCTGGGAGTCATAGTCAGAATTTCTGGGCGGGCCCAGGAAGCTGCTGCGGGTCCTAAAAAATACATTACAAAAAACATAGGAACACTCTGGGAGTCATAGTCAGAATTAGAGATTGTGGCTCCTCAAATATGAAGAAAGTGATTGGAGAGGAGAGGTAAAGAGGGTTCAAAATTCATCTTTTCCTTACACCTCCAGAAATTCAGTGCAAGGATAGTCCCTGTTCTGATTGTGGCTAGGCTGAAGCAGAAATGTCAAAGAAACCATTAGAATGGAGAATTTATTAGGGAAGTTTGTGGCAGTGACAAAAGCCCTGTAAAGTTTCAGATGGAGAGGCTGTTCTGCCTTGCAGTTGAACATGATGGAAAAGAGCTGCAGGAATATTGAACTCAGGAGAAAAGGCATTGTGGTTTTGAGCGTAGCATCTCCAGGTTTAGGAACAGCCCCTGCTGTGATTGTGTTTGCCTGGAGGTGCCTGCTTGTTAGCCTTTGATGGCTGGTGGGTGACAGCAGCGCCAAGAGGCTGACATTTTGATTGATTGATTGATTAGATTGGAATAGCTGCCCATCTCAGAAAAAAGTGACTCTGGGTGGCATACAACACCCAATTAAAAGAACCAATAAATATATATAAAATAATTAAAACTATAAAATCTATAAAGACTATAAAAACACACACAAAACAGGAGAGGATGATGTGAGCCACAGCAAGAGAGCCATTGCAAAACCTCTCCCTTGGTGGTAGAGACGTGAGAAAGGAATTGCACAGTGGAAGATGTTCCATGTCTAGAAATGGATTGCGTAAGAACCATTCATGGCTTTTGAGAGGGAAAAAAGACTGGGTAGTGTCAGCGTTGCTGTAAACGTGGGGCCAAGGTAAGGCAAAGCTCCCTTCCCAAGACATGGGAGGCGTTTCCATTTCTTTCACTCCTCTCTCAGGGCTTCTTTTTAAGTTTTTCCAAAAAAAATCTCTACAAGTAAAGAGGGAAATTATTTGGAGCATTAAGTGGCATTTTAGCAGTTGAATGATCCTGATTTTGCTGACTTTAGAAGATACCAAAGAATTCAAGGTTTGTTCATTTCAGTAACACAATTCAGAGATCAGGTTATAATACTTTTTTTTCCCCTAGTAGATCATTTTTATGATCCCTTTGCAGAAGGACACTCAGCAGCCAGGACCAGGCCAGGGGTGGGGAGGAAGCAAGAGGCTCTTTTGGCCTGAGCCTCAAGCTCTGGCTTCAGATTGAAAAATCTGCAAAGTTGTTAAACTTTAAAATATTCAAATTATATTCTCTCTTCCTCTCTCTTTTTTGGTGCTGTATTTTTGGGCACACCTGTTATAATGTCCCATTTTATTATGGTTGGGAGCTGCAAATGCTTGAAATGGCTCAAAAGCCTCTGGATGTTTTAGGGGGCTGTACCATAATGCATAATCTTGCATTCTAAAATGATTTGGTATCCACCCCAGCCAGGATAACGTATACTTAGTGGCCATGGAATACTGATGTCTTTGGGGAATAAAATGGGACAATAGGACAGAGGGAATGGAATGGAATGGACTGACTTGGAAGGGGCCATGGCTGGCTGGCTGCTGCAATAGGCGGTGAATAAATGTATAAATAAATATAATAAAAATTACCATTCTGCGAAGACTTCATATTTTTTCTTTTGGGAGATGTCTCATGCGTACACCCAAACCCCCAGGAGGCAAAAACTGGGGCAATGGGTATGAGTCTGAGGATAATCTTAATAATAATTTATGTCATGCTTAAGAATTAAGTGCAGAACAGAAAGAAAGGAATATTAATTGAATTTGAATATGCAAAGATATAAAGTAGACCCATTAAAACTGACACTAAGGCAATAGTGGAATACCCAACAAGTAACCCCTTTAAAAGAAAAAGAATAAATTGGACCCTGCAAATCCCACTAACAATATATTAGTAATAAAATCGAGCAAAATTTGAGCACAGATAACATATAAACCAGAGGAGCTGGTCCCCAGAGCCAGGCCAGAAGTCCCCAGTCAGAGGAACACTCCATTTCCCCAGAAGAAAGGTTTCAAGCTCAGATTTTAAGACAAAAAGGATCTGTCATCTGAAGAGTAAGGGGGGACTGATCAGATCTTGTAAGGCTGCAGCCTTGAATTTGCTGTCGGAGCAGCAGGAACAGCTGAACGTGTACATTTCATGGGGAGTATCTGGCATAAGAAGAGCCAGTTTGGTGGTGTGGTTCTGGCCCCAGGCTAGAAACTGGGAGACGCTCAGTTTGAGTCTTGAGATCTTGTAGCTTTGTAGCATGATCTCTATGGTCCCTAAATGTCCACCTTTAGATCAGGATCGTGCAAGCCATGGTATTCCCCAGGACTCTGTATGGGAGTGAAAGCTGGACTTTCAAGAAGCAGGAGAGGAAGACTATTGACACGTTAGACCTTGGGTGTTGGAGAAGACTCCTGAGAAATCCGTGGACAGTCAAGAAGACAAACCAATGGATCATCAAACTATCCTACTTAAGATACATTCTGCAAAGATCCAGCTCTCTGGAAAAGGCTCTGATGCTGGGAAAGGTGGAAGGAAAGGGAAGAGGGTGACCACCAGCACGGGGGCTGCACACAGTTACAGTGGTGATGGGGACATCTTTGGAAGACCTGAAAGATCAGGTTAGAACAGATCCTAATGGGGAAAATCTAAGGCTGCGGTCACCAAGAATCAACAAGAACCTGATGGCACATAACCAACCTGAGATCAGGCATTGCACCCCTGCCCCCTGCTGCAAAGAGTGCAGAAGAGCTGTTTCAAAGGTGCACAAATTCCCCCCTTTCTTTGAACCTGAAAGGGACAAAGCAGGAAACGTGTTGGGACATTGTGCTGCAGACAACTCCAGCTGTGAAGTCAGACTGGAAACTGCCTCAAGGAGCTTTCAAAGCAGGGCTTCTCGCGTCGCCCAGCCGTCCTGGGGAGATCTAAGACATCCCCCGCTTAGACCGACCACCCTTGCGCTTTTGTGCGAAAGCAACGAGCTTCCCCAGGGCAGAGCCATCCCATCTCCCTCCCTCTGCCGGACAGGCCTCCGGGTTCCATCCCGCTGAGCCCCTGGGTGACTTCGCGCCAGTCGCTCTCAGCCCTTTCTACCTCACAGGGTTGTTGTTGGGGGGGCACAATGGGAGCCCCACGTACGCCTCCGGGAACTCCTGAATTAAAGGCGGGCTGGAAATGCAATCAGTGCACGAATAAAGGCGGGTCCCCGGAGCGGAGCAGCCGCGGCTGAGCGCCTCCCCGGCGAGGCCGCCAAGAGCCGCAGCAACGGAGCGGAGTCCTCGCGCGCAGCGGAGCGCAGCGGAAGGTCCGCGCCGTTCGGAGAGAGAAGAACCCGCCGGCCCTTCCCAGGGTCCAAACGATAGATGCCGGATTGCTAGAGGGGACCTGGGAGAAAGAGAAGGAAAGGGGACCTTCCTCTTCCGGCCTCCCGGGCGGGCTTCGTGCGGGGTCTTCCCACGGTGGGGAGGGGGAGCTGCCGCCGAAAGCGCCCGGGAGGGCGAGCGGAGGGCGGAGCGTGGCGGAAGCGGAGGCTGGAGCGGGGGTGCGTGGAAAGTGCAGGGAGGAGCCGGTGCTCTCGGGGTCGCCCCCTAAATCAGGCGCTGGCCCCTGCCTCGGTCCTGTGCCTTGCAGGAAAACCGGGGGTGCCTCAGCTCAAAGTTGGGGCTCTTCTTTGGCTCTGGGTGCAGCTCAGGGTGAATGGACTTGGGGCTGACATCGGAAGCCGTCTGGTGGCACCTTTTATTCAAACGCATAAGCCTCCGTGAGCTGCAGCTCCCTTCATCAGATGCATCATAGGGGGGCGAGATTTCTCTAGGGTTGAAATTGGGGAGGGGTACTGGAGGGGGAGGCAGGTTGGATTTGGGGCTGCAGGCGTGGGGACGACCCCCCCTCCGTCTCACCTTCAAGGTTGGCCGGAGGGCTGGACCCGTGGCCTGTCTCAGGGCAGGCAGCTTCCTCTACCGTATTCCATTCCTAGGTCGCAGACTTGCTCTCCATGCATAAAGTTTTCCGCCTTTCTCCTTGGTTTCTCCACTTAAAATATCTTTCCCGGGGTTTATTTGCCAAACTGCGAAGAGCAGAAGTGAGGCTAGATGACTGACGGCCTCAGCTTAAGATAGCTGAAACAGATCCCTTCCTTTTTTTCAGGTATCTCTTTAAGTACGCGTTGGAAGACCTGGAAGACCAGGTTAGGGACAGACTGTCCTGCCGAAAATCTTATCTATGTGATTACTAAGAGTCAGCACCGACTTGATGGCACAATTTAAGTACTGGTTTATCAAGAATGTATATAACTAAGGACCAGGAACAAGCTAAAAAAAAAATCTAATGCAATATGATTCCTAAATAGACTTCTCAGAGTAGCAAGATGCATATGTTTTATACAGGAGTTATGCTTTTCTCCTTTAGCTTTTGAATTTACAATTTAGAAATACGTACTATTTAACATCCAAAGCTTTTCCAAAATCAGAGCATTGTTTTAACACAGGTACTCTGATAAAAGACAAGAAGTGAAGTCAGAATTAAAGTAGTAAAGGTAGCCCTTAAAACAAACCCACTAAATTTAAACCTAGGAGGTCTTCATCCTGGTGGTGAATGGTCAAGTATCATAAGTAGTTGGTAAATAGGGAACAGGAAAGCCTTACTTCCAATCCCAAGTTAACTCTGCCTGTGAGGTACTGTTGTTAATCGTCTCACTGGAGAGGGCTTTGTGAGGCACTCAGAGTTTTTAATGAATCAGAGCAACATGTAACTTCTAATAAGTACATAAATAAGTTCCTGGAAGAAAGTGGTCTAGATTTGGGGGGGGGGGTGCCGAAATAAAAATAAATAAATAAGATTTGTAAAGGAGATAAATATTGGAATACATGCCTGGGGCGGGAGGGAGAATAGTCATTTCTGGGGATGGCTAGTCTCTTAGAAGGACCCTGCTCTGCTTGCGAATCACAGAGAACTTTTAGCCATCGTGTTCCTATTATATTTATTTTATTATGTATTATATTATTTTATAGTTTTATATTCCTCTTATTTATGTTTTATTGTAAACCGCCCAGAGTCCCTTTTGTGGGAGATGGGCAGTGATAAATTTGATTGATAAATAAATACATACACAGATACATACATGGTAGTGGTAATTCTGCATGGATTTTTTTTAAAAAATTGGGCTTCTCCAACTGTAGAATTCTAATCCTGTTTTTGATGCTCAGATTATGAATAACACCCAAGATCATATACTAATATTGGCTGGGATGTTATGTTGCACTAACCCCCAATGTGTTTTCGTTTGTTTTTGTTGTAAACTGCCCAGAGTCCCTCCTTGGGGGTGGGGATGGGCAGTGATAAAATTTGATAAATGAATAAATAAATTATTTTCCAGACAAGGAGCGGAAAAAGCAATGCAAGACGGAGTTGGAAGCCGTGCTGAAAGAAAACTGGAGGCAGAAGGAAGACAAACGAATGTCCTTCGAAGTAGGACCTTTGGAAGGCTTCTGACTGGAGCAGATCCAGAAGAAATTAAGGAGTCAGAGGTGGGGCCAGAGCAAAGCAGTGAAACCCATTGGCAAGAGTTTCTGAAGGCAGTTCAGAGCCCTCAATCTGGATGGAAACATCCACAATTGTCTCAATCCCAATCAAAGGAAGTGTTGAATGGCCTTCACGCCTCCCTCTCGGGGGAAGCTGGAGCCAAGCAGGGGCTTAGTGAGAAGATGGCGTCCCACGGCTTGCCGGGTCTCAGGGGAGGACCTCCAGGGGTCTCTGAGTCTTCTGTGGAAATGAAGGAGGAGGCTGTGTATGAAGAAGAAGGACTTGATTGGAAGATGGAACAACAGCATTCCTGGGAATTCTGGTTCCAGAATGACAAAGGAACTCAAGAGGTAATCAGACAAAATATGTTGTCATCAGATACCAAAGGCAGGAAGAAATACAAGGAGGCCAGGTCAGTGGATGGCCTTCCTAGGTATTACTGGGCCAATTCCCTTGTTCCTTATATTCTCGATAATGATGGGCTGATGGGAGTTGGAAGTCCACAACTTTTAGAAGGACAGAAGTTGCCCATCCCAGGTGTAGATTCTGGAGGAGGTCAGTTGGTACCTGTTCCTAATTCTTTCTCAGGAGAAGCCAAATTGGGATGTGGAACTCAGATCAGGTGCCTGAGACTGGGGAGTAGGAATAAATGGAGCTGGGGACATGATTTGGATCCCGCCTGTCACTAAATCTGCCCCTAATCATTCATGCCAGTTTTAAAGTGCAGGTGTGAGTGCTGTTGTTTCTGTGGGCAACATGGCAACCTCCACACACCTTCATTCAAGAACATTTTGCTTCAGGCCCACTATATGGTTTGTTGAAGTGGTGTAGGGCTTGGCATTGTCTGGCTGTAAGCTTGACAAAGACACCAAGCCAGAAGCCGGGAGACCCTGAGTTCCAGTCCTGCCTCGGGTACGAAGGCAACTGGGTGACCTTGGGCCAGTCACTCTCACACAGCTCTCAGAAGAAGCAGCAGGCAAGGGCTAACCACGTCAAAAATTTTTCCAAGAAAACTGCAGGGACTTGTCTTGGCGATTGCCAGGAGTGATCATTGACTCGAAGGTGACACACACACACACACACAAGCTTGAAAAAAGTTGTTTTTGTCTCCGTTAGGCACCAAGAGGGATGAACTATGAGAGCACCATATTTAAGGGTGCTGCCAAGGCAGGATTTAAAGTGGGGACTTGATTTATGGTTCCGTCTATATCCTTCATCTCCCACACGCATTAGCTCATTTTTATTTTTACAGCAATTCCAGGTACTTGTCTCCAACTTGGAAAAGGATGCAGGAGAATCCAGGAAGGTGCAGCCACCTAGCAAAACTCGCCGAGAAGGTAAGAGAAAGACGCTGACTGTTTCCAGTTAAGACTTTGTCAGAATTCTGGGATTTCTCCTGTTACCTTAATGGAAAATCAGGAAAGCTGCTGATCCAAGAAGGGATCTCAGAAGGAGGTAACGAAACACAACGGGGTTTTAACACTTGATCAGGTATTTCCAATCTGCCTCAGTGTTACATGTCCCTACATAACGGTTCTGTCTTCCCCTTCCATTCGCCTCCCCCACAGCTCAATTTAAACCTTACAAAAGTTTAGCCACTCTGTGAAGTAACGTGTAGTTCACAAAAGCTTATAGCTTTGAATTAAATTTCTTAGCCTGAAGAAGTACTACTGGATTCCCTCTGCTTTTCAACCCAAGAAAACTCTCCCCCTCCCCCTTCTTTAGATATGGATGTTTTATATCCTGCTTACTGAACAAACGGAGGGATGATCCCCTGGTTGTTGCCAGACGGGCTTGGCTGGGAATTCATGCCTGGCCCAAAAACATTCAGGGCCTTCTTTGGCATTTGATCCTGACTTCCCAGCACCAGGCACTGCAACAGGTTTCCTTGTCATTCAAATTTATATGGCCATGCATGTATACACATGACATGACTCTGGGTGGCTGAGAAACAATTAAAAGAAATATAAAAAGAACAAAAAAGAACAATGCAACAATTTAAAAAGAAGATAAAATATATAAACTTTACAAAAACCATCATGAAATACATAAAACTTACAGCCGAGGGAATCCCATTAGTCAGAACCGCAAGTACAGCCACTGCACGGCTCCACCATGCTCTGGTGTCCCCAGCCCGTTGGCCAAACCACATCTTCAGGGCCTCACAAAACACCTGCAGGGCTGGGGCCAATCTCATATACCGGGGGATGCTGTGTCATCGGGCAGGTGCCACAGCAGAAGAGGCTTGTAATGGTTGCCTAATCCCAAATACTCAGTCTCACAAGCTCGGGCTTAAAGATAACTGATTTATTAAAGGAATAGTATGCAAGTACAGAGAAAGCTGAGAATGAGCAAAAGCGCGCCAAATACAAACTTAAAAGCCTTGCCTTCAATCCAGTCCCGCCCCAAGCACCCGTCAGCACGCACCCCCTCCCAGGTGCTAGGATCCGTTACACGCGCCTGGGAAAGTAACCTTGAACAGGAGTGCAAACCCAAACATACATTCCAAAGTTCCAAAACAAAGCAGAGCGCAGGAATGGAAAAACCCAGCCATGAGCAAGGAAAAATGGTTTGACATGTGAAACGTTACGATGTTAACGGAACATTGAAACGGGGAACATGACAAGGCTCTGTTCTGTGTGGCATCTGGCACAAGAGGTTCTGAATTAAAAATTAGGCATTATGACATCGGTTATCCCGGAGGAGCAAGCAGGTTGTCCTCACCTAGCGATGGTAATGGGCACCAGAATTTCCACCACTAAGCGATGTGGGAGTAAAGTGTGACAGCATGTGACCACACTGCTTAGCGACGGCAATCTCAGCAGTCCCCGTTGCCATCGTTAAGCGAGGACCTCCTCACAACTTCCTGCCGGCTTCCAACAAGCGAAGTCTATGGGCAAGCAGGCAGGAAGTTGCAAGTCCTGGGCGGCTTATGAGTGTGCCAGCCGGCGGGTAAGTGGCTGCTGTGGGGCGAGCGTGGCTGGGTTGGGGGTGGCTACTGCTGGGTGCAGGAGGGTGTGCCAGTGGCGGGCATGCACTATGGAGTGTGGGGAGGTGATGCGGGCACATGTATCCTATCTTATCCCAAATTTAGGCAATGCTTTCTCCCACTGTTAATCAAATATCAATTACGGTTGTGGAAAATATGAATTAAACTTCTTGGTTGATTATAATGGTAGTACAGAAAAAGCAGTTGTACAGACCGAAACAGGGAAAAGAAACCTAGTCCTGTTCTCTTAAAAAAATCAAGACACTATCTTTTCCCCCCTCAAATCAGGTAATGGAGAAGGGAAGCTAAACCTGGGAGGAAGTATTGAGTTGAAAAGTTTGGAGCGTGTGGAAGTGAATAAGACATTACAGGAGAAAGCCCAAAGTAATGATTTTCTGTTTCATGACAAGGCAGAAACACCTGGACATCAGCAGGGAGGAGAAGATCATTTGGACTGCAGTCTAGGGCTGGTAGGAAAGCAATCCTCTCTCTGTGAGGAAGGAGACAGTGGTTTGAATGAAAAGGCCATTCAGCAGGGGATTAAGCAGATCTTTGCTCTCCTTGAGAATCCAAGGATGTCAGGGGTGCAGAAGCCCCACAAATGCTCATATTGTGGGAAAAGCACAAGCTGCAGATCACAGCTGATGATGCATGAGAGGATCCACACCGGAGAAAAACCGTACCACTGCTCCGAGTGTGGCAAAAGCTTTGGTCGAAACAGCTCCCTGGTGGTTCACCGAAGGACCCACACCAGAGAAAAGCCGTATGAATGCTCCGAGTGTGGGAAGGTTTTTCGCTGCAGCTCCCACCTTTTTATCCATAAAAGGACCCACACCGGGGAGAAGCCCTACCAGTGCTCTCGATGTGGCAAAAGCTTTAGTGAGCATGCCACCCTGGTGATACACAAGAGAACTCACACCGGGGAGAAACCGTTTGAATGTCCAGAGTGTGGGAAAAGCTTCAACACTAGTTCGAATCTTACCAGCCACGTGAAGTTGCACACGGGTGAGAAACCCCACAAATGTTTGCAGTGTGGGAAAAGTTTCAGTCGGAATTCCAACCTGGTGATACACCAGAGGATTCACACAGGAGAGAAACCGTATGAGTGTCCGGATTGTGGGAAAGGTTTCACAACTAGCTCTAATCTAATAAGTCATGTAAGTTTGCACACGGGGGAGAAGCCATTCAGATGCCCAAACTGTGGTCAGCGTTTCAGTCACAACTCTACTCTTATTAAACACAAGAGGACACATACAGGAGAAAAGACCATCAGCGTTCTGATTGCAGGAAAAGCTTGATCATCCCCCTAAGACCTTGGAAAACTTCCAGGAGTCCACCCAGGAGAGAAACCATTGTTTGTTTCCAGCTTGCCGGATTATTTTCAGCCAAAGAGCCAATCTTATTAGACGTGGGAGACTCAGCCAGAAGAAATGCTCTTCATACAAAAGGATTTGCTTGCAAAAACCAGTAAATCAGTAGGTGGGAAAGCTGTGAGGGGCCAAAGAGGATTTCAAGAAGAGCTTTGTGAAAACAAAGAAAGCAAAGAAAGAATATGAAAGTAACTATGCAGAATAGAAACATTCCAAAGGTATCAAAACTGTTCTTATGGTATCTAATGTGATGTTATAAAAAAGAATCGGGGGGGAAAAAGTGATAGGTGTGCTCTAGTTTCAGCCAAAGCTTTAATTAGGAATTGTGACTAAAACAGCATAACAGAAGCTGTTTTGGAGGAGATACAGCATAGTGAGAGAATTGGGAGGGATCTCAGGGTCATCTAGTCTAACCCCTTTTCAGGGCAGAAAGTCCACTGCTCCAGCATTAAGTGGCCTGAGCTTCACTTGCAACACATTGTTCCTGGAGTGTGAGTGAGGACCCACTGAGTTGCTGAAACACCATGCAAGATTGTAGGGCTTATAGAATGTGCTGTGAACGTGATTTGAAGTAAGTGCAAACAAAGCTAGTTTTGGACTGAAGCCACTGAAATGCAAGAAATGGGTAACAAAAGTGTATAGATAGCCCTCGCTTAATGACCGCTCATTCAGCGACTGTTTGAAGTTAACATGGTGCTGAACAAGGAGACTTAAGCCGTTCCTTGTAGTTGTGGCTTTCACAGCATCCCCACAGTCATGTGATTGTGATTTGGGCACTTGGCAACCGTGGGTGATTTGCTTAACGACTGCAGCTATAACTGATGTTGTAAGTCGGTGCAGTCACATGTGACGTTTCACGTTACAACTGCATCGTTTAGCAACAGAGTTGCTAGGCCCCATTGTGGTCGGTAACTGAGGACTACCTGTATCGTATTTGTAATATAGTAATTATTGCAGGTTATTAAAAAAACTTCCTATGGCAAACCAGTGTCCATTTACCACTTATAAGTGTAACAGCTCCAAGGTAGTAAGAATTGTTGCATTGCCCCTGCCTGGGTGCTGTTACTGTCCTGTAATGTTTCTAAAGGTACCCTGGTTCATGAGAACCATTAGTTACATCACGACAGGCTCTAATGCCCCTCAGATTGGACAGGTTGTTGTAGTTAATTTCATTAAATGTGATCCATGCAGATGTGTGTGCATGTATGTGTGTATATACTGTATATATAATATTATTACATGGTTCTTTGGATGTATGAAAATGAGTATTTAATAGGTTCCAGTGCCTTCCTTTTAATTAAAGTATAAATAATGTACAGAAGTGGCTGCTTCTTAATATCCATGTCTTAAATATCTGTAGAAATGTCTTCCCCCCAGAAAAGCCTAAGTGATGTTTGCAGTTTGTTTGACTATAATATTTAAGTATTCTGCAGTGTGTTGTCATCTCCAGATCAAATGTTTCCATTCATTTGCTTTGTATTTGTCCTCCAGATTTCTTGAGCTTTGTATGACTTATTATCTGGAACATTTTTGATTCATACATAGTACTTTTTTTATTCATCACTAACATTATTGTGAAAAAGAGAGAGAGAAGGATCAACCCTACTTGCTTGTTACAGATTGGCAATTTGAAATTGATTCTTCCCAGTGTAAGTCAAACATGGTGCTTACCAAATGAGACTTCCTGGATCTCAGCTTTGCATGATGTTTCTTTTTCAACGCATGGAGGAAAAATATCTCTCTGGCTTTCCAAAGAGATAAAGGGGGTTCCTGTGATTTATGCAAAAAGATAAAAGGATTTCAGGTCAAGGGACAGGCCTGGGAGCACTAACAACTCGGTGCAGTGCACTTTGAGGAAGCAGAGACTGGTCTGTGCACAATAGCCGGGTTGGCTGGGCTCCAAACAGGCTGGAGTTGTTGGGATAGAATGTTGCATGGCGTGTTTCTGTTTAGAATTCCATCCAGCCATCCCTGCTTCTTCTGGTCCTTCCGTTCCATTCTCCCCTTTCCAATTTTCAGTATTCCTCCAGCAGTCCGAATCCCATGTCTGTCCCCAGGCACCGAATTGCTCTGCGTCTGTCCCCTTCCGTTTTATAGCTTCCACTTTCCGTAAAGATTTATTTCAGCATTTTAACATATATGTAAATCTTGGGGCATTTCAGAGCCTCCTAACCCCACTCCTGCAGATGGAGGATGCTATTTTGACTGGACTTTTTTAAAAAAAAGGGAGGGCAGAGGTCCACTTTCCCCAGGTCACAAACGTGGAGGGGACCCGTCAGAAGCATAAATCAATGTTTGGATCGGCTAAGTTTTAATGCAAAACTGTTCCGTAAAAGTTTAATGCCAAGGGTTTTCCCTGCACATGTTCCCAATTATCAAGGTACTGAGTTAAAAACAAAGCAAAGTCATTCCTTGGAATAGGATTCAAAGTATTAAAAAGGATTAACTTTCAAATGAACATTTTGCCCCCTTGGCTTTCCAGTTTTAAGAACAGCCTTGCATTTAGGCTCCCTCAGATGGAATTGTGTGGCTGGCAGTGAAAAACGTGGTTTCTCGGTCCTATCTCATTCACATGGACCCCACCTGGCCCATGGAGTCCTGGAGGATCTGGTTACCACTTTCCCCCCTGTGCATAGAGAAAAACTCCCAGTTCCTCTGCACAGAGATGAGGAAAGTGGAAGGGAAATTTTGGTCTGGATTTCCCTGAGGAATGGGCTTCAAGCCAGGATCAGTTTCCAAGGAGAGTTTTATTCTGGTCAGCTGAGCATATACATTTTTAAAACTTTCTTTCTTGTTTCTTATTTTCTCTCTTTGTTTTGGGTGGGGGGGTTGTATATTTTATTATATTAAAAGTTTCCAGTTAAAAAAAAGGAATGTGTGTTGGAGTATTGCGACTTTTTATACACTTTTGCATGCACATGTGTAGTACCACCCCTTTTACAACCCTTTGAAATATTTCTTTGGAAAGTTTATCAGTTTTTTTTACCATACAGAGACAGTCCCCCTCTTTCTAAGCCCCCCTTTTGTAGGCCCTGCCCCATACGTGTTACTCTCGCTTGGACCTAACAGAGATTTCTGTGCAAGCGAATTTTCAGGCGCACATAGCATTGAGCCTTTCGCAGATTTAGAATCTCCTCCTGCAGGAACAAAGCCAGCTTGCTGGGAACACCGGCTCCAAGACCCTGGGCGCGCTTCAAAGCAGCCCTGGCCAGCATGAGTGAAGCTGGTTCTCTCGGAGCCTGTGGCCTGTTGGGGCTCCCAGGTCCTAAATACTTTTGAGCCCCAGGAAATCAGGCACGAAGTTTTAGGAGGTAGAGAGGGTTTGATCTCCACGGAGAGCCAAGCCCTGTGACAGAGCAGGAATCATTTGATCAGCCTTTGATCTGCAAACTAGTGCCCTCTAGTGTCATGCTGAAGAGGCCTGGGAATTCTCACGGCTGAAATCTAACTCCTTTGGGAATTGGGAAGGTTGCTTGGAGCAATTCTGCCCCCTAGCGAGATTTAGGCTCCGCAATTAGAGATAGAGGGACAATACCTCCTTTCTAGATGTGGTTTGGAAGCAATGCTGGTGGATGATTCCAGGTTTTGTGGCGTGTTTCATTATCCTATTAATAGGATGAAGCTCTTTTAGGGACTCCGCACACAAATGAGTACTTTATGAACTCGCCCAGCCCCGAGCTAATCTTGAAAATTTAGGTAGGGTCAAGCTTCACTCTTCAAGCTTCACTCAGTTGCAAAGGTACATTTGGAGGAGTTATCCTGCACCCCCAAGACATAACTGGCTGGAACAGTCCTCACCGATCCCTAATGGAGGTGCATTTTGTCGTTGCCTGTCTGCACACCTCTTTCCCCCAGGATGCTTTCCCTTGGTTTGGTTCCCTCTTCTTGCAAAGGAAGTTTCTTGCTCCGTTACAGTGGCGATGAGTGCGCCCTTGGGAGTCTTGAAAAAACAGGTTAGGGATAGATCGTCATGGAGAAAATCTATCGATGTGGTCGCCGGGAGTCAAAAAGGACTCGATGGCACAGAATCAATGAAAAAATCTCGCCAGCGCCTTAGGGTACAGATCGTACGAGTGTGTATTTTCAGCCTCATGTCGCTAGATGGCGCTCCAGGAATAAGCAACCCCCTCGCCTGGAAAGCTGTCAATACAGTAGCAGCGTCTGTGATTGCTGAGGACCGAAATCCAACGGGAGGGGAACCGGGGGAGCTGAAGCAATAGAGTATTGGATTGCTAGGGGGGATGTCGGAGGAGGGCAGAGGAACTTCCTGTTCCGGCTCCCGCCTGGGAGAAGAGTGGCGAGGAGAAGCGGTCTGTGGCCTTCCCGGGGTTGGTCGTAGCAGCAGCCGCCGCCGCCGCCCGAAAGTGAGTGGAGGACAGGCCATGAGCGAGCGGGGCTGCCTCGTTTCCTCCGTGGGGAGAATCAAATGAGCAACTCTGCTGGAAAATGCCAGCTGCTACATACGCCTCCCCTCCCCAGATTTTATTCCACTGGTGCTGCACGCTTTGAAACGTGCAATTTTCTGGAGGCTGGGAGATTTAAAATGTCTTCTTCACGTTAGTGTTGAGTCCTGATTCGAGAAGTTGTTTTCTTGGCAACAATATGGGACTGATCTGCCACTGCCATCTCCTCGGATTTTTTTTTACTTCCATGTCTAGCCAACAAACACGTGATTTCCTAGTGGTCTTCCATCCATGTATTAACGAGATTCAACTCTGCTTAACCCAGCACTTTTTATGTTTAAATATAGAGGGGGGGGGGGAGAGAGAATGAACACACCATTTGGGATGATGGCACTGGAAAGAAGACTTACAACAGGTCCTCAAAATTGTGGCCATTGGAACTATTCTGGTGCTGGCAACCTGCATAAATTTATGACAGTCGCAGCATTCTGCAGTCACATGATTGCCACTTGCAACCTTCAGAGCTGGCTTCTGACAAGCAAAATCAGTGGGGAAGCTGGCGGGAAGTTGCAAGACAAGGTCATGTGACACTGCATTTAACAACCCACAGTGATTCACTTAATGACCGCAGCTGGAACTGATGTTGTAAGTTGGTGCATTCGCATAACCTTGTGCTTAATGCCTGCGCTGCTTAGCAATGGAGTTGCCGGTCCCAGTTGCGGTTGGTAAGCGAGGACTACCTGTATGGTGATATCCCCAGAGTGGTTGTGGACAGTATTTTCTGCTCTTTTCTTATTTGGAGCTGAGGAGTTGAATGGGCAAAACTGGTCTTTAAATCTTGCAGAGGCTTTGGGCACCATTTCATCTGTTGAAGCCCCTCACCCTGCTAGTATCAGACTAGGAAGTTTGACCGTACCCACTTCTGGGACACTTTGCATGCTGTCTGTGTATCTGTATTTCTCTCTGTGCCTATACGTCTATGTGTAGAATCTGTCCCCAGCATTTCCAGATATATTTGATGATTTATTACTGCTTTCCAATGTGTAAGATTCCTTACAAACAGGCTATGTAAAGGGATGGACAGCAGAGCCTGGTTCTTTTGAAGCACTCTGGTTATGCCCTCAGATTGCTTTTTAGTAGAGGACCTTGCTTTGTTAAATGTTGTGACATGGCAACTACTAGCACCAGGCATTGTTAGAGCTTGAATGAGCTTATCAAGTTATATTGGACGTTGTTTAGGGAAACAAAAATGGCCACAACTGTGGAACCTCTAAGTAGATGAAGAGTGATTTTGTGTGACTTTTCCTTCCTATTCCCTCCAATATTTCATGGCTGATGACAACTAGAACTATAACAAAACTTGTTTGGTGATATGGAGGTGGGCAAGTGTTGTCTTTCCTCAACCTCCTTTGGAGAGGAAGTAACATCTTCCTTTCTCAAGGTAGCAAGCTTGTTTCTAAGTAACAGAGTACTTACAACTCTGTGAGAATCATGATGTGGTAGAAAAGAGACAGGTGTTTTTTTTTGTTTCCCTGCTTTCTTTTGTTGTTTCCCCACCTTTTTTCTGCACTGTTTAATAGTGTCTGGGCTATTTCTCAGTTGCCTTCCTTTGCTGGTTATTTCCAAAGTAATCTGTTTTAGTTCTTGGCTTGACTTGGCTTTTTCTTCCTTCCTAGTACAATTCTGTCTCTTTCACGAAGGCCAGAGCTTTCAACAAGTGAAACAGCTGCCTCATGAAATGTTATGTTCCCTTTCATGAAGCTCTTGAAACAGAGCTGGATACTTGGCTCTACAATCTTCCATAAGCAGCATTATTCTCTGTTAGTATTCAGAGCCCTTCTATATTTGATAACCCTTTGCAGTGCTAAGAATCTGTGATTGACCCAAGTCAACAAGTGCATTTCATGATTTGAACTTGAATCTCACTAGTCTTCTGGGTGTCAAATGAATCATAATGAATGTTAGAGGTTAATCTAGCCTTTTGGCACTTTTGCTTTTTCATTGCAATGTATGCTTTTTTGTTACTGTTTTCTTCAAATGTTGCGCAGCAATTTTATAAACAATAATTAAATAACCCTTTCATTTGAATCTCATAGACAAAGAGCATGCCAATAACAGCCATCTGGACAACTGAGAGTCACAGGCAGTATTAAAAAGGAAAACAAAAGAAGCCAGCAATCAACTTTTTCCCACTTCTTCCAGAAAACCACAAAACCCTTCTCCTTCCCCAGCAGGTGACAGACAAGGGAGAGGAAAACAGGAAGAGAACTTTGAGCTGGAAAAAATTGAGTATGTGCAACTCAAGGAAACATTACATGAAAAGGTCGAGGATAATTTCCAAATTCAGAAAAAGAGAGAAATTTGTGGGAGAAGCAGAGACTGCAGATCACGGCTGATGATGCACCAGAGGATCCACACTGGAGAAAAGCCATACAAATGTTCGGAATGCAGCAAAAGCTTTACTTGGAAGAGCTCCCTGGTGGTTCATCGAAGGACCCACACTGGAGAGAAGCCGTACCAGTGCTCCCAATGTGGCAGAAGCTTTAGTGTGCATGCGACCCTGGTAAGACACAAGAGGACTCACACCGGGGAGAAACCGTATGAGTGTCCGGATTGTGAGAAAAGCTTCAGTCGGAATTCTGACCTGGTGATACACCATAGAATACACACAGGAGAGAAACCGTATGAGTGTCTAAATTGTGGGAAAAGTTTCATTCGGAATTCTGACCTGCTTATACACCAGAGGACTCACACAGGAGAGAAACCGTATGAGTGTCCGGATTGTGGAAAAAGTTTCAGTCAGAATTCCCACCTGGTTATACACCAGAGGAATCATACTGGGGACAAACCGTATGAGTGTCCAGATTGTGGGAAAAGTTTCAATCAGAATTCTGGCCTGGTGATACACCAGAGGACTCACACAGGAGAGAAACCGTATGAGTGTCCAGATTGTGGGAAAAGTTTCAGTCGGAATTCTGACCTGGTGATACACCAGAGCACTCACACAGGAGAGAAACCATATGAGTGTCCGGACTGCGGGAAAGGCTTCAGTCGTAAGTCCGACCTGGTGATACACCAGAGGACTCACACTGGAGAGAAACCATATGAGTGTCCGGATTGTGGGAAAAGCTTTAGTCAGTATTCCCACCTGGTGAGACACAAAAGGACTCACACAGGGGAGAAACCATATAAGTGTCTGGATTGTGGGAAATGTTTCAGTCGGAATTCCCAACTGGTAATACACCAGAAGACTCACACAGGAGAGACACTGTATGAGTGTCTGGATTGTGGGAAAAATTTCAGTCAGAATTCTGACCTGGCAATACACCAGAGGACTCACATACGACAGAAACTGTATGAATGTCTGCATTGTGGGAAAAGTTTCAATCAGAAATCCAGTTTCGTGAAACACCAGAGAACTCACATTGGGGAGAAACCCTGTGAATGTCTGGATTGTGGGAAATGTTTCAGTCGGAATTCCCACCTGGTGAACCACCAGAGGACTCACACCAGGGAGAAACCATATGAATGTCCAGATTGTGGGAAAAGCTTTAGTTGGAAATCCAACCTGGTGACACACCAGAGAACTCACACAGGTGAGAAACCATTTGAGTGTCTGGATTGTGGGAAAAGTTTCAATCAGAAGTCCAGTCTGGTGATACACCAGAGGACTCACACTGGGGAGAAACCATTTGAGTGTCCAGATTGCGGGAAAGGTTTCAGTCGGAATTCCAACCTTGTAACGCACCAGAGGACTCATACCAGGGAGAAAACATATGAGTGTTCTGATTGTGGGAAAAATTTCAGACAGAATTCTTACCTAGTGATACACCAGAGAACTCATACAGGGGAGAAATTGTATGAGTGTCCAGATGGTGGGAATAGTTTCAGTCAGAATTCTGCACTAGTGATACACCAGAAGACTCACACAGTAGAGAAACCATATGCGTGTTCGGATTGTGGGAAAAGTTTCATTCAAAGTTCTGACCTGATGAGACACCAGAGGATCCACACAGGAGAGAAACCCTATGAGTGTCTGGATTGTGGAAAAAGTTTCATGCAGAATTCTGACCTTGTGAGACACCAGAGGACTCACACAGGAGAGAAACCATATGAGTGTCCGGATTGTGGGAAAAGTTTCATTCGGAATTTCAACCTGATGATACACCAGAGAACTCACACAGGAGAGAAACCGTATAAATGTGTAGATTGTGGGAAGAGTTTCAGTCGGAATTCCAGCCTGGTAATACACCAGAGGACTCACACAGGAGATAAACCGTATGAGTGTCCGAATTGTGGGAAAAGTTTCAGTCGGAATTCCCATCTGGTGATGCACCTAAGGACTCACACAGGAGAGAAACCCTATGAGTGTCCAGATTGTGGGAAAGATTTCAGTGCTAGGTCTAGCCTTATAAATCATGTAGGTTTACACACAGGGGAGAAACCATTCAAATGCCCAGCCTGCGGACGGTGCTTCACGCAAAATTCCTCCCTCATCACACACAAGAAAATCCACATGAGGCAGAAGATGGTATGTGTGGAAAAGGCTTGAATTTTGTTTCTGAACTCCCATTGGAAGTCCAGCTGAGAAATTAACGATTTAGATTCTGGCCTCTTTTAATTCAAGCATGTCTCAGTTCTAGACGTGATGGATGATAGGAAAAAAAAGGGAAATGTAAATTTGATAAAGGCTAACTACACGTATCTGGCTATCAGCAGAACTTCAGTGCAAGGATAGTCCCTGTTCTGATTGTGGCTAGGCTGAAGCAGAGATGTCAAAGAAACCATTAGATTGGAGAATATATTAGGGACGTTTGTGGCAGTGACAAAAGCCCTGTCATGGGTAAAAGATGGAAAGGCTCTTCTGCCTTGCAGTTGAACATGATGGAAAAGAGCTGCAGGAATATTGAGTTGTGGTTTTGAGTGTAGGATATTCAGGTTTAGGAAAAGCCCTTGCTGTGACCTTGTTCTCTTGGAGGTGCCTGCTTGTTAGCCTTTGATGGCTGTGGCTGATAGCAGCACCAAGAGGCTAACCCTTTTCTTACATCCCCCTTGGTGGGGAGATGTGAGGAAAAAATTGCATAGTAGAAGGTGGTTCATGTCTAGAAATGCATATGATCCCTTTGCAGAAGAACACGCAACAGCCAGGACCAGGCCAGGGGTGGGGAGGAAGCAAGAGGCTCTTTTGGCCTGAGCCTCATGCTCCGAGTGGCTTCAAACTGAAACATTTGCAAAGTTGTTAAACTTTAAAATATTCAAATTAAATTTAATTCTCTCTTCCTTCCTCTCTCTCGGTCTCCTTTGGTGCCTTTTTTTTTTTTTGTGCACACCTGTTACAATGTCCCATTTTATTATGGTTGGGAAATCCAAATGCTTGAAATGGTCCAAAGGCCTCTGGATCTTTGAGGGGGCCATATCATAATGCAAAATCTTGCATTCTAAAACACTCTTTTGAATCCACCCCAGCCAGGATAACGTATACTTAGTGGCCACAGAATACTGATGTCTTTGGGGAATAAAACAGGACAATAGGACAGAGGAAATGGAATGGAATGGAATGACTTGGAAGGGGCCATGGCTGGCTGGCTACTGCAATGGTTTATTGCAGATAGTCTGTTTCTTTAGGTTACCATTCTGCAAAGACTTCATATTTTTTCTTTTGGGAGATGTCTCATGCGTACAACAAAACTCCCCAAAGGCAAAAAGTGGGGCAATGGGTATCAGTCTGAGGATAATATAAATAGTAATTTATGTCATGCTTAAAAATTAAGTGCGGAACAGAAAGAAAGGAATATTAGGTGAATTTGAATATGCAAAGATACAAAGTAGACTTGTTAAAACTGACACTAAGGGAATAGTGGAATACCCAACAAGTAACTCCTTTAAAATAAAAAGAATAGATAAATTAGACCCCACAAAACTTACTAACAATATATTACTAATAAAATCAAGCAAAATTCAACCATGGACAACATACAAGCCAGAGGAGCTGGTCCCCAGGGCCAGGCCAAAAGGCACAAGTCCCCAGTCAGAGAAATGCTCCATTTCCCCAGAATAAAAGTTTCAAGCTCAGATTTAACGACAAAAAGGATCTGTCATCTGAAGAGTAAGGGGGTCTGACTAGATCTTGAAAGGCTGCAGCCTTGAATTTGCTGTCGGAGCAGCAGGAACAGCAGAGTGGGTAGATTTTGTGGGACGTCTCTGGTGTACGAAGAGCCAGTTTGGTGGTGTGGTTGAGGCATCAGGCTAGAAGCCGGGAGATGCTCAGTTCAAGTCCTGCCTTAGTCACAAGGCCAGCTGGATGCCCTTGGGCCAGTCCTTCTCTCTCGGCCCTGGGAAGGAGCCAATGGCAAACCACTTCTGAAAAATCTAGCTAAGAAAAATGCAGGGACCCATCCAGGCAGTCACCAGGCATCACGATTGACTCGAAGGCACCAGAAAGTAAAACAAACATCTGGTGAATTAACATACAATTGAAACCAGAGGGTTTTCTTTGGGGATTGATGGGCAAACAGCTGGAAAAAAGTCATGGAACTTTGCTTTTATATTTGACAACTGCAGCAAGATTATTATACATGTAGTCCTCAGTTACCCCCCAAATTAAAAACAAGTCATTATGAAATGAGGTATTACAGAGGAGCAGACAGGTAGTCCTAGCCCAACGATGCTAATTGGGATCAGAATTCTCACCACTAGCAACACAGTTGTAAAGCGAAGCCTCACTTTAATGCACCCCACCAGGGATGTCTTATTCTGCAGCCCGTGCACGCCCATAGCACCCCCCGCCCATATTCTGTAGTACATGCCCGCCCACCCAACCACGCTGGGGTGTTGCTGCAGCAGCCACTGACATGCCCTCCTGCACCTGGCAGTAGCCACCCCTGGCCCAGCCACACTTAAATCGCACCAGCCACTTACCTGCCGGCTGGCACGCTCATGAGCTGCTTGGGACTTGCAGCTTCCTGCCAGCTTCCCATTGGCTTTACTTCTTGGAAGCTGGCAGGAAGTTGTGAGGAGGTCCTTGCTTAATGACGGCAATGGGATTGCTGGGATTGCTGTTTTCTTTTGGGATTGAGGTCCTTGCTTGGTGAGGAACAGGAAGTTCCTCTGCCCTCCTCCTCTCCTCTGACATCCCCTCTAGCAATCCAATACTCCATTGTTTCAGCTGTCCTGCTCCCCCACACAATGGTGCCTTCCGCCTGTCTATCTTATTTTAATTAAACTTTGTTAAAATTTTAAGGTAAAAAGATAAAAGCTAACAAATGAAAAAAGTAAAGTAAGAAAGCATAGTAGAAAAAAGAACATAGTCAAACGTGCAGAAAAAAGGAAAAGAAAATGAAGAAAAAGAATGGCTTCTGCCTTTGCTGCAGATATAAGTATTCATTTCCATTAAACTCTGACTCTAAGTTTACAACAGAGCTTTCATTAATTCTCTTGTCCATTGTTATTGATCAGATTGAGGTATCATGATTTCATTTTTTTCTGTTTCACAGAAAAAGTCCAAAAGCGGTTTCCAGGTAACATTAAAATTAGTCAATGTCTTTTCTCTAATCAAAGCTGTCAGTTTCTCCCTCTCAGCCAACTTCACCAACCATTCTAACATTGTAGGTAATATTCAGTCTTTCCACCTTCGGGCATATAAGAGCCTCATTGCTGTTGCCATCTACAAAAACACAGTTCCACCTTTTCTTTCTAGTTGTTTGTCCATCAGTCCCAAAAGAAATGTCTCTGGTTTTGATTGTATATTAATCTTTAAAATCTTCTGAATTAAAATAGGTCTTTGATCCCAAATTTCTTAGCTTTTTTGTATGCCCACCAAAGATGATAAAAGCTCCCCTCTTGTTCACACTTCCAACACACACTTTCTTCTTTCTCTGCTTGACATCACCATTCCTATTTGGGAACAGGATTGGGGGGATGAGGATGTCGCCGGTAGGTGTGCCATTTGGTGCGGACTTCAGGATATGCTAATACGGCCCACTCAATCTCTTGGCCAGACAAATGGTACTGGAGGCTGAGTTGATGTAGCCTCCGGGTCCGTTTGAGACCTGGGGCTCAAGGCCGCCAGGTCTGTAACGATCTGTTTCAGCTCTCCTCCGGATAAAGGGGTACGGGTGACTACTTGTTCCCACTCTTCCCGTTGCTGGTTTTGGGCGTTTCTGCGCCTTGTTTGTGCCTGGGTTTCCACCACTGCTACTGAAGCCCCGGGAGGCTGTTGCTCAATGCCTCAAAAGACTCCTTCCCATCAGAGGGAAAGTCTGGGGTTCCATCAGGGTCTGAGCCTGTTAAGCAGGCAATTTGGTAATTTGTCTGCGCAGTTCCTCCACCTCACTACTTTCTCCACAGGCTCTGTGCTTGTTCCTGGCAGAGGTCTGCACAAGGTCCTTTAAAGCTTCAATTATTAGTTCCTGCACAGCCTGCTTTGGTTGCCATTCTTCTTCCCTTCCTACACTGTCCTTCAGTTGAGCCAAGGTCTCTCTTAGTTCCACCATGTGGCTCTTCTGCAGCTGGTAATCAGCCTGCAAGACATGGTGGTTATTCTTGAGTTGTTCCAAGTCTCCTTTTAAAGAGCAGTCCTCTGACCACAACTGCAGAAGGTCGGGGTGGAAGCTGTGATGTCTCCGCACACGAAGCTAACTTAGTCCCTCCCCATGACATCCCAATGGCAGGGAGGAATCGCAATCAATGGGAGAAAAGTCACTAATGCTTAACTAGAAGAGTCCATCCCGGCATTCCCGGCTATGACATCACAATGCCCAGAAACTCCAAATCGCCTTCTCACCGGGGGGGGGGGGGGCGGCGGCGGCGGGTCCTCAGACAACCCCCTCCAATTTCCCCTCCGCTGCACTCGCACCGCGCGCCTCGCTTCGAGCCCCGCCCCTCCTTTGAGAGCGCAGCCAATCCACGCCTTGGAAAGGCTTTCGAATCTTCACACTGGAAACCGAAGGAGGCGGGCAGGGCTGACCAGCTCTCCAATGAAGAGGCAGGGCTGGGGCCTGGGCGGGGAAAAGGATGAGGGATATTATTGCCATTTTGCCTCTTTCTTGGGGAGGATTGATTGACGCTCGTGTGAGAGCGAAGGACAAGATCTTAAGCCAATGGAAGCTAAGCCTGGGCGGGACAACATGCCACCGCCTCTTCTCCCCGCGCGAGATTCACCCTGCCTTCGAAATCCTCGTTTTCATTGGACCGCTTGGAAGTCGCTGTTATCCAATCAGAGGCCGAGAAGGGGAAAAGCACACCGCTTCTCTCTCTCCGGCGGTGGCGTGGGCGTCCCTCGGTCCTTTCCCAAGCTGGTGCCCTCCAAGCACTTTGGAGTGCAACTCCCATCGTTCTAGCTAGTGGCTGCGGACAAGAGGTGCGGTATCACAGGAGACTGGAATGATAAGGTGGGCAGTCAAATGACACCTGGAATTACAGGTAAGTATGGCCTGGGAGAACAAAACGAAGCAGGACATAGGCTGATAGAATTTTGCCAAGACAATTCACTCTGCATAACAAACACTCTCTTCCAACAACCTAAGAGACGACTTTATACATGGACATCACCAGATGGACAACACCAAAGTCAGATTGACTACATCCTTTGCAGCCAAAGGTGGCGGACATCTGTACAGTCGATAAAAACAAGACCTGGAGCTGACTGTAGTTCCGATCATGAACTTCTTCTTGCACAATTTAGGATCAGACTAAAGAGATTAGGGAAGACCCACAGATCAGCTAGATATGAGCTCACTAATATTCCTAAGGAATATGCAGTGGAGGTGAAGAATAGATTTAAGGGACTGGACTTAGTAGATAGGGTCCCAGAAGAACTATGGACAGAAGTTCGCAACATTGTTCAGGAGGCAGCAACAAAATACATCCCAAAGAAAGAGAAAACCAAGAAGGCAAAATGGCTGTCTGCTCAGACACTAGAAGTAGCCCAAGAAAGAAGGAAAGCAAAAGGCAACAGTGATAGGGGGAGATATGCCCAATTAAATGCAAAATTCCAGAGGTTAGCCAGAAGAGATAAGGAATTATTTTTAAACAAGCAATGCGCGGAAGTGGAAGAAGACAATAAAATAGGAAGGACAAGAGACCTCTTCCAGAAAATTAGAAACATTGGAGGTAAATTCCAGGCAAAAATGGGTATGATCAAAAACAAAGATGGCAAGGACCTAACAGAAGAAGAAGAGATCAAGAAAAGGTGGCAAGAATATACAGAAGACCTGTACAGGAAGGATAACAATATCGGGGATAGCTTTGACAGTGTGGTCAGTGAGCTAGAGCCAGACATCCTGAAGAGTGAGGTTGAGTGGGCCTTAAGAAGCATTGCTAATAACAAGGCAGCAGGAGACGATGGCATCCCAGCTGAACTGTTCAAGATCTTGCAAGATGATGCTGTCAAGGTAATGCATGCTATATTCCAGCAAATTTGGAAAACACAAGAATGGCCATCAGATTGGAAAAAATCAACTTATATCCCCATACCAAAAAAGGGGAACACTAAAGAATGTTCAAACTATCGAACAGTGGCACTCATTTCACATGCCAGTAAGGTAATGCTCAAGATCCTGCAAGCTGGACTTCAGCAATTCATGGAGCGAGAATTGCCAGATGTACAAGCTGGGTTTAGAAAAGGCAGAGGAACTAGGGACCAAATTGCCAATATCCGCTGGATAATGGAAAAAGCCAGGGAGTTTCAGAAAAACATCTATTTCTGTTTTATTGATTATTCTAAAGCCTTTGACTGTGTGGACCATAACAAATTGTGGCAAGTTCTTAGTGGTATGGGGATACCAAGTCATCTTGTATGCCTCCTGAAGAATCTGTATAACGACCAGGTAGCGACAGTAAAAACAGACCACGGAACAACGGACTGGTTTAAGATTGGGAAAGGAGTACGGCAGGGCTGTATACTCTCACCCTACCTATTCAACTTGTATGCAGAACACATCATGCGACATGCTGGGCTTGAGGAATCCAAGGCTGGAGTTAAAATCTCTGGAAGAAACATTAACAATCTCAGATATGCAGATGATACCACTTTGATGGCTGAAAGTGAAGAGGAACTGAGGAGCCTTATGATGAAGGTGAAAGAAGAAAGTGCAAAAGCTGGTTTGCAGCTAAACCTCAAAAAAACCAAGATTATGGCAACCAGCTTGATTGGTAACTGGCAAATAGAGGGAGAAAATGTAGAAGCAGTGAAAGACTTCGTATTCCTAGGTGCAAAGATTACTGCAGATGCTGACTGCAGTCAGGAAATCAGAAGACGCTTAATCCTTGGAAGAAGAGCAATGACAAATCTCGATAAAATAGTTAAGAGCAGAGACATCACACTGACAACAAAGGCCCGCATAGTTAAAGCAATGGTGTTCCCCGTAGTAACATATGGCTGCGAGAGCTGGACCATAAAGAAGGCTGAGAGAAGGAAGATAGATGCTTTTGAACTGTGGTGTTGGAGGAAAATTCTGAGAGTGCCTTGGACTGCAAGAAGATCAAATCAGTCCATCCTCCAGGAAATTAAGCCAGACTGCTCACTTGAGGGAACGATATTAAAGGCAAAACTGAAATACTTTGGCCACATAATGAGAAGACAGGACAGCCTGGAGAAGATGTTGATGCTAGGGAGAGTGGAAGGCAAAAGGAAGAGGGTCCGACCAAGGGCAAGGTGGATGGATGATATTCTAGAGGTGACGGACCTGTCCCTGGGGGAGCTGGGGGTGTTGACGACCGAGAGGAAGCTCTGGCGTGGGCTGGTCCATGAAGTCACGAAGAGTCAGAAGCGACTAAACGAATAAACAACAACAGAACCACTGAAATGGAGCAGAGCTTTACACAGTGGAGAAGCTGTACACAGAAAAAGAATATTAAAATAGCTTTAATGAGCACAACAGCGAAACACAGGTTATTGATCTTACACATTCAGCCCTCCCAAGCATAAAGAATCACAGGCTTAAACAGTAGGTTAAGAAGTAAAAAGAGTCTTACTGACTTTATTGTTACATCCACCTTCGGTGGAAAATGAAGCTCCTTGTATCTTCTTTTTAAATTTAATTCACCATAAACTCTCAGCCCTACAGCTGCCAAGAGCTGTGTGGAAGAAAGGGGCAGATTCCTTCTTTTCTTAGGCCCAACTGCATGGCCAAAGATGGAGGGAGGAGCAGCCAAAAGCATGCTGCTTCTCCCTCAGTGGAAGGAAGAAGAGAGAGAGAGGAAGTGGGAGTGGCAATAAACAGCTTCCTCAGAGTTGCATTGTGGGATGAACTCAATTTACCTGCTAATGCACATGCTAATGAGACATGCTGGATTTGTGTTAGGATGGAGACTGAGTCAGAGAATGAAGAGGACAGCCTAGAAAAACCATTAAGCAAAGCTCTGGAAAAACCACTAAGCCAAGCTGAAGAAAAAATGGAGGCAGACTTACAAGTGAAGAAAAGCCTCGAATGGGAAGAAGCTGAACAGCTGATGAGGCCAGACAGTGAACCGGGTTCACCACCGCCAATCAGCGCGAGAGAGAGACATGCAGCAAGGAGGGCCGAGCAACATGAAGCCCGATTGGCTCCCAATCGGCACAGGGCGATCTTGCAGCCTATAAAAGGCATAGGGAGAGACTGAAGGGTGCCAGAGACAACCGCTCCTATATTCAGTTTCAAAAATTCACCTTACCACTTCCTGAGCCGTCATTGGATTCAGATAAAGCCCTTAATAGAAAGTGCAAAAGCTGGCTTGCAGCTAAACCTCAAAAAAACCAAGATTATGGCAACCAGCTTGATTGATCACTGGCAAATAGAGGGAGAAAATGTAGCAGCAGTGAAAGACTTCGTATTTCTAGGTGCGAAGATTACTGCAGATGCTGACTGCAGTCAGGAAATCAGAAGACGCGTAATCCTTGGGAGAAGAGCAATGACAAATCTCGATCAAACAGTTAAGAGCAGAGACATCACACTGACAACAAAGGTCCACATAGTTAAAGCAATGGTGTTCCCTGTAGTAACATATGGCTGCGAGAGCTGGACCATAAGGAAGGCTGAGAGAAGGAAGATCGATGCTTTTGAACTGTGGTGTTGGAGGAAAATTCTGAGTGCCTTGGACTGCCAGAAGATCAAACCAGTCCATCCTCCAGGAAATAAAGCCAGACTGCTTATAAATAAAGCCTTACTTGAGGGAATGATATTAAAGGACAAACTGAAATACTTTGGCCACATAATGAGAAGACAGGACACCCTGGAGAAGATGCTGATGCTAGGAAGAGTGGAAGGCAAAAGGAAGAGGGGCCGACCAAGGGCAAGGTGGATGGATGATATTCTAGAGGTGACGGACTCACCCCTGGGGGAGCTGGGGGTGTTGACGACCGACAGGAAGCTCTGGCGTGGGCTGGTCCATGAAGTCACAAAGAGTCGGAAGCGACTGAATGAATAAACAACAAAGCCCTTAATACTGACAGGCCTGATCTTCCTGCAACAACAATCACTCTCACGTCCGCTTCTTACAGCGAATCGACTACTATCTCCGCAATTACTTAAAATAACTCCCTCAGTCTCTCTGCCACTTCTCTCCCCTCAGAATCCTTATCTGAGGCGGAACTTCAGCCTCTGCCATTAACAGATCAACTGTCAACTCCTGAAATCCTATACCATTATAATCAGAACAATCCATTCACCTCAGTTTCTGTTATCTTACTTCGTTTCCTCAGAATATCCATTGCTACCGTCTTTCAATTATCTGCCTCAACTCTTCTGTCACCATCTTTGTTGGTTTAAACGGATTCCTCCGCCTCAGATTCTTACAGTGTTTCAACTCACTCAGATCTGCCTGTTTGCCTCAGAATTAACGACTTCTACCAACTTCAATTAATTGGTAATTCAGTATTGCACAATCAAATTGATTTGTTTCTTAAATTGTATTTTACCTGTTTGCCTACAACTATCTCTCTGTTTTTATTTATTTTAAATTAATTTACCTCAGAATTACCTGATTCGTATTAATCCATTCTTGTTCTATTTTTAATTCATAACGATCTTCAGCTTACTAAAATTAAATAATAATTTTCAGATTAATCATTATAGACCTTCCAGATATTGTAAATTCTGTTTAATAAAGAACTATTATATTTATATTCTGAGTCAGTCACTTAAACAGGACAATTTGCCAGGACCTCCAACAAGAACCCTGTAAGCACCTTTGAATCAAGAATGGGATTGACACACACACACACACACACACACACACACAACATACAAAAGCAGAGTACTGAAGACAACCACTTCCCCCATGACGGTCCCCGCTGGAGATGGAAAATACTAGATCCAGTCCTCTGGGAAGAGCTAAGCGCCGTACATAGCAGCACAAAGCGGTTGGTTGTCAGCACCCACCAGAGACTGGGGGAAAATGGTTGCAGCAACGTTTATTTCTTAAACCTTTTGGCCTAGGGTCTGCCTTCTGCACTGATTTTTTTCCTCCCCGCGGTTCATTCGGATTGCAATGAGGAGCAAGAACTGCATTTTCTCCTGCGGACCGGCCTCAAATCCCCACTCTGCCAGGTCGCTCTAGCTCAGTGTTTCTCACCCTCAGCGAGTTTTAAGATCTGTGGACTTCAACTCCCAGAATTCCCCAGCCAGCATGGATTTCTGGCAGTTGAAGTCCACACATCTTAAAAGTCGCTGAGGGTGAGGAACACTGCTCTTGGTTCAGCTACTCTCAGGGTAATAGCTTTCAGGCCTTTAATACAGAAGAGCTTTTTAAAACAAAAAAATTAATAATTGGGAATCGGTAGAAGGTAACCATTTGTAATCCTTCCATTTCTTTGTTGAAAAGCCAAACAAAATTCAGTCCCTTCCTCCCACCGGTCTTCTATTCCATTCTTCAACAAGCAAGACAAAGCAAAAGTGACTTGAATATAATGAGGACCTGGGATCATTTTAACATAAAACCTTCTGCTTACTCACAAGCTAAAAACGCAACATTTAGGAATTTGCACATTTATTTTCTAGTCCCTTTGCTGCTGGGTGAAAACAGATGGGTTTAGAATACACAAATGTCTGACTAAAACACAAAAGAATGGATTTTCCTCCCCCAGAGAAAAACCTTAAAAAGTCCTCACTGACTTTTTAAAGTCTAACTTTTAAAGACACCAGCTCCACCACCATTTTTCTGCATAGAAATACCAATCTCCATTTACGTCTTCCCTTCAACTCACGTTATGAAAGTGTCTGTTTTGACATCTTTCAATTCTTTGGAGTCAAGATAATTTGGACTCGTTTTTTAATGAAGATGATTCTTTTTGAACAAAGTAACTTCCTCTTGTTATTCTCATCTGCAAAACTAATTATATTAAAAAAAACAGCTCTGGATATACAAATTAAATCTTTCAAAACCCCTCATTTTGAAGGGCTGTATCAGCCTTTGCTACTTTGCCTTCTATGTACTCCTCTTGTGGCTGATGGAAAGAGCTAGATTCGAAGTTCCCTTGCTCTGGTGTTCTTCTGGGAAGCAGAAATACAACCTCCTAAAGGATATATTTCTGATTAATGGTTAAAAACTAGAGTGCCCGTCCTCTCATTCCTGTGGTCCCACCAATGACTGCCCATTGGTGATGCAATTCCTCCGTGTGTAATTCGTACAACTACAAACGTTTTGTGAATTGTACAGGTAGTCCTTGCTTAACAACCAAAATTGGGACTGGAATTTCAATTGGTAAGTGAAGGGTCATTAAGCAAATACAATCGTAATTTATGACCTGGTTGTTAAGCAAAACGTGGTTCCCCATTGATTTTGCTTGCTGGGATGCTGTGAAAGTCATAAATGGAAACCGGTTGCCACATGCCCAAATCGTGATCACGCGACTGTGAGGATTCTGTGATGGTCGTAAGTGTGAGGACTGGTCATAAGTCATTTTTTCCAGCACTGTCGTAAGTCTGAACTGTGACTAAATGAATGG